>NC_058523.1:78199777-78510110 GCF_904849725.1 Hordeum vulgare subsp. vulgare | reverse complement strand
TAACCGTCACTGAGATTGAGCACCGGAAGATCGAACCCATCACAAAGCACATGTTCCATTGCAAGATAAAATATCAAGTTGGCCATACAAAAACCAAATATCGGAGAAGAAATGCGAGGCTACAATAATCAAGCAAGAATATGATAGCATAGATATGATCATAAAATCACAATTCATCGGATCCCAACAAACACACCGCAAAACAAAGAATTACATCAAATAGATATCCAAGAGAACATTGCATTGAGAAGAGCTACCTCTTGAGCTTGCATTGGTTTTTCCCTTGATGAGGAAAGAGTGATGCGGCACAGTAGCAGTCAAACCAAGTGTCTAGAGTACCTACACAAACACAAACGAGCTTGCACCCAATTCTATAAAGGGGTTGTCAATCCCTTCAATATTGATTGCAAAGTGAGATCTGAAGGCGGAAACTGCAACCAAGTAAAAGTGTAAGGCTGAAAATATGATGTGAAGTAGACCCGGGGGCCATAGTGTTCACTAGAGGCTTCTCTCAAAATAGCAAATATTACGGCGGGTGAACAAATTACTGTCGAGCAATTGATAGAACCGCGCAAAGTCATGACGAAATATAAGACAACGATCATACATATAGGCCGATACTTTCTGCATCTACTACTATTACTCCACACATCGACCGCTATCCAGCATGCATCTAGTGTATTGAGTTCATGACGAACAGAGTAACGCCTTAAGCAAGATGACATGATGTAGAGGGATAAACTCAAACCAATGGTGTAAACCCCATCTTTTTACCCTTGATGGCAACAAGATGATGCGTGGCTCGCTACCCCTTCTCTCACTGGGTGAGGTCACCGCACGGTATGAACCCAAAAGCAAGAACTTCTCGCATTGCAAGAATCAAGATCAAGTTGGCCAAACAAAACCCACAACTCAAAGAGAATTACAAGGATATGAAATCATGCATATAAGAGATCAAAAGAAACTCAAATAAGATTCATAGATAATCTGATCATAAATCCACAATTCATCGGATCTCGACAAATACACCGCAAAAGAGATTACATCGGATAGATCTCCATGAATATCATGGAGAACTTTGTATTGAGATCCAAGAGAGAGAAGAATCCATCTAGCTAGTACCTATGGACGCGAAGGTCTATGGTGAACTACTCACGCATCACCGGAGAGGCAACGGTGTTGATGAAGAAGCCCTCCGTATCCGAATCCCCCCTCCGGGAGACAGAAGCTTGCGGCGGCGGAAAAGTATTTTCGTGGATCTCTCGCGTAGTTTTGGATTTTTCGGGAATTTATAGGCGGAAGAGGTAGGGCAGACGAGCCACAGGGGGCCCACAAGCCTGCTAGGCGCGCCCCCTGGCCGTGCCTAGGGGGCTTGTGGCCTCCCCTGGTGGCCTCTGCCTTGGTTCTCACGTCCCGTGCATATCTTCTGTTCCGGAAAAAATCTTTTCGTAAGTTGTATTCCATTTGGACTCTGTTTAATATTCCCCTCTGAAAAGGTTCAAAAACACAGAAAAAACAGGAACTGGCACTTGGCACCGAGTTAATAAGTTGATCCCAAAAAAGATATAAAAGGCATACAAAACATCCAAAGTTTGACAAGATAATAGCATGAAACCATCAAAAATTATATGCACGTTGGAGACGTATCAAGGATCCCCAAGCATAACTCCTGCCCGTCCTCGAGTAGGGAAGTGATAAAGACAGAATTTTTGATGTGGAATGCTACCTAGCATTGTTGTCCTTTGTAACTTCTTTCATGTGACATGAATGTTCAGATCCGTAAGATTCAAAACAATAGTTTGCTATTGACATGAAAACAATAATACTTCTAGCAAACTAGCAAGGTAATCATGAACTTTTGAAATAACAAGGCCAAAGAAAGTTATCCCTACAAAATCATATAGTGTGGCTATGCTCCATCATCCCCACACAACTAATTTAAATCATGCACAACCCTGGTATTGGCCAAGCAATTGTTTTCGCACTCTTACTTTCTCAAACCTTTTTCAACTCTCGCGCAATACATGAGCGTGAGCCATGGATATAACACTATGGTGGAATAGAGTGTGGTGGAGGTTGTGAGACAAAAAAGGAGGAGATGGTCACATCAACTCGGCGTATCAAAGGGCTATGGAGATGCCCATTAATAGAGATATCAATGTGAATGAGTAGGGATTGCCATACAACGGATGCACTAGAGCTATAAGTATGTGAAAGCTCAAAAGGAGAACTAGTGGGTGTGCAATTTTGAGCTCACGAAGACCTAGGGCAATTTTGAGGAAGCCCATCATTGGAATATACAAGCCAAGTTATATAATGAACATTCCCACTAGCATATGGTGGTGACAAAAGGAGAGGCTCTCAATCATGAAGAACATGGTGCTATTATGAAGCACAAGTGTGGAAAGAGATAGTAGCATTGTCTCTTCTCTCTTTTTCTCTATCTCTTTTTTTTGTTTGGGCTCTTTGGCCTCTTGCCATATCTCTCCCTTTTTTTGTGGGCAACTTTGGACTTTTTTTTATTTCCTCACATGGGACAATGCTCTAATAATGATGATCATCACACTTTTATTTACTCACAGCTCAAAGCTTAGAACGATGATGACTCTATAGGAAATGCCTCCGGCAGTGTACTAGGATGTGCAACGATATAGCTCGCGTATGACATTGAAACATCTCGCTAGCTATCTTACGATCATGCAATGGCAAGATGAGAGTGACGGCACAAGTCATGAGACGGAACGGTGGGACTTGCATGGCAATATATCTAGGAATGGCTATGAAAATGCCATAGTAGGTAGGTATTGTGGCTGTTTTGAGGAAGGCATATGGTGGGTTTGTGCACCGGCGAAAGTTCCACGGCGCTAGAGAGGCTAGCAATGGTGGAAGGTGAAAGTGCATCTATACCATGGACTCACATTAGTCATGAAGAACTCACATACTTATTGAGAAAGTTTTAATTATTAATCGAAACGAAGTGCTAAACGCATACTCCTAGGGGAAGGGTTGGTAGGTGTTAACCATCACGCAATCCCAACCGCAACACAATGGATGACAATCAATAGATCAATTATGCTCCGACTTCCTAACATAGCGGTTCACCATACGTGCATGTTACGGGAATCACTAACTTCAACACAAGTATTTCTAGATTCACAACACACTACTAACATAACTCTTAGTATTACCAAATCAATGTCTCAAAACTAATTGAGAGGAATCAAACTTCTCTTTCTAATCAATGCACATGAAGATAAAATTTTATTGTATCCTCTTTGGGTAGCTCATTGCAATCTGTGGCGATAGCTAGACGAATGCCGATGACAACAAACCTTCCCCTGCAACGGCACCAGAATAAGGCTGATAGCACTCCCCAATAATGAAAATAGAAGAATGTTGTTGACGGCCCACCAGCGCGTGGGTTCGCAGCAGTTTTCGAGGGTAGAGTATTCGACCCAATTTGTTGGTTTGCCAATCAGGAGGTGAGAGTATACTCTCAAGTATTAGAAGCTGAATTTGTCAAATTCAACCTCACCTGAAAGATTAGTATCTGCAAGCACAGTAGTAACAACAAAGTAATATGATAACAACAGTGTCAAAAACAATTTGTTGAAGGCAGACTATTCCTAACGATTGTAGTAATGGCGCTTTCGTTGCCGCATTGATGGAAGTTGTCAATTTCCGTCAACGTCCAGCGGAACAAAATTGTAGTCCCTCCGTTCCTAAATATAAGACCTTTTAGAGATTGTACTATAAACTACATACAGATGTACATAGACATATTTTGGACTATAGATTCACTCATTTTGCTCCGTATGTAGTCTTCTAATGAAATACCTAAAAGGTCTTATATTTTGGAACGGAGGGAGTAGCAGGTAGCAGCAGTGTAACGAGTAACAGCAGTGGCAAGGAACAACAGTAGTGACAGCAGTAGCAAGTAGCAACAGTAGCAAGCGACAGTAATAGAAACAGTGGTAGCAGCAGCAGAGCAAAACAAGTAACAGCAGTAGCAACAGTAGTAGCAGCAGCAGCCGAGCAAAACAAGTAACAGCAGTAGGACAAACTCGTAGGCAATGGGTCGGTGATTTGTTTGGATGATATTCATCATGCAACAGCTATAACACAGAGAGATATGTGGCTAGCTCCCGTTCGTCTATGTGATGTAGGCATGCATTCCGTGTGTCATCATACGTGCTTAGGGAAAAGAACTTGCATGACATCTATTGTCCATCCCTCCCGTGGCAGTGTGGTCCAAAAGGAAACTACGGGATATTAAGGTTCTCCTTTTCATAAAGAACCGGACCAACGCATTAGCACTTGGTGAACACATGAACTCCTCGGACTATGGTCATCACCGGGAGTGGTTCCGGTTATTGTCACTCCGGGGTTGCCGGATCGTAACACATAGTAGGTAACTACAACTTGCAAGATCGGATCTAAAACACACATATATTGGTTACAACATAATAATTTCAGATATCAAATCATGGCACTCGGGACCTAGTGACAAGCATTAAGCATGGCAAAGTAGTCGCAACATCAATCTCAGAGCATAGTGGATACTAGGGATCAATCCCCATCAAAACTAACTCGATTACATGATAGATCTCATCCTACTCGTCACCGCCCAGCGAGCCAACGAATAGATTACTCACGAACGAGGAAGAGCTTCATGGAATTGGAGAGGGAAGAATGTTGATGATGACGATGGCGATGATTTCCCCTCTCCGGAGCCCAAGACGGACTCCAGATCTGCAATCCAGATGAACAACAGGTGGTGGCGGCGCCTCCGTATAGAAAATGCGATGAACACTTCCCTCTTTTTTTTGGGACAAAAGCGGACTTATAGACCTGAGATTGGGGGCCGCAGAGCCGTGTGGGCCCCACAAGCCTGCCCACTGCCACCAGGGGAGTGTTGGCGGAGCAAGGGCTTGTGGCCCACTGGCCCACCCCCTGAGGTGGAACTTGGCGTAGATATTTTTTATATTTTCCAAAACTACTCCCCGTAAATTTTCAGGACGTTTGGAGAACTTTGATTTCTGCACAAAAATAACACCAAGGCAATTCTGCTGAAAACAGCGTCAGTCCAGGTTAGTTCCATTCAAATCATGCAAATTAGAGTCCAAAACAAGGGCAAAAGAGTTTGGAAAAGTAGATACCATGGAGAAGTATCAACTCCCCCAAGCTTAAAACCTTGCTTGTCCTCAAGCAACTCAGTTGACAAACTGAGAGAGAAAGAAAAACTTTGACAAACTCTATTTGATCTTGTTGTTGCAACTATGTCTAACTCATTACCAGAATTTCAGCAAGATCACAAGTTAAACACATAAGCAAATAACACAAAGGTCTCACGGTAAACTAATATCAATGGCATAATCAGGTAACGAGCAAATAATAATGAGTTTCAAATACCAACACTTTAATCAAAACAAGCATGAAGCAATATGAATAGGTGGTATCTTGCTATCTCTTTCTGAGACCGCAAAACATAAATGCAGAGCACTTTCAAAGATCAAGGGCTGACTAAACATTGTAATTCTGTAGCGACCCGACTCAAGACGAGTCAAGCCTCTGTGTATCTGTGCCATCCCTGGATCAGTATGCTGGCACACACAGTACATCAATGTATATATCAAAGTGCAATCACATGGAAATAGCGTAAAACTAATATATACCTTAAATATCTCAGCGGAAGCTGTCAAGGGAGTGGAGTCCCAATAAACACCAACGGCAAGTTGAGTGTAGACCGTAACCCTGAATCGTACTCTTACTCGCCGAAGAAAAATGTCTGCAATATAAAACGTTGCAGCCGTGTAGGTCAGCATATTGAATATACCGGCAAGTCACATAAGAGAGGGGTGAAAAGTAATCATCTATACTATATGCATATATGGCAGGTGGGGCTATAAGTTTTTAGCGAAAAGCAAGTTTTCTCCTACATCAAGAGAGGCTAAAAGCTAAATATTACTACGCTGTTGGTTGTTAATGAGATGGTTCCGCCAACCAGTTCTCATACCCAAGTTATCAATATTACCCTCATCAAGTATTTATAATGGTGTTGAGAATTTCAGATAACTTCAGTTCATTTGGCTCAAGTAGTCCATGACCGTCGACATGGCTAATCGATTAGGTTTGAGGACTCTGCAGAGTTCTGCACACGTTCCCCACAAGATTTGATCGCCTCCGTGTATGTCCTCGCACTTTAGGGTGTTTGAAGACCGGATGATCAAAACATGGTCTTTCAACGGGTCCCTCTGAATCCCTGTCGGTGCCAATCCATTCCTACCGTTCTTCTACATCTACTTCAGGGTGTTCCGCATGATGTCATGGCCGTCTCCAGCATCTCGGGTCATCCACTGGTTTCTCCAGGGAGCCGATCTACCGTCCTTCACCCAGAGTTGCATTGCATCACGAGGTCTTGAAAAGTATTGACTTAACCGGTCTTTGTTATTAAAGTAGTCTCGCATCACTCGTGATAAACTCTCAAACAGAATCCCATCTACTCAAGCATAGCAATATGAAATTTGTCGTCCCGGGCCAAGTAACGGGGTTGTTGGGTGCCTACCACATGATACTACAATATGTAACCATAATTTCCAAGTACCTACTCAGCATGCAATTGGGCATAGGATGGTAGAACTACGATGCATAAAACATAGGTGATAGTATGATCAAAGTGACTTGCCTGGTGATGTTGACGAAGAAGAATTTTCGTTCTCGGGAAATACGTGATAGAACTATCCGTCACTCTCCGATGAAATCTATATAATCAAACATAGTATTCACATAAGCACTCACACTAGCAATCAATTAACCAAAAAGTAATAAAAGTTGATGCAATCAAAAATCAATAAGAGAGATCGGATAAAAATCCAAAGGAAACTTCAAAGAAACTAGGAAGCCTTCTACTACATCAAACACTATATAGTTTTTGTTGTAACTGAAAATAAAACACTAAAATAGAAAAAATAACAGAAAAAAAATATAAAATAACTAAGATAACAGAAGTAAAATTTACAAAACAATATAATTTTATAAGTATTTTCAAAATAGGAAATCAAACTAGCAATGCAATCAATTCGCAAGTTAGTATAGAACTAGAATTGATTCCATGCAAACAAATAAGAATAAATAAAATAAAATTTTGTTGTTGTTGAAAAGTTACTGGTAAATATTAGCAAACAAAATATAACTTGTCACAATTACAAAAAAAAAACAAATTAAGAACAATTAATACAAAAGAAATAGCAAGAAAACAAAAAAGGCTAAAACAGAATCTGTTTTGCTTAAAACCCTAAGTAAAAATATTTAAAAAACATTGGAACTTAAACTACTGAAAGATATGATCAATAGGAAGCAGCAGCAAAAAGAATCACCTAATTCGGAGTTATAGACTAATAGATATGAATTTTCTAAAATTGCAATTTTCTGGAAAAACTGCAATACGGGATTTCGTGAATCTCACTATGGGTGAGAGAGAGGAAGAACTCCGGCGAGGTAGCTGCTTCGGCGAGGTGGGGAGGTCGCCGGCGGCGGTGGGGCTGCGATGGAGGAGGTCCCGGAGGCGAGGAAGGGGGCGTCGGGGGCTCCTGGGCGTTCTTCTGTTCGGCTCCTTGCTGGAACAACAATGGTGGGGGCGCCGTGGCTACGGGCAGGGAGAGGGCGAGGTGATGGGGAAAATGGAACGAGGAGAGGAGGGGCGTTCTTATAAGGGTGGTGGGAGGCTCGGGAAGGAAGTGTAGCCCGCAAATCGGGGGAGGGAAGCTTCCTGGGAAGCTTCTGCCATGGCCACAGAAGGAAGCTCGTGATGAGGAAGAAGAAGGTGGGATTGGGCCAGATAGGTTTCCTAACGTGGCCCAAGTACATTCCTAAAATAAGAGATCTCTTTCCCTTTTTATTAAAACAGGAATTAATACGATTAAAAGGAAATAGAATACCCTTGGAATATAGGGGTATAATATATTAAAAATTTCAAGAAAATAAAATTCAAAAAGATGGACATTTTTCCACGGCCAAAATAAATACTTCAAAAAAATGTTTTTTCAGAAAATCCGCTAAATGCTTTATTCTTTTTGCAAAAATTACTCAAATAAATCTTGGGTGTCATGGCTCAAATATTTCAAAGAATATCCCCGTGTTTGGAGGGTCATGTTTCTCCTCTCTTTTTCTCTTGTTTGACAAAGTATTGTTCCCGGCATTCCGTGAGTGAAGAAGAAAACAAAATGCAAAGAAAAAATCAAAAGGAAATTCATGTGCCACCTTGGTTCAAATTCTTTGTAGTTGAAGAAGTCATGCTATCTCCTCTCGCTGGTTTTAAAAAGATGAATTTGAACTCACAGGAAACGGGGAAGTCATTTTATTCCCTCTCATTCAAAAGTTTTTGAAAAGTTTCAAATTTCACTCAGATTTCAATCACTCAAATAAACAAACAATCAATCTAATAATTTTATTAATATTCCAAAATTTGGGATGTTACAAACCTACCACACTTAAAGTGAATCTCGTCCTCGAGATTTGAAGAGGCTAGAAAGAAAGGTTAGAGTTTGGGGGTCTTCAAACAAATCCAATCTCCTGCAAAGTGGGATGCTACCACACTTAAAATGAGAGCTACTAGTCCCTCAGAATTTTAGAAATCCTCTCGGGTTTTGGCATCTGACTCCTCACAGTCTTCATACTAACTCCTGAGGTGATGCTCTTCCATTATACTCATAACGTTCTCATCAAAATCGAGGGTTCTTCTATTGATACAAGCTTCTTCCGTTACTGGGTCTTCTTAACTGACAGACTCGTGATTAATACTAAATAACCTATCGATGATTCTCATGGTGGTCTACCATTTGTGGTTATCCTACACAGAGAGGGGTCTTGGTTTCATCCTCACCGTAAAATTTCTTACGCGTGACAACAAATGCCATGTACACGGGGCTTTCATTATACCATTCTAAGGCTTAAACAAAAGCTTCAAAGAACGTCGTCTCTCACTATGGCTAAGTCTCTCAGATTTACCATTCCGAATAGCAAGAGAATGATAATAGTAAGTCGTCATGGTGTCCAAGCCATGTCGCACTGAAATCATTACCTTGTATAAGGCTTAGTGAATCTCGTATTCTAACACTTGGGCATCCTCACAAGCGTTGCAGAATTTCCCTTGTCCACGAATGAAGTTCGGATAATCCATTGGTTCTGCAAGCTGAACAAAACATCTATCGTATCTTCAGAACTCTCTAGCTTTCGTATGTTCCGAAGAAAACGTTTGTTGATCCATCATAGCTTCTTCCAGAAATCATATTCATTTCATAATCAATCCTTTATTACATCCTTAATTTCTTCTCAAAAACTTCAATTCAAAAGTACTCTATTACAAATGCTGCCATCCACGTTGTTCGGTAGGTCAAGCATTTCTGCCAACTTTATTCATCTGTCTCTCTGGGAGGTACTTTAGTTCCACTGGAACTTTCCAAGGTGCTCCTTGAAATCATCCATCTTTTGGTTCATCATGGTGGTCATGAGCTTCATCTCCATCATCTCCGCACGTACCTCACTCAGGTATTCCTGGGTATGACGGAGTCTTGCTTCAAGTATCTCTCCAATCTGACGTATGGCTTCCATGGCAGCTTCACGAACAGCATCAAAGAAGGTTTCTCGTGGTACACGTGAAATGAAAAGTATTGCCCCATAGTATTTGGACAAACTCCTTTCACATGGTGGAGGTGTACTTCCACGTACCAAAGTTCTACTCCACTTTCCATGAATGGGTAGCCTTTGTAGACTGCATCACCTTCAAGATGAATGTGCTTCATCATGTCCTTCTGGATTTTCGGGTAATCATGATCACTGATCAGGGTCATGATCATTTTCTGGGGCCTTGAGGAATGACTCGTAGAGAGTTGTCATCTGCAGGTGTCAGTAAATAGGTACTCAGAGGAATGTATGTGTCTCTTTGCTAATCATGGTACATTCCTACTCAGTGGATCCCGTGGGTTTACTGATTCCTACCACACTTAAATGAATTATACTCATGCCTGCATAGACCGTATTTTCTCATATCCTCATAATTGTTCAGAGATCTTTGTTCGAAGAGAAACAACGCATACAGTTTCAACATAGACAATCATGAGACAATAATTTCCATTTATTCATGATGTTATTACAATCTCAGGGACTTCTGTTACAAAAATTTCACTCCATGATCTCATGAAAAACAAGAGTTCTTCATATTACACTAATTGCCATGGTCAAAACTTAACTACTCCATTCTAGCTTTCTTCCTTTGCGGACAATCGCTAGCAAAATGTCCTGCTTCCTTGCAATGAAAGAAAATGAGGTCTGACAAGTCTCGAGGCTTCTTAGCTTTTGCTTTTGCTCCTTGGATTTCCGGCTTCCTTCCTGAGCACATGTATTTGTGGTGGCCAAATTCCATACACTTGTAACATCTGACATGACTCAGGTCTATATTTGCGGAGATTTGGTTCATCCGAGGGTACTTTTTCTTCTTTCTGGACTCCTTCATTTTGGCCAGTTCTTCTATTTCAAGTCGATCAAAATCCACTTTTTCGTCGGGAAGTTTCCCAGATACTCTTGGCTTCCCTTCGTGCAATCCTGTGAATAATGTCCTTCTTCTCCACATGAGTAGCATGCATTGGAGAAAAATCGGGTCAGACTTTGTCCATCAGGGTCTTCAATATTTTCCTTCATCATCGGCTCTTCTAGAATCTTCTTCTTGATTGTTTCCTTCACTGCATCTTTCTGTTGCTTGACAACTTGTTGCACCTTGCGGTAAATGTGACACTAAGCTGGGTAGTGGGTGGTTCCTTCACAAAGGAAACAGGTCACCAGACTACTTGGGCACTCCTCAACTGGGTGATTTTCTTCACAATGAGTGCATCCATGCTTGTGTTCTTCCTGGGTGTGTCCTATTTCTCCACAGATCTTGCATGCAAGTCTTCTCCTTCGGATTTTCATAGCACTTCTGAATAAGTCGGGATCTTAACAGAGTGTTCTTGAATTCGTCCCAAGTTTTTGCTCCACTAAATCCTTGTATGGCATGGTGCATTTTCCACCACATTGCAGCACTTCGGGTAAAGTACTGGAGAGCGTGTTCCACTTCATACTTCCTTGAGATCAAGTTGCGCCCGAAGTGGTTCTCCATGTTCTGAATCCATATCTCAACTTCCAGCTGGGTCATTGGTCCAGAGACTACAAGTCCAGCTTCATACTCCATCTGGTAGGGTTGAGGTTTTGGGGATGAGACAGGTAAGAGAGGGAGGGAGATACACACAATACAAACAATATTTTTGAGAATAGGTTTTATTTGTGGCATTGGAAAACACACACCAATGACGTATCACAAATCATCATAACTAACGTGGGTATATAATTGGGGTTTGGACTTCTAATAAACATTGGAACGTTTCGGGGTCTTCGAGTTCTTCGGGTCTGGAGAGTCTTCAATTGGTGTAGCTTGAACTACATGATGAAATCCTCTTTACTTAAAGTGGGAGTCGGTTGATCCATCACGTGGTCAAAGGGGAAAGGGAATTGTCTAACTATTTGAGGTGAGAGAGAACGTTTGATGAAATCAGAAGGGATGAGAAGTAAAGGATGTTCTTGAAAATAAATTTTTTTGAGAGATTCTTCCCTAAAGGATTTCCAGTTTCTAGGGTCACGTCCTACAGTCAGCATGTGCTCTGATACCATTTCTGTAGCGACCCGACTCAAGACGAGTCAAGCCTCTGTGTATCTGTGCCATCCCTGGATCAGTATGCTGGCACACACAGTACATCAATGTATATATCAAAGTGCAATCACATGGAAATAGCGTAAAACTGATATATACCTTAAATATCTCACTGGAAGCTGTCAAGGGAGTGGAGTCCCAATAAACACCAACGGCAAGTTGAGTGTAGACCATAAACCTGAATCGTACTCTTACTCGCCGAAGAAAAATGTCTGCAACATAAAACGTTGCAGCCGTGTAGGTCAGCATATTGAATATGCTAGCAAGTCACATAAGAGAGGGGTGAAAAGTAATCATCTATACTATATGCATATATGGCAGGTGGGGCTATAAGTTTTTAGCGAGAAGCAAGTTTTCTCCTACATCAAGAGAGGCTAAAAGCAAAATATTACTACGCTGTTGGTTGTTAATGAGATGGTTCCGCCAACTAGTTCTCATACCCAAGTTATCAATATTACCCTCATCAAGTATTTATAATGGTGTTAAGAATTTCAGATAACTTCAGTTCCTTTGGCTCAAGTTGTCCATGACCGTGGACACGGCTAATCGATTAGGTTTGAGGACTCTACAGAGTTTTGCACACGTTCCCCACAAGATTTGATCGCCTCCGTGTATATCCTCGCACTTCAGGGTGTTTGAAGACCGGATGATCAAAACATGGTCTTTCAACGGGTCCCTCTGAATCCCTGTCGGTGCCCATCCATTCCTACCGTTCTTGTACATCTGCTAGCACCGCCTGTCCAGAGTCGCCGCATTGTCCAACCAAGCCAGAGCTCATAATGACTTGTGGCTATGCAGGTAAGCCTTGGGTCTTGAAAATATCTGTCCGTCTCTTTGAGCCTGGGTGAAGCTTTCCTCAGGATGTCATGGCCGTCTCCAGCATCCCGGGTCATCCACTGGTTTCTCCAGGGAGCCGATCAACCGTCCTTCACCTAGAGTTGCATTGCATCACGAGGTCTTGAAAAGTCTTGACTTAACCGGTCTTGGTTATTAAAGTAGTCTCGCATCACTCGTGATAAACTCTCAACCAGAATCCCGTCTACTCAAGCATAGCAATATGAAATTTGTCGTCCCGGGCCAAGTAACGGGGTTGTTGGGTGCGTACCACATGATACTACAATATGTAACCATAATTTCCAAGTACCTACTCAGCATGCAATTGGGCATAGGATGGTAGAACTACGATGCATAAAACATAGGTGATAGTATGATCAAAGTGACTTGCCTGGTGATGTTGACAAAGAAGAATTTTCGTTCTCGGGAAATACGTGATAGAACTATTCGTCACTCTCCGATGAAATCTATATAATCAAACTTAGTATTCACGTAAGCACTCACACTAGCAATCATTCCAGCAATCAATTAACAAATAGCAATAAGAGTTGATGCAATCAAAAATCAATAAGAGAGAGCGGATAAAAATCCAAAGGAAACTTCAAAGAAACTAGGAAGCCTTCTACTACATCAAACACTACATAGTTTTTGTTGTAACTGAAAATAAAACACTAAAATAGAAAAAATAATAGAAAACAAAATATAAAGTAACTAAGATAACATAAGTAAAATTTACAAAACAATATTATTTTATAAGTATTTTCAAAATAGGAAATCAAACTAGCAATGCAATCAATTCGCAAGTTAGTATAGAACTAGAATTGATTCCATGCAAACAAATAAGAAAAAATAAAATAAATTTTTTTTGTTGTTGAAAAGTTACTGGTCAATATCATAAAACAAAATATAACTTGTCACAATTACAAAAAAAACAAATTCAGAACAATTAATACAAAAGAAATAGCAAGAAAACAAAAAAGGCTAAAACAGAATCTGTTTTGCTTAAAACCCTAAGTAAATATATTTAAAAAACATTGGAACTTAAAATACTGAAAGATATGATCAATAGGAAGCAGCAGCAAAAAGAAACGCCTAATTCGGAGTTGCAGACTAATAGATATGAATTTTCTAAGATTGCAATTTTCTGAAAAAACTGCAATACGGGATTTCGTGAATCTCACCATGGGTGAGAGATGAAGAACTCCGGCGAGGTGGGGAGGTCGCCGGCGGGGGTGGGGGTGTGATGCAGGAGGTCCCGGAGGCGAGGAAGGGGGCGTCAGGGGCTCCTGGGTGTTCTTCTATTCGGCTCCTCGCAGGAACAACAATGGTGGGGGCGCCGTGGCTACGGGCAGGGAGAGGGCGAGGTGATGGGGAAAATGGAACGAGGAGAGGAGGGGCGTTCTTATAAGGGTGGTGGGAGGCTCGGGAAGGAAGTGTAGCCCGCAAATCGGGGGAGGGAAGCTTCCTGGGAAGCTTCTGCCATGGCCACATAAGGAAGCTCGTGATGAGGAAGAAGAAGGTGGGATTGGGCCAGATAGGTTTCCTAACGTGGCCCAAGTACATTCCTAAAATAAGAGATCTCTTTCCCTTTTTATTAAAACAGGAATTAATACGATTAAAAGGAAATAGAATACCCTTGGAATATAGGGGTATAATATATTAAAATTTTCAGAAAAATAAATTCAAAAAGATGGACATTTTTCCACGGCCAAAATAAATACTTCAAAAAAATGTTTTTTCAGAAAATCCGCTAAATGCTTTTTTCTTTTTGCAAAAATTACTCAAATAAATCTTGGGTGTCATGGCTCAAATATTTCAAAGAATATCCCCGGGTTTGGAGGGTCGTGTTTCTCCTCTCTTTTTCTCTTGTTTGACAAAGTATTGTTCCCGGCATTCCGTGAGTGAAGAAGAAAACAAAATGCAAAGGAAAAATAAAAAGGAAATTCAAGTGCCACCTTGGTTCAAATTCTTTGTAGTTGAAGAAGTCATGCTATCTCCTCTCGCTGGTTTTAAAAAGATGAATTTGAACTCACAGGAAACGGGGAAGTCATTTTATTCCCTCTCATTCAAAAGTTTTTGAAAAGTTTCAAATTTCACTCAAATTTCAATCACTCAAACAAACAAACAATCAATCTAATAATTTTTTTAACATTCCAAAATTTGGGATGTTACAAATTCATAGCAACGAAGATCCAGTCATAGTCATACTCAATATCAATCAAAAGGAAAGCATAAAAATGACAAAGGTGCTCTCTAATTAGTGCTTATATAAGAGGGGGATGACACGACAGGAAAATAAATAGACAAGCCCTTCGCAGAGGGAAGCATTGATTTGCAGACGTGCCAGAGCTCAAGCTTTGAAAACAGAGATAATAATTTTGGGTGGCATCCTTTCATTGTCAACGCAATGACCAAGAGTTCTCAATATCTTCCATGCTATTCATGCTATAGGGAGTTCCCAAATAGAAAAGTAAAGTTTTAACTCCCCCACCACCAATCAATCACACTCCACGGCTAGCCGAATCCTCGGGTACCGTCCATACTAACGTCAATCCGGGGGGAGTCTTGTTTTACAGTTATGTTTTCGATTTAAGCGTGGAACTGGGCGTTCCAAATACCGGCCCCTTTCTAGTGAATGACTGTGAATAAACACATGTCGAGGATAACACTCCTAGAATGGAAGATACCAATAGCCCTCTGTCACCACATGAGCGGTTCAGGCATGCAAAACATATTATTTCTGGAAGGTTTAGAGAATGGCACATGCAAATTTACTTGGAACGGCAGGTAGATACAGCAAATAGGTAGGTATTGTGGACTGTCATGGAAAAACTTTTGGGTTTATGGAAGTGGATGCACAAGCAGTTTGCCCGCTTAGTACAAGTGAAATCTAGCAAAAGACTTGGAAGCGACCAACTATAGAGCGACAACAGTCATCAGGATGCAATGAGTTTGACTAACATGGAATGCAAGCATGAACATGATATAAATCACCATGAGCACGGACATCATAGAGAGGCTATGTTGATTTTGTTTCAACTACATGCATGAACATGCGCCAAGTAAAGCCACTTGAAACATTCAAAGGAGAATACCATCCTATCATACTACATCATAGTCATGTCAAAATCTATGTTGGCATTCAAGACAAACCATTATAAGCTCTCAGCTAAATAAGCATGGCATCAGAAACTATGATCTCGAAGTTGTCATTGCAAACATGGTTCTCTCACAACAAAGCTAAATCTGGGTCGACAAGCTAGTCATATTTACAAAAACAAAATAGATAGAGTTCATACCAGCTTTTCAGTCTCAGTCACATCATCATATATCATCGTTGTTGCCTTTCATTTGCACGATTGAACGATGTGAACAATAATAAGCGCATTGGACTAAGCTGAATCTGCAGGCAAACACAAAGGAGAAGACAAAATAATATGGCTCTTTGAAAGTTAAACAGGTAAGCATGCAAGGACCACTAAACATTGTAACCAATATCTTCTACCTTGACACAAAGAAAAACAAAGCTATTTACACGGGAAAGCTCCCAACAAGCAAAAGAAGAAAGAATAATCTTTTTGGGTTTTCTCAAAAGGACACAAAACAAGAAAACAAAAAAACGAAAAGAAACTAGCATGGATTATACAGTGGCAAAGGGTAAACACCGGCTAACAAAGTGAAAGCATAAGCATGAATGTAAAGTCGGTGAGAACACGTACTCCCCAAGCTTAGGCTTTTGGCCTAGCTTGCTCTACTCCCAAGGATGATCCTAGCGAAACCCAAAGTCATAATGGGTGTTATACGGGAGTGCTGCAGCCACTGCCTGAATAGCTGCCTCACGAAGTCGAGCAGAAGTCGCCTCCCTCTCATACTACTCTGCCTCTCCTATGGTTATGTAGTATCTTCGTTTTACCTGAAAGTCAAACAAAGCACGAGCAGGAAGGGTAATATGGAAAACACGCTGCCGGTTAAATATCAAGCGGTATAGGAGGGATCCATGATCTCTCTCAAGGAACTCGTAACGTGTTAGACCGACACGATCAAGGTAGGCTGTACGGAGAGGAGGGTCTTCTGGACGGATGGATACTCCAAGAAAATTTCCTAAGCGTGTAGCATAAGCTCCACCAAAGAAATCCCCCTCACTGGCATTTTTATTAAGCCTCCTTGCTATAATAGCTCCCATATTGAAGCTCCTTTCACCTGTTACTGCACTCTTAAGGATACTAAGGTCAGAAGCGCATAGGTGACAATGTGCACCCTTGCCGTTAATGCACCTACCTATGAAGAGGGCAAGGTAGTGCAAAACAGGGAAATGGATGCTTCCTATGGTGGCTTGCGTGATATCTCTGGTTTCTCCAACAGTTATACTGGACACAAAGTCTCTGACCGAAGACTTAGGAGGGTCATTAACACTACCCCAATCAGGTATCTTGCAAATCCTATTGAAATCCTCGAGATCCACGGTATAGAATTTATCGTACAGGTCAAATAGTATGGATGATTCACGGCCAACTAAAAATTTAAATCTACGCACGAAAGAGGCAGTGAGCATAGCATACTGTTCACATTTATCTGAGAGGAATTCTTGTAACCCGGCATTGCGGACAAGTGCATCAAACTCATTCTTGAAACCTGCTTCGATCCTGAACACATCGGAAGGCCATTCACATGGTTGTACCGGTGCGTCCCTTAGTTGAAAAGGTTCGGGCTCCCGAAAAGAGAGACGAGGACCCTCCTTACCTGAGGAACCACCATGAAACTTCCTCTTGAACATAATTTCCTGATGCTGAAATTTTTGAAGTTCAAGAGAAAAGTGAATAAAGAACCACCACACCTTGTAGCAACTAATCCTACTAGTGCCTAGAGACCGTATCACGCGCTAAAACTACTTGGGACCAACTAAAATCAACATTTCTAGCTCAAGAACAGGGTCACCAAGGTAGCAAGAAATCGCGAAGTATAAAGCACTAGAGCAAAAACTAATTGGACCAATGGACGAGTCAATTACCAAGGAGTAATTTCCCCAAAATGGTTCGGAGAATGGTGCTTTGAGCAAGGAGATCAAAAATCATAGCCAAATGAGCAAGAACACGGGTTTGAGCTTCGAAACAATTTTTGCTAGAGGTGGAAGAAGAGGCTGGAAGCTGGAATGAGTGGAGGGGGTTCCTGTGGGCCCCACAAGCTTGCACCCCGCCACCAGGGGGTAGGTAGCGGTGGCAGGGCTTGTGGCCCACTGGTCTGGCCCCTGGCCATCTCTTAGGCCCATAAATTTTCAAAAATTCCAGAACAAATCGTACTAAATTTTCAGGACCATCGGAGAACTTTTATTTTCGAGGTATTTTTCTCCTGGACGCTAAAACAGAAAACAGGAAAAACTAAACTAATTCTATCATTTTTCTTCTAAGCAACAGAAAAGGAAAACTCAAAACAGAGGTATGTGACTCTTTGATTTCATCCGTTTCATGGTTATTGAAAGAAATCCGTCAGTGGGATTGATCAAGTCCTTAGGACAAAACCTTCTCGAATCGCAAGAGAGAACGGAGAATTTTCGAATAGCCACTAAGTCACCTCAATGGGGATATGTATTTCCCCAACAAGCAAGTCATACTTCATCTTGACAGGAGGAATAGGGCATTCAAATCTGCCAATAAGAATCGATGAAGTCTTTTCGATAGCATTGATGCAATGTACTGGATATCGTTTCTTCGGAAAGTGCACTGTGTGCTCATTCCCGTTGACATGGAAAGTGACATTGCCTTTGTTGTAATCTATAACAGCCCCTGCAGTGTTTAAAAAGGGTCTTCCAAGGATGATAGCCATGGCATCATCGTCGGGAATATCCAAGATAACAAAGTATGTTAAGGTAGTGGTATTAGCAACCACAACATGCACATCCTCGCAAATGCCGATAGGGAAAGCAGTTGATTTGTAGGCCATTTGCTGAGAAATTTTAGTGGCTGTCATAAAGAGAGAGTGGCATAACACTAACACCGGCTCCAAGGTCACATAAGGCAGTTCTTACGTAGTTTCCTCTAATAGAGCAAGGTATAGTGGGCACTCCGGGATCACCATGTTTCTTAGGAGTTCCACCTTTAAAAGTGTAATTGGCAAGCATGGTGGAGATCTCAAGATCTGGTATCTTTCGTTTATTAGTCACGATATCTTTCATGTACTTGGCATACGGAGACATCTTGAGCATATCAGTTAACCGCATCTGCAGAAAGACGGGTCTTATCATCTCAACGAAGCGCTCAAAATCCTCATCATCCTTTTTCCTGGATGGCTTAGGAGGGAAGGCCATAGGTCTCTGAACCCATGGCTCCCTTTCTTTACCATGCTTCCTAGCAGTGAAGTCATTCTTTTCGTATCTCTTAGGTTATGGATTATGAGGATTAACCATAGGTTCAATCTCCACATCCTCATCATTGCTAGGTTGAGCATTATTATGAACATCATTGTCCACATTGTCACCAGGTTCATGTTCATCACCTGATTGTGTTTCTGCATCAGACGAAGAAATATCATTAGGTTCTTCAGGTGTGACAGTATTTGGTGAAGTGGCGTGCAGGTTTCTATCATCCTTCTTCTTCTCCTTAGATTGACTGGGTGTGTCAGCATTGATTCCTTGAGAATCTTGATCAATTCTCTTAGGATGACCTTCAGGATACAAAGGATCCTGAGTCATTTTGCCTCCTCTAGTAATGAGTCTTACAGAGTTGTCATTTAATTCATTGAGCAAGTCATTCCGAGATTTAAGTACTTGTTCTACCTGGGTAGTAATCATAGAGGCATGTTTACTCAGAAGCTTCAAAGCATTGACATTTCTGTCTACACAAGCACTTAAATGGCTAAGCATACGAGTACTTTGTTCCAAATGTGTGCTAACATAATCATTGAAACTCTGTTGTTTGGCAACAAAGTTGTGAAATTCATCAAAGCATAGACTAGCCGGTTTATCAAAAGGAATATCACTCTCGTCAAACCTACACAGAGAATTCACTTCCACTACCTGTATCGGGTTATCGAGACCACGGATCTCTTCGATAGGTGGTAGATTTTTGACATCTTCAGATCTAATGCCTTTCTCTTGCATATATTTCATGGCTTCTTGCATATCTTCGGGCTGAGGAATAGAATACCTCTTTCCTTAGGAGTTGGCTTAGGAGGTGGTTCGGGAATAGTCCAAGTATTATCATTGATCAAGATGTTATTCAGTAGAACTCAGCTTGTTCTACAGTTCGTTCCCTAAAAACACCACTGGCACAACTATCTAGGTGGTCTCTAGAGGCATCGGTAAGTCGGTTATAGAGGATATCAAGTATCTCGTTCATCTTAAGATGGTGATCAGGCAAAGCATTATGTAGCTGGACGAGCCTCCCCAAGCTTGTGGAAGACTCTCTTCTTGGAGTTGAGCAAAGTTGTATATTTCCTGCAAGGCAGCTTTCTTCTTATGGGCATGGAAATATTTCTCATAGAATTAATAGACCATCTCCTGGGGACTACGCACACTGTTGGAGAACGTCGCATGGGAAACAAAATTTTCCTACGCGCACGAAGACCTATCATGGTGATGTCCATCTACGAGAGGGGATGAGTGATCTACGTACCCTTGTAGATCGTACAGCAGAAGCGTTAGAGAACGGGGTTGATGTAGTGGAACGTCCTCACGTCCCTCGATCCGCCCCGCGAACAATCCCGCGATCAGTCCCACGATCTAGTACCGAACGGACGGCACCTCCGCGTTCAGCACACCTACAGCTCGACGATGATCTCGGCCTTCTTGATCTAGCAAGAGAGACGGAGAGGTAGAAGAGTTCTCCGACAGCGTGACGGCGCTCCGGAGGTTGGTGATGACCTTGTCTCAGCAGGGCTCCGCCCGAGCTCTGCAGAAACGCGATCTAGAGGAAAAACCGTGGAGGTATGTGGTCGGGCAGCCGTGAGAAAGTTGTCTCAAATCAGCCCTAAAACCTCCGTATATATAGGTGGGAGGGAGGGGGGCCTTGCCTTGGGGTCCAAGGACCCTCAAGGAGTCGGCCGAGCCAAGGGGGAGGACTCTCCCCCCCCCCAAACCGAGTTGGACTAGGTTTGGTGTGAGGGAGTCCCCCTCCCTTCCCACCTCCTCCCTCTTTTTTTTTCTTTTCCTTTGATTTCTTATACTTGGCGCATAGGCCCCTCTTGGGATGTCCCACCAGCCCACTAAGGGCTGGTGCGCCACCCTCATAGCCTATGGGCTTCCCCGGGATGGGTTGCCCCCCCCGGTGAACTCCTGGAACCCATTCGTCATTCCCGGTACATTCCCGGTAACTCCGAAAACTTTCCGGTAATCAAATGAGGTCATCCTATATATCAATCTTCGTTTCCGGACCATTCCAGAAACCCTCGTGACGTCCGTGATCTCATCCGGGACTCCGAAGAACATTCGGTAACCAACCATATAACTCAAATACGCATAAAACAACGTCGAACCTTAAGTGTGCAGACCCTGCGGGTTCGAGAACTATGTAGACATGACCCGAGAGACTCATCGGTCAGTATCCAATAGCGGGACCTGGATGCCCATATTGGATCCTACATATTCTACGAAGATCTTATCGTTTGAACCTCAGTGCCAAGGATTCGTATCATCCCGTATGTCATTCCCTTTGTCCTTCGGTATGTTACTTGCTCGAGATTCGATCGTCAGTATCCGCATACCTATTTCTATCTCGTTTACCGGCAAGTCTCTTTACTCGTTCCGTAATAGAAGATCCCGCAACTTAGACTAAGTTACATTGCGTGCAAGGCTTGTGTGTGATGTTGCATGACCGAGTGGGCCCCGAGATACCTCTCCGTCACACGGAGTGACAAATCCCAGTCTTGATCCATACTAACTCAACTAACACCTTCGGAAATACCTCTAGAGCATCTTTATAGTCACCCAGTTACGTTGCGACGTTTGATACACACAAAGAATTCCTCCGGTGTCAGTGAGTTATATGATCTGATGGTCATAGGAATAAATACTTGACACGCAGAAAACAGTAGCAACAAAATGATACGATCAACATGCTACGTCTATTAGTTTGGGTCTAGTCCATCACGTGATTCTCCCAATGACGTGATCCAGTTATCAAGCAACAACACCTTGTTCATAATCAGAAGACACTGACCATCATTGATCAACTGGCTAGCCAACTAGAGGCATGCTAGGGACGGTGTTTTGTCTATGTATCCACACATGTAAATGAGTCTTCATTCAATACAATTATAGCATGGATAATAAACTATTATCTTGATACAGGAATTATAATAATAACTATACATTTATTATTGCCTCTAGGGCATAATTCCAACAGTCTCCCACTTGCACTAGAGTCAATAATCTAGCCCTCACATCACCATGGGAATTACATTGTAATAAATCTAACACCCATACAGTTCTGGTGTCGATCATGTTTCGGCCGTGGAAGAGGTTTCGTCAGCGGGTCTGCTACATTCAGATCCGTGTGCACTTTGCATATATTTACGTCCTCCTCCTCGACGTAGTCGCGGATGAGGTTGAAGCGTCGTTTGATGTGTCTGGTCTTCTTGTGAAACGTTGGTTCCTTTGCTAAGGCAATGGCACTAGTGTTGTCACAGAACAAGGTTATTGGATCCAGTGCACTTGGCACCACTCCAAGATCCATCATGAACTGCTTCATCCAGACACCCTCCTTAGCCGCCTCTGAGGCAGCCATGTACTCCGCTTCACATGTAGAATCTGCTACGACGCTTTGCTTGGAACTGCACCAGCTTACTGCACCCCCATTAAGAATAAATACGTATCCGGTTTGCGACTTAGAGACGTCTGGATCTGTGTCAAAGCATGCATCGACGTAACCTTTTACGGCGAGCTCTTCGTCACCTCCATACACGAGAAACATCTCCTTAGTCCTTTTCAGGTACTTCAGGATATTCTTGACCGCTGTCCAGTGATCCACTCCTGGATTACTCTGGAACCTTCCTGCCATACTTATGGCCAGGCTAACATCCGGTCTAGTGCACAGCATTGCATACATGATAGAACCTATGGCTGAAGCATAGGGGACGGAGCGCATATGCTCTCTATCTTCATCAGTTGCTGGGCACTGAGTCTTACTCAATCTCGTACCTTGTAACACTGGCAAGAACCCTTTCTTGGACTGTTCCATTTTGAACCTCTTCAAAACTTTATCAAGGTATGTGCTTTGTGAAAGTCCTATCAGGCGTTTTGATCTATCCCTATAGATCTTAATGCCTAGAATGTAAGCAGCTTCTCCTAGGTCCTTCATAGAGAAACTTTTATTCAAGTAACCTTTTATGCTCTCCAAAAGCTCTACATTGTTTCCAATCAGTAATATGTCATCCACATATAATATTAGAAACGCCCCAGAGCTCCCACTCACTTTCTTGTAAATACAAGATTCTCCAATCACTTGTATAATCCCAAATGCTTTGATCACCTCATCAAAGCGTTTGTTCCAACTCCGAGATGCTTGCACTAGTCCATAAATGGATCGCTGGAGCTTGCACACCTTGTAAGCACTTTTGGGATCGACAAAACCTTCGGGTTGCATCATATACAACTCTTCCTTAAGGAAACCGTTAAGGAACGCCGTTTTGACATCCATTTGCCAGATTTCATAATCGAAAAATGCAGCTATTGCTAACATGATTCTGACGGACTTAAGCATTGCCACGGGAGAGAAAGTCTCATCGTAGTCAATTCCTGGAACTTGTGAAAAACCCTTTGCCACAAGTCGAGCTTTATAAACGGTCACATTACCGTCAGCGTCCGTCTTCTTCTTAAAGATCCATTTGTTCTGAATAGCCTTGCTGCCCTCAGGTAGTATCTCCAAAGTCCACACTTTGTTCTCATACATGGATCCTATCTCGGATTTCATGGCTTCTAGCCATTTGTTGGAATCTGGGCCCACCATTGCTTCTTCATAATTTGCAGGTTCATTGTTGTCTAACAACATGATTGATAAGACAGGATTACCGTACCACTCTGGAGCAGCGCGTGATCTCGTCGACCTGCGTGGTTCAACAGAAACTTGAACTGGAGTTTCATGATCATCATCATTAACTTCCTCCTTAACCGGTGTCGCAATGACAGAGGTTTCCCCTTGCCCTGCGCCACCATCCAGAGGGATGAGAGGTTCGACAACCTCGTCAAGTTCTATCTTCCTCCCACTCAATTCCCTCGAGAGAAACTCCTTCTCGAGAAAAGCTCCGTTTTTAGCAACAAACACTTTGCCCTCGGATTTGAGATAGAAGGTGTACCCAACTGTCTCTTTTGGGTAACCTATGAAGATGCACTTTTCCGCTTTGGGTTCCAGCTTTTCAGGCTGAAGCTTTTTGACATAAGCATCACATCCCCAAACTTTGAGAAACAACAACTTTGGCCTTTTGCCATACCACAGTTCGTATGGTGTCGTCTCAACGGATTTTGATGGTGCCCTATTTAAAGTGAATGCAGATGTTTCTAATGCATAACCCCAAAATGATAACGGCAAATCAGTAAGAGACATCATAGATCGCACCATCTCTAACAAAGTACGATTACGACGTTCGGACACACCATTACGCTGTGGTGTTCCAAACGGTGTTAACTGCGAAACAATTCCACATTGTCTTAAGTGAGCACCAAACTCGAAACTCAGATATTCACCCCCACGATCAGACCGTAGGAACTTGATCTTCTTGTTACGATGATTTTCCACTTCACTCTGAAATTGCTTGAACTTTTCAAATGTTTCAGACTTGTGCTTCATCAAGTAGACATAACCATATCTACTTAAATCGTCAGTGAAGGTGAGAAACTAACGATATCCGCCGCGTGCCTCTACGCTCATTGGACCACACACATCGGTATGTATGATTTCCAACAAGTCACTTGCACGCTCCATTGTTCCGGAGAACGGAGTCTTAGTCATATTGCCCATGAGGCATGGTTCGCACGTGTCAAGTGAATCAAAGTCAAGTGACTCCAAAAGTCCATCAGCATGGAGTTTCTTCATGCGCTTTACACCAATATGACCCAAGCGGCAGTGCCACAAAAATATGGTGCTATCATTGTTTACTCTAATTCTTTTGGTCTCGATGTTATGTATATGCGTATCGCTATCAAGATTCAATATGAACAATTCTCTCACATTCGGTGCATGACCATAAGAGATGTTACTCATAGAAATTGAACAACCATTATTCTCAGACTTAAAAGAGTAACCGTCTCGCAATAAACAAGATCCAGATATAATGTTCATGCTCAACGCAGGCACTAAATAACAACGATTTAAGTTCATCACTAATCCCGATGGTAGCTGAAGTGACACTGTGCCGACGGCGATTGCATCAACCTTGGAACCGTTTCCTACGCGCATCGTCACTTCGTCTTTCGCCAGCCTTCGTCTATTCCGCAGTTCCTGCTTCGAGTTGCAAATGTGAGCAACAGAACCGGTATCAAATACCCAGGCACTACTACGAGAGCCGGTTAAGTACACATCAATAACATGTATATCAAATATACCTGATTTTTCTTTGCCCGCCTTCTTATCTGCCAGATACTTGGGGCAATTGCGCTTCCAGTGACCCATACCCTTGCAATAGAAGCACTCTGTTTCAAGCTTAGGTCCAGCCTTGGGTTTCTTCGGCGGATTAGCAACAGGCTTGCCGCTCTTCTTCGAATTGCCCTTCTTGCCTTTGCCGTTTCTCTTCAAACTAGTGGTCTTGCTCACCATCAACACTTGATGCTCTTTACGGAGTTCAGACTCTGCGACTTTCAGCATCGCAAACAACTCGCCGGGAGACTTGTTCATCCCTTGCATGTTGTAGTTCAACACAAAGCCTTTATAGCTTGGCGGCAGTGATTGAAGGATTCTGTCAGTGATAGCTTCTTGTGGGAGTTCAATCCCCAGTTCAGCTAGACGGTTTGAGTACCCAGACATTTTGAGCACATGTTCACTGACAGACGAGTTTTCCTCCATCTTTCAAGCATAGAATTTATCGGAGGTCTCATACCTCTCGATTCGAGCGTTCTTCTGAAAGATAAACTCCAACTCCTGGAACATCTCAAATGCTCCATGACGCTCAAAGCAACGTTGAAGCCCCGGTTCTAAGCCATACAAGACTGCACATTGAACTATTGAGTAGTCCTCCTTACGTCCTAACCAAGCGTTCTTAACATCCTGATCAGCCGTAGCGGGTGGTTCATCTCCTAGCGCAGCATTAAGGACATAATCCTTCTTCCCAGCTTGTAAGATTAGCTTCAGATTACGAGCCCAGTCTACAAAGTTGCTTCCATCATCTTTCAACTTAGCTTTCTCTAGGAACGTATTAAAATTCAGGATGACTGTCGCGTGAGCCATGATCTACAACACAAATATATTCAAAGTGGACTTAGACTATGTTCAAGATAATTAGAGTTCAACTTAATCAAATTATATGCTAAACTCCCACTCAAAAAGTACATCGCTCTAGTCATTTGAGTGGTTCATGATCCACTTACACTATCCCAAGTCCGATCATCACGTGAGTTGAGTACAGTTTCAGTGGTAAGCATCCCTATGCTAATCATATCAACTATATGATTCATGATCGACCTTTCGGTCTCATGTGTTCCGAGGCCATGTCTGCACATGCTATGCTCGTCAAGCTTAACCCGAGTGTTCTGCGTGCGCAATTGTTTTGCACCCGTTGTATGTGAACGTTGAGTCTATCACACCCGATCATCACGCGGTGTCTCGAAACGACGAACTGTAGCAACGGTGCACAGTCGGGGAGAACACAATTTCGTCTTGAAATTTTAGTGGGAGATCACCTCATAATGCTACCGTCGTTCTAAGCAAAAATAAGGTGCATAAAAGGATTAACATCACATGCAATTCATAAGTGACATGATATGGCCATCATCACGTGCTTCTTGATCTCCATCACCAAAGCACCGGCACGATCTTCTTGTCACCGGCGCCACACCATGATCATCCATCAACGTGTTGCCATCGGGGTTGTCGTGCTACTTATGCTATTACTACTAAAGCTACATCCTAGCAAAATAGTAAACGCATCTGCAAGCACAAACGTTTGTATAAAGACAACCCTATGGCTCCTGCTGGTTGCCGTACCATCGACATGCAAGTCGATATTTCTATTACAACATGATCATCTCATACATCCAATATATCACATCACATCGTTGGCCATATCACATCACAATCATACCCTGCAAAAACAAGTTAGACGTCCTCTAATTTTGTTGTTGCACGTTTTACGTGGTGACCAAGGGTATCTAGTAGGATCGCATCTTACTTACGCAAACACCACAACGGAGATATATGAGTTGCTATTTAACCTCATCCAAGGACCTCCTCGGTCAAATCCGATTCAACTAAAGTTGGAGAAACCGTCACTTGCCAGTCATCTTTGAGCAAAGGGGGTTACTCGTAGCGATGAAACCAGTCTCTCGTAAGCGTACGAGTAATGTCGGTCCAAGCCGCTTCAATCCAACAATACCGCGGAATCAAGAAAAGACTAAGGAGGGCAGCAAAACGCACATCACCGCCCACAAAAACTTTTGTGTTCTACTCGAGAAGACATCTACGCATGAACCTAGCTCATGATGCCACTGTTGGGGAACGTCGCATGGGAAACAAAATTTCCTACGCGCACGAAGACCTATCATGGTGATGTCCATCTACGAGAGGAGATGAGTGATCTACGTACCCTTGTAGATCATACAGCAGAAGCGTTAGAGAACGCGGTTGATGTAGTGGAACATCCTCACGTCCCTCGATCCGCCCCGCGAACAATCCCGCGATCAGTCCCACGATCTAGTACCGAACGGACGGCACCTCCGCGTTCAGCACACGTACAGCTCGACGATGATCTCGGCCTTCTTGATCCAGCAAGAGAGACGGAGAGGTAGAAGAGTTCTCCGGCAGCGTGACGGTGCTCCGGAGGTTGGTGATGACCTTGTCTCAGCAGGGCTCCCCCCGAGCTCTGCAGAAACGCGATCTAGAGGAAAAACCGTGGAGGTATCTGGTCGGGCAGCCGTGAGAAAGTCCTCTCAAATCAGCCCTAAAACCTCCGTATATATAGGTGGGAGGGAGGGGGGCCTTGCCTTGGGGTCCAAGGACCCTCAAGGAGTCGGCCGAGCCAAGGGGGAGGACTCCCCCCCCCCAAAACCGAGTTGGACTAGGTTTGGTGGGAGGGAGTCCCCCTCCCTTCCCACCTCCTCCCTCTTTTTTTTTCTTTTCCTTTGATTTCTTATCCTTGGCGCATGGGCCCCTCTTGGGCTGTCCCACCAGCCCACTAAGGGCTGGTGCCCCACCCTCATAGCCTATGGGCTTCCCCGGGATGGGTTGCCCCCCCCGGTGAACTCCCGAAATCCATTCGTCATTCCTGGTACAATCCCGGTAACTCCGAAAACTTTCCGGTAATCAAATGAGGTCATCCTATATATCAATCTTCGTTTCCGGACCATTCCGGAAACCCTCGTGACGTCCGTGATCTCATCCGGGACTCCGAACAACATTCGGTAACCAACCATATAACTCAAATACGCATAAAACAACGTCGAACCTTAAGTGTGCAGACCCTGCGGGTTCGAGAACTATGTAGACATGACCCGAGAGACTCCTCGGTCAATATCCAATAGCGGGACCTGGATGCCCATATTGGATCCTACATATTCTACGAAGATCTTATCGTTTGAACCTCAGTGCCAAGGATTCGTGTAATCCCGTATGTCATTCCCTTTGTCCTTCGGTATGTTACTTGCTGGAGATTCGATCGTCAGTATCCGCATACCTATTTCAATCTCGTTTACCGGCAAGTCTCTTTACTCGTTCCGTAATACAAGATCCCGCAACTTACACTAAGTTACATTGCTTGCAAGGCTTGTCTGTGATGTTGCATTACCGAGTGGGCCCCGAGATACCTCTCCGTCACACGGAGTGACAAATCCCAGTCTTGATCCATACTAACTCAACTAACACCTTCGGAGATACCTGTAGAGCATCTTTATAGTCACCCAGTTACGTTGCGACGTTTGATACACTCAAAGCATTCCTCCAGTGTCAGTGAGTTATATGATCTCATGGTCATAGGAATAAATACTTGACACGCAGAAAACAGTAGCAACAAAATGACACGATCAACATGCTACGTCTATTAGCTTGGGTCTAGTCCATCACGTGATTCTCGCAATGACGTGATCCAGTTATCAAGCAACAACACCTTGTTCATAATCAGAAGACACTGACCATCATTGATCAACTGGCTAGCCAACTAGAGGCATGCTAGGGACGGTGTTTTGTCTATGTATCCACACATGTAAATGAGTCTTCATTCAATACAATTATAGCATGGATAATAAACTATTATCTTGATACAGGAATTATAATAATAACTATACATTTATTATTGCCTCTAGGGCATAATTCCAACACACACATCCAGGAGCAAGAGAGGTGAACCAGGCTTTAGCGTCATCCTTTAGAGAGAAAGGAAACAGGTTAAGGATATAGTAGTGGTGAATCTTCTCCTCATTAGTGAAAAGGTTGGCTATTTCGGATAGTTTGGCAAGATGGGCTATGACCGTCTCAGACTCATAACCGTGAAAAGGATCAGATTCAACTAGAGAGATTATCTCAGGGTCGACAGAGAATTCATAATCCTTATCGGTGACAAAGATAGGCGAAGTGGCAAACTTCGGGTCATTTTTCATCCTAGCTTCCTGAGATTTTTGCTTCCACTTGAGAAGTAATTTCTCAGCGTCATAGGCATCCTTACACGCAAGAAAATCCTCAGCTATCTCTCCCTACATAACGTAACGCTTAGGTATATCAGGCAATTCATATCTAGGAGAGGTAGATCTAGCATGAGCAAAAGCAGGTTCTATCTCAATAGTATCGGAAGTTTCAGAAGCATCACGAGCATTGGCAGTAACTCTAGCAATATGAGCATCAAGGAACACTCCTAGTGGAACATCAGGCAAAGGAGTATCTCTAGCAGTATCAAGCATAGCATCTTCAGGCAAAATAGCATCTCTAGCATCAACAGCCAAAGCAGTCTCAAGCATACCATCTCTAGCAGTATCACGCATAGTATCAAGCATAGTATCAAGCATAGCATCTCTAGCAGTATCAGGCATAGTATCAAGCATAGCATCTCTAGCAATATTAGGCATAGTATCAAGCATAGCATCATCAGGCATAGTATCAAGCATAGCACCTCTAGCAGTAGTATCACAAGCATCATCAAGCACAGGGGACAAATCAAGATTTCTAGCAGGAGGTGATGTCGCAAACTTACTCATAACTGAAGTTGAATTAAGTGCAGATCTAGATGGCAGTTCCTTACCTCCCCTCGTAGTTGAGGGCAAGACTTTGGTTTTCGGATGCTTCAGATTCTTCATAGTGATCAGCAGATATAAATCCCAAGTAACTCAGAGAATATAGCAATACCTCCCCGGCAACGGCGCCAGAAAAATGCTGATTGCAATCTCTCGCGATAGCTAGATGAATGCCGATGACAACAAACCATCCCCTGCAACGACACCAGAAGAAGGCTGATAGCACTCCCCAGTAATGAAACTAGAAGAATGTTGTTGACAGCCCACCAGCGCATGGGTTCGCAGCAGTTTTCGAGGGTAGAGTATTCGACCCAATTTGTTGGTTTGCCAATCAGGAGGTGAGAGTATACTCTCAAGTATTAGCAGTTGAATTTGTCAGATTCAACCACACCTGAAATATTAGTATCTGCAAGCACAGTAGTAACAGCAAAGTAATATGATAACAACGGTGTCAGAAACGATCTGTTGATGGCAGACTATTCCTAACAATTGTATCAATGGCGCTTCCGTTTCTGCGTTGAAGGAAGTTGTCAGTTCCCGTCAACATCCAGCGAAACAAAATTGTAGCAGGTAGCAGCAGTGTAACGCGTAACATCAGTGGCAAGGAACAACAGTAGTGACAACAGTAGCAAGTAGCAACAGTAGCAAGTGATAGTAATAGCAAAGGTGGTAGCAGCAGCAGAGCAAAACAAGTAACAGCAGTAGCAACAGTAGTAGTAGCAGCAGCAGAGCAAAACAATTAACAGAAGTAGGACAAACTCGTAGGCAATGGGTCGGTGATTATATTGGAGTTGAGTAGCTCGTAGTTGTGGGGTGTAGTAAATGCTATGTGGCTGATTTTGGCAGATTTTAGTGATTTCTTGTTTTGCTCGTAGTTGTTGATCCGTAGCTCCGTTGGAGATGATCTTTATGTATAAATTTCTTGTAACGACGCGTGGAATCACGAGAACCCATTTGTTTTGTTGTTTAACAACTAATTAAATGTGTTAATTCAGATCTGGACAGAACTATAAATTAACATATGAGGTCATTTCCGAGGTGCTATATGTCATTTCCGACCTCATTTAAAATGCCTAGACAGGTAGATTAATTGCGCTTCACCTCCTGCCATGTTTAATCACATTTAATATTGCCGAGTACCTAATCGGGATAGAACTAAATAATTAAACGTGGAGTTTCGTCAATATGCGACTCGTTGCGTATTGAATTTCACTTAACGTGTAGTGTTTGATTGTGTGATTTGCCATGCCGTGTCTTGCATGTGTTCAGCTGCTCATGCATCATTTTTGTTGTGCATCGTGTGGTGAATATCGTGTCTTGATGCTTGTTTCCGGTTTTCCCCGTCTTGATAGAGTTCCGCAAGCGTGTCGGTTGTGAGGACCCGTTCGACTACGTCGGTTCGTCTGCTTCACGGAGGTGTTCTTCTTCCAAGCGTGATCTCACGCAAGATGACCATTTCCCCATATACCATTACTATCATTGCCATGCTAGTTTTGTCGCTTCTATCGATTATGTCTCGTTGCCTACCACATGTTAAATATCAGCCTCTCAACAATGCCATGAAAACCTCCAACCTGTTCAATCTAGCAAACCACTGATTGGCTATGTTACCGCTTGATTTACCTTGTTGTTAGCGTTGCTAGTTGCAGGTGCAGTTGCTTCCATGTGACAACATGGGTTCCTTGTCATATCACCATATTAATGCTATTTAATTTAATGCACCTATATACTTGGTAAAAGGTGGAAGGCTCGGCCTTTCCTGCCTGGTGTTTTGGTCCACCTTTTCCCCCTTAGTTTCGGCTACCAGTGTTATGTTCCATCTTTGAGTGCTCCTAACACGATCGGGGTTGTTATGGGGACCGTCTTGATAATTCGTTTTAGATTAAAGCTGGTCTCGCAAGGCCCAACTTTGGTACTCAATTTCCCAACATAATAATTTGATAATACTGAAATGCATAGGGAGTTAGCACTACCCGAGGAGTAATTCTACATAATACAGGGAGGACCAGTTATGATGGTGCTGGTCCAAAACAGAGCACTGTGCGGGGCCAACCGAGGGCAACTTGGGTGATTTCTATTAGGCTACCATACGCGTCGCTCATCCGTCATGTCCTGAGAACGAGATATGCGGCTCTTATCGGGATCGTCGACACGCCGGGTGGCCTTGCTGGATTAGTTTTACCTTTGACGAGATATCTTCTGCATCGGGATTCCGGTGATGCTTTGGGTAATCTCAGAGTTGAGGTTTTTCCACTAAGGAATCCGACGAGATCGCGAGTGTCGTGATCGAGGATTTCTATGCGGCTTGTGGTAATTTGTGATGGACTAGTTGGAGCACCCCTGCAGGGTTAACTCTTTCGGAAAGCCGTCCCCTCGGTTATGTGGCAACGTGGAACTTTTGTTTAACACTGGTTCCAGATAACTTGAAGTAACTTAATTAAAATATGCCAACTGTGTGCGTAACCGTGACTGTCTGTTTTGTGAGTTTCTTCTCCGATCGAGGACACGGTGGGGTTATGTCTGACGTAGGCAGGTGTTCAGGATCATTCGTTTAATCATCAATAGTCACGTCCGTTATGCGTAGATCTTCCCCCTCTTATTTCTTGTAATCGTAAGTTTAGCCACCAAATATATGCTTACCCGCTGCTGCAACCTCACCACTTAACCATACCTCACCCATTAAGCTTTGCTAGTCTTGATACCTTTGGAAATGAGATTGCTGAGTCCCCTGTGGCTCACAAATTACTACAACACCAGTTGCAGGTACAGGTAAAAGTTACTTGACGTGAGCGCGTTCATTGTTCCTTTGGAGTTAGTTCTTCTTCTTCTTCTTCATCGATCTAGGATGGGTTCCAGGCCGGCAGCCTGGGATAGCAAGGATGGACGTCCTTCTTCTTTTCTCATTTGTTTTCGTTCATAGTCGGACCCTGCTCTTCTTCATGATGGTTATGTATTGTACTGTTGTGACTCTGATGTAGCTTTTGCGAGTGTAAGCCAATTCTATAAATATATCTCTTCTTTTCAGTACATGTACTTGTAACGATATCCATTCTTGTGACATGACGTGATGCGCTTCTATCCCTGACGAGGTCCTCGTGCCAAATTGAGGATAGGGTCGCATCTTTGGCGCGACAGCAAGTCCCAAAATAGAGATTTCGTCTTCCACATGGTTGCGTGTCCGTCAGCGTCATTTAGAACAGATTGTCGGCCAAGACCCTTTCCAAAGATTACACTTAAATCCTAGACCATCTGAAGTATATGATCACCAGTACGGTGGTCAGGCTTCTTCCCGTGATCTACCTCACCTTTGAAATGCTTGATCGGAAGAAATCGACGATGTCCCAGGTACACATTCTTCTTACATTTATGTAAATATATACTTTCGGTATCATCTATATAGTGAGCGCATGCATGGTATCCCTTGTTTGTCTGTCCTCAAAGGTTATTAAGAGCAGTCCAATAATTGATGGCTACAAATAGCAACGCTCGTAGGTCAAATTCCTGTTTTTGTGCTCATTCCACACATGCATGTAGACCTTTGGTATCCCACAGGTGTAAAAGTTCTTCAACTAATGGCCTTAGGAACACATCAATGTCGTCGCCGGGTTTCTTGGGGCCTTCGATGAGCACGGTCATCATAATGAACTTCCTCTTCATGCAGAACCAAGGAGGAAGGTTATATATACATAGAGTCACGGGCTAGGTTCTATGATTGCTGCTCTACCCTCCAAAAGGTTTAATGTCGTATGCACTTAAACCAAACCAACAGTTCCTTGTGCCATCTGCAAAGTCCGACCACTCTCTCTCTTTTTTGCTCCACTGCGACCCATCAACGGGTACTCTCAACTTCCCGACTTTCTTACGGTCGTCTTTGTGCCATCGCATCAACTTGGTATGCTCTTTTTTGGAATAAACGTTTCAACCATCGTATAGGAGCATAACACATCATTTTGGAAGGAATCCTCTTCCAGGGGCCCTGGCCCTCAACATCATCACTAGGGTCATCATGGATGATCTTGTAACGCAATGCACCACATACCGGGCATGCATTCCAATTCTCGTACACCTCACCGCGGTAAAGGATGCAGTCATTAGGACATGCATGTATCTTCGGCACCTCTAATCCTAGAGGTCATATAGTTGTCTTTGCTTCGTACGTACTCTTGCACAATTCGTTCTCCTTTGGAAGCATCTTCTTTATAATTTTCGGCAACTTTTCAAATCCCTTGTCAGATACACCATTCTCCGCCTTCCATTGTAGCAATTCTAGTGTGGTACGCAGCTTCTTCTTGTCATCTTCACAATTTGGGGACATCAATTTCTTGTGATCCTCTAACATGCGCTGCAACTTCAACTTCTCCTTTTCACTTGCGTAGTTTCTCTTTGCATCAGCAATGGCCCGACCAAGATCATCAGCGGTCTCATCTGGTGCCTCTTCTTCAGCTTCTTCCCCCATAATAGTACCTGTTGAGTAACGTAGCATAAATTCAAAATTTTCCTACGCATATTCAGATATTCCTATGGAGACCAGCAACGGGAGAGGGGTGAGTGCATCTTCATACCTGTGAAGATCGCTAAGCGGAAGCGTTACTAGAACGCAGTTGATGGAGTCGTACTCGTGGCGATTCTGATCACGGTGTGATTCCGATCTAGTGCAGAACTATGACACCTCCGCGTTCAACACACGTGCAGCACGGTGACGTCCCCCGCACCTTGATCCAGAAAGGAGGAGGGAGAGGTTGGGGAAGAACTCCAGCAGCACGACGACGGGGTGTCGATGGAGAGACGAGGTCTCCCGGCAAGGCTTCGCCAAGCACCGGCAGAGAGAAGGAGAAAGAAGGGCAGGGCTGCGTCGAGGGAGAGGGAAAAGTCTGTCTCCAAAAGCCCAAAAGTGCCCACTATATGTAGGAGGAGGGGAGGGGGTGACACCCCTAGGGTTCCCACCCTAGGTGGTGAGGCAGCCCCCCCAGATGGGAGGTGCGGCGGCCAGGGCAGCGAGGAGGGGTGGCGCACCCCTCTGGTCGGCCATAGGCCCACCTGTGCTAGGGTTCCCCCCCTCTCCCCTCTTCCTACGCCATGCGCTGAGTCGGGTGGAGCACCAACCCACCTAGGGGCTGGTTTCCTTCCCCACTTGGCCCATCTACCCTCCCGGGGTCGTTGCCACCTTTCGGTGGACCCTCGGGGCCACCTCCGGAGGTCCCGCTGGTCCCGGTACGTTACCGGTGACGCCCGAAACACTTCCGGTGTCCGAAACCATCCGTCCTATATATCAATCTTTACCTCCGGACCATTCCGGAGCTCCTCGTGACATCCGGGATCTCATCCGGGACTCCGAACAAGTTTCTATAACCTTGTATAACAATTTCCTATAACCCTAGCGTCATCGAACCTTAAGTGTGTAGACCCTAGGGGTTCGGGAGACAAGTAGACATGACCGAGACACCTCTCTGGCCAATAACCATCAGCGGGGTCTGGATACCCAAGGTGGACCCCACTTGCTCCACGATGATCTCATCGGATGAACCACGATGTCAAGGATTCAATCAATCCCGTATACAAATCCCTTTCTCTGTCGATATAGAACTTGCCCGAGATTCGATCGTCGGTATACCTATACCTTGTTCAATCTCATTACCGGTAAGTCTCTTTACTCATTGCGTAGCACGTCATCGTGTGACTAACTCCTTAGTCACATTGAGCTCATGATGATGTTCTACCGAGGGGGCCCAGAGATACCTCTCCGTCACACGGAGTGACAAATCCCGATCTCGATTCGTGCCAACCCAACAGACACTTTCGGAGATACCCGTAGTGCACCTTTATAGTCACCCAGTTACGTTGTGATGTTTGATACACCCAAGGCACTCCTACGGTATCCGGGAGTTGCACAAGCTCACGGTCGAAGGAAAAGATACTTGACATTGGAAAAGCTTTAGGATACGAACAATACGATCTAGTGCTACGCTTAGGCTTGGGTCTTGTCCATCACATCATTCTCCCAATGATGTGATCCTGTTATCAATGACATCTAATGCCCATGACCAGGAAACCATGATCATCTATTGACTAACGAGCTAGCCAACTAGAGGCTTGCTAGGGACACATTGTGATCTATTTATTCACACATGTATTATTGTTTCCTGTTAATACAATTATAGCATGAACAATAGACGATTATCATGAACAAGGAAATATGATAATAACCATTTTATTATTGCCTCTAGGGCATATTTCCAACAGTACCATCATATTCAGGGAACAAAGGACAGCCGTCATCATCCTTGTATTCTTTGTTCTCTTCCATTAGAACCCCTCTTTCTCCATGTTTGGGCCAACATTTATAGCAGGACATGAAACATGACGTAAACACGTGGACGTGAATGACTCTTGACTTAGAGTAAGTTTTATCATTCTTAGAGACAATACATGGACAACACATAAAACCATCCCGCTGGTTTGCCTCAAATGCATGCAGAAAACCCTGCAAGCCATTAATGAACCGGGGAGAGTGTCGGTCATCATACTTCCATTGCCGGTTCATCTTCATTACACAAGACTAAAAAGACCAAATTAATGCAAGTTCATACATAAAGTTCATAGAGACTTATTTTCATAAAACAACATACAAGAACATCTAGCTAAAGAATTTAAATGCAATAACAAATGCGATCAAGATGGCAACTAAGGTCACAATTGTTCCAGCAGTATACTGATACCAAGCCTCTTTATTAGCGGCATTTTTTTAATCTTTCTAATCTTCAAGCGCATTGCATCCATCTTATCTTGTGATCATCGACGACATCGACAACAAACAAGTCCAATTTCATCTTCTCTTCTTCAATTCTTCATTTTTCTTTCAAATAATAATTTTTTTTCTCATGTAAATTTAACTTCTCGACAAGAGGGTCCGTTGCAATTTCTGGTTCACATACCACCTAGATAAAAATATCTATGTCAACTTGATGGGCATAATTGTGATAAACATGAAATGCAACAAATAGTTATAAAAGAGAATATACCACATACGAATCATAAATTGGACGAGGGCCGACGGGGACAGATATCAACACCATGGCACTATGTATAACAAACAATCATACAAGTAAGAAAACTATCTAAATCATACAAATAATATATTTTTTATATAAAAAGATAAGAACAAGAGGCTCACCACGGTGGTGCCGGTGACGGGATGGTGCAGGCAATCGACGGTGGTTAGGATGGGGAAGGGAAGGCACTAAGTAAAACACACCTACACATATGCAAACTAAGAATCTCAAATTGCATATAAATCAAATAAACTCCCACAAAATTACTCCCAAACTAAAACCCACAAATTACTATACTTATAGAGAATTGCACGAGCTAATGTAGCAATGAGTGATGAAAGTAGAAAGTTGCTAACCTTTGTGAACACTTGGAGAGATGGGGTGCCTCAAATTTCACAAATCTTCAAAAAATGTAGGATGTGCTCAAGCTAAAGGGAAGAACAGAGAAATGAGCTTGGTCTGGACGAAGGGTTTATATAGGAACATCTTTAGTTCTGGTTGGTTATACAAACCGGGACTTGAGATGAACTTATTAGTACTACCAACCGGGACTAAAGGGGCTTGTAGGGCCTCAATGTGACGTAACCCAGCCACGACCCCTTTAGTGCCGGTTGATGGCATCAACCGGGACTAGAAGTACCAATTGAACCGGGACTAGAGGTTGCACTGCCCCGTGAGCTCCTAGACGTTGGAACTGGGAATAATGCTAACATTAGTCCTAACTCCAAACACGACCGGGACTAAAGTATGGATGGAAGGTTCGTTTTGTATTAGTGGAGCCCTTCATAGACCAAGCTGCACCAGACAATTAGCACCATCTCATTAAGGGCCACCGCCACAAGGTTAAGCCTAGCGTGCATTTTCATGAAGGGATTTGTCCTCCTGTTGATTTGAACCTCTACAGCTATTTCAGAAAACTTTGTCACAATAGAAGCTCGTTTGGTAGCAATTCCTTAGTTCCCTAAAAAAATTAATTCCTTGGTTCATTTGTTAGGCGCTAGTTTTTAAGTGAAATGCCAAAGAATCAACAGCAGAATGCGTGATGTGTGGGATCCGCCGGCTGGTTTCCATTACACGCATGATTGACACTCCTTATATAAATAATTCCATTCCTTTCATAAGAATGCATGTGGCACCAGAACACTAGTAGAAAAAGGGCCTATAGCCCCGATTCGGTTGGACCATTAGTCTCGATTCACGAACCGGGACCAAACAACCGGGACTAATGCTAGCCCATGTTCGGCCATGAACCAGGGATAATGGTCCTCCATGTGGCGGGGCTTGGAGCGAGGGGGAGGGGTATTAGTCTCGGTTCCTATTATGAACCGGGGCTATTTCTTCGCCGCTTTTTTCAGCATTTTGTATGGTTTAGGGTTTTGCACTAAATTGTATGGGGCTATTTTGTTGCCCCCTGTTTTCCCATTTATTTATTTTGGACACTTTTTAATTCTTATTTTGCACTAAATTGGATGGTACATACACAACAATAAAGGAACAACTATATTGCACATCATCGTCACAAATATATCACACCATCTCATCCATCGTGCTTTGTCAAACATATTACAAAATGTAGACACGAGTTACACATACACATATGCATCTCTTTTACACTTTAAAATTTCATCTGGATTGCATCGACGGGAAATAAAATTCTCCCTTCACACCTAGGACCTCTGCATCTAAGAATCTGAGAATTTATGTGGTAGAATACCGTCCCGCAACCGTTCGATCTAATTTAAAGAAGGGGTCAATATATATATCAATGAAACCGAACACAATTGACTGTAATAAAATAAAGTTGTGAGTATTTTTTATCGTACTTCAATTTTTTATGTCTCGGGTTTTGCCCGTCTCAAGGGTCGTCTCGCGAATGAACTCGCAAACATAGTATCCACATAAATTGTTCCCATGTTCCTGCCTCAAGCACTTTACGAGAACACAGTTCAATCAAAAACATAATCAAGAATGATAATGGTATTGAAACTAGAATAAAGAGATGCGTAGATCTAGCTACTATTTACTTACATCCAATTGTCTAAATGTAAGCCCTGACTTCCAAACACCCCGAGCCTTGGCGGTGAACCGTTTCCAAACCCTGCCAAGAAAAGTAAATGAATAAAGGAGTTCTATATTAATTCCTTGCTATCAGGAAATGAACAAAAAGTTGGCGATATAGTGCCATAATGATTGAAATTACCTCTCGAGGCATTCCTGCATGTTCGCCCATTCAGCGAGGGTTGTGCGTTTTGGGTCCATGACTTTTACGAAGCCCTCGTCAGGTACAATGATTAAGTGAACAAAGTGGAACATGCACATGCATAACGAGTCAATTATACACTTATAATAATGATACGTCTCCAACGTATCTATAATTTTTTATCGTTCCATGCTATTATATTATCAACTTTGGATGTTTTATATGCATGAATATGCTATTTTATATTATTTTTGGGACAAACCTATTGACCTAGAGCCCAATGCTAGTTCCTATTTTTTCCTTGTTTTGACATTTTTCAGATAGGAATATCAAACGGAGTCCAAACGGAATAAAACTTTCGCCGTGATTTTTTATGGAAAATATCAAACATACAAGAAGAATATGATACCAGAGGGGATTCCTGAGGAAGCCACGAGCCAGGGAGGCGCGCCCACCCCCTTGGGCGCCCGTGGGGGGCTCTTGACTCCCTCGTGGGTCCCCCTGACTTGTTCTCGACGCCATCCGCTCCTATAAAGACAGAAACCTCCATAAATAAACCTAGATCGGGAATTCCGCCGCTGCAAGCCTCTTTAGCCACTAATAACCAATCGGGAGCCCGTTCCGGCACCCTGCCACAGGGGGAATCCATCTCTAGTGGCCATCTTCATCATCCCTGCGATCTCCATGACGAGGAGGGAGTAGTTCACCCTCGGGGCTAAGGGTATGTACCAATAGCTGTGTGTTTGATCTCTCTCTCGTGTTCTTGAGATGTCATGATCTCGATGTATCGGAGGCTTTGCTACTATAGTTGGATCCTATGATGTTCTTCCCCCTCTCCCTTCTTGTAAGGAATTGAGATTCCCCTTTGAAGTTATCTTATCGAATTGAGTCTTTAAGAACACTTTATGTATGTCTTGCGCGCGTCTATCTGTCGTGACAATGGGATATTCATGTGAGTACTTGATGTATGTTTTGGTGATCAACTTGCGGGTTTCGTGACATCGGGAACCTATGTATATGGGTTGGCACACATTTTGACTCTCCGATAGAAACTTTGGGGCACTCTTTGAAGTTCTATGTGTTGGTTGAATAGATGATTCTGAGACTGTGTGATGCATATCGTATAATCATGCCCACGGATACTAGAGGTGACAATGGAGTATCTTGGTGAAATTAGGGTCTTGGTTGATGTGTGTCTTAAGGTGTTATTCTAGTACGAACTATAGTATAGATTTAACGGAAAGAATAGCTTCGTGTTATATCACTTCGGATTCTTGAATAGATCGATCTGAAAGAATAACTTTGTGGTGGTTTCGTACCCGACAATAATCTCTTTGTTTGTTCTCCGCTATTAGTGACTTTGGAGTGACTCTTTGTTGCATGTTGAGGGCTAGTTATATGATCCAATTATGTTATCATTGTTGAGAGAACTTCACAAGTGAATGTATGAAGCCTAGGCTTTGTTTCCATGCATTGCAATACCGTTCGTGCTCACTTTTATTATTAATTACCATGCTGTTTTTATAATTTCAGATTACAAAAACCTATATCTACTATCTATATTGCACTTGTATCACCATCTCTTCGCCGAACTAGTGCACCTATACAACTTACCATTGTATTGGGTGTGTTGGGGACACAAGAGACTCTTTGTTATTTTGTTGCAATGTTGCTTGAGAGAGACCATCTTCATCCTACGCATCCTGCGGATTGTTAAACCATAGGTCACCTACTTGAGGGAAAATTGCTACTATCCTACAAACCTCTGCACTTGGAGGCACAACAACGTCTACAAGGAGAAGGTTGCGTAGTAGACATAAAAATCTTTTCTAGCGCCGTTGCCGGGGAGGTTAGCGCTTGAAGGTATATATTTAGATCTTGCAATCGAATCTTTTAGTTTCTTGTTTTATCACTAGTTTAGTCTATAAAAGAAAACTACAAAAAAGAATGGAATTAAGGTTGCCTCATATGCTTCATCTTTTTAATGTCTTTCGTGAAAATGATGGGAATGAAAATTGTGCTCAAGTGCTAGAAGAAGAATTACATAGAATGCTTGGCATAAAATATGTGAATGACGAGCATGATTGAAATGTTGTTAGTATGACTTCTTTGAATACCCATGATGCTAATAATATACAAAGCAACAAGCTTGGGGATGCTATGTTTGATGAAGATGATCTTTTTAGTTCCCCCACTTTGAATGATCAAATTTATTATGATGAAAGCGTGCCCCCTATTTATCATGATTATTGTGATGATACTTATGCTATAAAGAATAAAGATGATAAAACTTGTCACAATTATGAGTACCCTTTTACTGAACATTACTCTTTTAATGTGGGAACAATTTGTAGTGTTCAAGTCTTTTACGAAACTCCCACTATTAATCATGAGAATAAATTTGCTATTGTGGTGAGTAGTACAATTTCTATGCTTGTAGATCATGAAAAGAATGTTGTAGGTGCTGGTTATATTGTTGAATTCATTCATGATGCTACTGAAAATTATTATGAGAGAGGCATATGCTTTTACGTATTGCAATAATATCAAGTTTTCCCTCTATGTGTTGAAATTTTTGAAGCTATGCTTGTTTTGCCTTCCTATGCTAGATGATTCTGGCTCAAATAAGTTGTTTGTTCACAAAATACCTATTCATAGGAAGTGGGTTAGACTTAAATGTGTTATTCATATGCTTCATGATGCTCCCATTATGTTTCAATTCTTATCTTCTATGTGAGCATCATTGAAATCATCATGCCTAGCTCGAAAGGCATTAAAGAAAAGTGCTTGTTGGAAGACAACCCAATATGTATCATTACTGTTTTTGTGTGTTCACATGATTAAGATACCGTATTAATCATGTTTTGTTGCCTTAGTTTCAATAAAGTGCCAAGTAAAGCCTTTATGATTAGTTTGGGTGATAGTTGTTTGATCATGCTGAAAAAGACAGAAACTTTGCGCTCGCGAAATCATTTCTAATTTATATACAAAGAGTGCTTTTAGGTTGATTATTTTTTATGCTGATTGATATACAAATTTCCTTAATTTCCATAATTGTTTCAGAATTTTCGGAAGTGTAGAATTATGGTTATCATTCAGATCATTACAGACTGTTCTGTTTTTGACAGATTCTGTTTTCAATGCATAGTTTGCTTGTTTTCGTGTTTCGATAGATTATATTGAGTAATATAAATTTTGCAAATATTAAGATACAGTATGCATTGTGTGAAAATAATTATGAGTCTTGTTTTGACAGTACCCAAGTGATTGATTTGCTCGTTATCATACTAACCCATCTCACGAAGTTCCGTTAAGTTTTGTGTTCTGAAGTTTTCAAGTTTTGGATAGAGTTTTGATGGAATATGGAACAAGGAGTGGCAATATCCTAAGCTTGGGGATTCCCAAGGAACCCCAAAGCCATATTCAAGGAAACCTAAGAGCCTAAGCTAGGGGATGCCCCGGGAAGGCATCCCCTCTTTTGTCTTCAATCCATCGGTAACTTTAGATGGGGCTATATTTTTATTCACCACATGATATGTGTTTTCCTTGGAGCGTCATTTTATTTGATTAGGAATTTCTTTCTGTTATTTAGATTAATTTTTTCATCATTTAGTTCAATAAAAATGTCAAGGATAGCCTTTACCATTCTTAATTTGTAAGTTTAGGAGTTGCTGTTCCAAAACAGGAAGTTTCCTTGTAGTGCAAAAATTCCCTAGAATTTTCTGTATGTCAGAATAACTTGAAATTTGGACACGGTATGCTCTTATAAATTATATACAGCATGGAATGTTTTCAGATTTTTTAGAGTTAATTAAGTATGGAACTTGCTGCATTCTTCACGGACTATTCTGTTTAAGCAGATTGCTGTTTGTTTGCATTGTTTGCATATGTGTGCTTGTTTAATGATTCCATTTGAGGACGGGAGTTTTAAATATGCAGAGGCATTTAGTATGCAATGTGAAATAATAATTTTAGTGATTTACTACAGTAGAGGATGATAAAGTTTTGCATTGATTTATACTAACCTATCACTAGTTTTTGTTGAGTTTTGTGTGGATGAAGTTTTTAAGATTTTGGACACCATCATATGAGAGGAATTAAGGAGACACAAAAGCTCAAGCTTGGGGATGCCCATGTCATCCCCAATACATATTTCAAGAAGTCTCAAGCACCTAAGCTTGGGGATGCCCCGGTTGGCATCCAACCTTTCTTCTTCAACAATTATCGGTTAGTATCGGTTGAACCTAAGTTTTTTCTTCTTCACATGATTCATGCTATCTTTGGAGTTTCATTTTATTTTGTTTGAATAAGGTACTTAGGATCTGAAATTCTTAGATGGGAGCGTCTTTACATAGCCAAATAATTATACAACTACTCATTGCTTTTCACTTATATCTTTTGGAGTAGTTTTTCTTTTACTCTCATACTTCACTTATATCATTTCGAGAGTCTTAAACAGCATGGTAATTTGATTAGGTTATGAATCTAGTCCTAATATGATGGGCATCCAATAGGGATATAATAAAAACTTTCATATAGAGTGCATCGAATACTATGAGAAGTTTGATTCTTTGCATATAGTTTTGAGATATAAAGATGGTGATATTAGAGTCATGCTAGTGAGTAATTTTGGATTGGTAGAAATACTTGTGTTAGAGTTTGTGATTCTGGTAGCATGCATGTGTAGTGAACTGCTATGTTAGGAAGTCGGAGCATGATGTTTTTATTGATTGTCATCCTTTGTGTGGCAGTCGGGATCGCACGATGGTTAACTCCTACCAACCCTTCCCCTAGGAGCATGCGTCTAGCACTTTGTTTCAATTACTAATAAAACTTTTGCAATAGGTATGTGAGTTCTTTATGACTAATGTTGAGTCCATGGATTATACGCACTCTCACCCTTCCACCATTGCTAGCCTCTCTGGTACCGCGCAACTTTCGCTGGTGCATACACCCACCATATATCCTTCCTCAAAATAGCCACCATACCTACCCATCATGGCATTTCCATAGCCATTCCGAGATATATTGCCATGCAACTTCCACCGTTCCGTTTATTATGACATGCATCATCATTGTCATATTGCTTTGCATGATCATGTAGTTGACATCATATTTGTGGGAAAGCCACTGTTACCTTTCATACATGTCACTCATGAGTCATTGCACATCCCGGTACACTGTCGGAGGCATTCATATAGAGTCATATCTTTGTTCTAAGTATCGAGTTGTAAGTAAATAAAAGTGTGATGATCATCATTATTAGAGCATTGTCCCATGTGAGGAAAGGACGGAAGCTATGATTCCCTCACAAGTTGGGATGAGACTCCGGACTTAAAATAAAAAGAAAATAAAAGAGGCCAAAGAGTCCACCAACAAAAAATCAATGAAAAAAATGAAAAAAAGGCCAAAGAGCCCAAACAAAAAAAGAGAGAGAAAAAGAGAGAAGGGACGATGCTACTATCGTTTACCACACTTGTGCTTCAAAGTAGCACTATGATCTTCATGATAGAGAGTCTCATATATTTTCACTTTCATATACTAGTGGCAATTTTCGTTATAGAACTTCGCTTGTATATTCCAATGATGGGCATCCTTAATTGCCCTAGGTCTTCGTGAGCAAGCGAGTTGGATGCACACCCACTTAGTTTCTTTTTGAGCTTTCATAAACTTATGGCTCTTGTACATCTCTTACATGGCAATCCGTACTCATTCACATTGATATCTATTGATGGGCATCTCCATAGCCTATTGATAAGCCTAGTTGATGTGACCATCTCCTCCTTTTTTCCTCACAACCCCCCACCATATTCTATTCCACCTATAGTGCTATGTCCATGGCTCACGCTCATGTATTGAGTGAGAGTTGAAAAGGTTTGAGAAAGTAAAAGTGTGAAAAGAATTGCTTTACTAATACCGGGGTTGTGCATGATTTAAATACGTTGTGTGGGGAAGATGGAGCATAGCCAGACTATATGATATTGTAGGGATAACTCTCTTTGGCCATGTTATTTTGAGAAGACATGATTGCTTTGTTAGTATGCTTGAAGTATTATTGTTCTTATGTCAACATTAAACTTTTTGTCTTGAATCATATGGATCTGAATATTCATGGCACAATATATGTTAGGTAGTATTCCACATCAAAAATTCAGTTTTTATCATTTACCTACTCGAGGACGAGCAGGAACTAAGCTTGGGGATGCTTGATATGTCTCCAACGTATCTATAATTTTTTATCGTTCTATGCTATTATATTATCAACTTTGGTTGTCTTATATGCATGAATATGCTATTTTATATTATTTTTGGACTAGCCTATTGACCTAGAGCCCAATGCCACTTCCTGTTTTTTCCTTATTTTTGACCTTTTTCAGATAGGAATATCAAACGGAGTCCAAACGGAATAAAACTTTCGCCGTCATTTTTTATTGAAAATATCAAACATACGAGAAGAAAAAGATACCAGAGGGGAGTCCCGAGGAAGCCACGAGCCAGGGAGGCGCGCCCACCCCCCTGGGTGCGCCTGGGGGGCTTGTCACTCCCTCGTGGGTCCCCCTGTCTTGTTCTCGACGCCATCCGCTCCTATAAATACAGAAACCTCTAGAAATAAACCTAGATCGGGAGTTCCGCAGCCGCAAGCCTATGTAGCCACCAAAAACCAATCGGGGGCCCGTTCCGGCACCCTGCCGGAGGGGGAATCCATATCCGGTGGCCATCTTCATCACCCCGGCGATCTCCATGACGAGGAGGGAGTAATTCACCCTCGGGGATGAGGGTATGTACCAGTAGCTATGTGTTTGATTTCTCTCTCTCTCGTGTTCTTGAGATGTCATGATCTCGATGTACCGCGGACTTTGCTACTATAGTTGGATCCTATGATGTTTTCCCCCCTCTCCCTTCTTGTAATGAATTGAGTTTCCCCTTTGACGTTATCTTATTGGATTGATTCTTTAAGAACACTTGATGTATGTATTGCATGTGTCTATCTGTGGTGACAATGGGATGTTCATGTGAGTACTTGATGTATGTTTTGGTGATCAACTTGCAGGTTTCGTGACATCTGGAACCTATGCATATGGGTTGGCACATGTTTTGACTCTCCGGTAGAAACTTTGGGGCACTCTTTGAAGTTCTATGTGTTGGTTGAATAGATGATTCTGAGATTGTGTGATGCATATCGTATAATCATGCCCACGGATACTTGACGTGATAATGGAGTATCTAGGTGACATTAGGGTCTTGGTTGATGTGTGTCTTAAGGTGTTATTCTAGTACGAACTCTAGGATAAATTGAACGGAAAGAATAGCTTCGTGTTATTTTACTACGGACTCTTGAATAGAACGATCAGAAAGAATAACTTTGTGGTGGTTTCGTACCCGACAAAAATCTCTTCGTTTGTTCTCCGCTATTAGTGACTTTGGAGTGACACTTTGTTGCATGTTGAGGGCTAGTCATGTGATCCAATTATGTTATCATTATTGAGAGAACTTCACTAGTGAAAGTATGAACCCTAGGCCTTGTTTCCACGCATTGCAATACCGTTCGTGCTCACTTTTATTATTAATTACCTTGCTGTTTTTATAATTTGAGATTACAAAAACCTATATCTACTATCCATATTGCACTTGTATCACCATCTCTTCGCCATACTAGTGCACCTATACAACTTACCATTGTATTGGGTGTGTTGGGGACACAAGAGACTCACTGTTATTTGGTTGCAGGGTTGCTTGAGAGAGACCATCTTCATCCTACGTCTCCCGCGGATGGATAAACCTTAGGTCACCTACTTGAGGGAAAATTGCTACTGTCCTACAAACCTCTGCACTTGGAGGCCCAACAACGTCTACAAGGGGAAGGTTGCGTAGTAGACATCAAATAACATCGAGTACGTGAAAATAGAATGTGTGTAGTAACACTCACTTGAAGTTATAAGGAAATAATATTTTCCTTTTGGTACTGGAAAACCTTAACCCTTGTACCAAGTTATTCTCTGTCTCGCGGGGATTCGTTGCGAGACTTTGGTGATGAACGAAATATGGGTCAATGAACCCAATGTCATAGATTTGTCCTCTTTTACATTTGAGAATCTTCATTGTGTAAAATTAATATAGTTAAATTGTTCTATATATGGGCATATATCGTGTACAGGAAAAATATGGCGTACAGTATATATATGGGCATACCTCCGTGCACTGCCTAAACAATTGTCAATGTTTGCCATTAAAAAAATTTCATATTTTTTTAATTTGTTTTGATTTTCTTGGATTTTACTATTCATGCTTACATCATATGAGCTTAAATTGAGATGGGGACTTTTCAGCACGTTTGTCATAAATTTAAATGACATGCAGATATAGGTGATGTTTTTCCAAACATTTTGATATCTTATTTCAATTTTTATGAGTTAGTATGAATTTGTTATGAAATTTTGATAATGATGATGATGGTATAAATGACGAGACTACTTTATGTGTATGATACGACTAGAATAATGCATGTTTATTATGATACGATGAAACTATAGTTCAGACCAGGCACAAATACGTAGAGGGGCATAAATACGACGGAAATTAAACATTAAAAGCAGGAATATTAGGAGTAGCGCTCGCTTAGCACTAGCGCTTTATATATTCCAGCGCTACTGCTAGCGTAGATACCGGTAGCGCTTTAAATCCAGTGCTACTAATAACAGGTTAGTTGTAGCGCGTCAGCAGTAGCGCTGCCTCCAGCCCTACTAGTAACTGAAAAACCAACGCTACTAATAGGCTTTCTCCTAGTAGTGGCTCGGTTCGGACGAAGAGTTTATATAGGAAGATCTTCAATCCCGGATGGTTATACAAACCGGGTCTTGAGGTGAACTTCTAGTCCCGGTTGATAATACCAACCGGGACTAAAGGAGCTCGCAGGGGCTTAGCATGGCGCAACTCTGCCATGACCCCTTTAATATTGGTTGGTCGCACCAAACAGGACTAGAGGTTACCCTATCCCCGTGGCGCAACTCTGCCATGACCCTTTTAATACTGGTTGGTCGCACCAAACAGCACTAGAGGTTACCCTATCCCCGTGAGCTCCTAGTCGTTGAAACCGGGACTAATGCTAACATTAGTCCCGATTTCAAACACGACCGAGACTAAAGCTGCGGATGAAATGTCTGTTTTCTACTAATAGAGTCCTTCATAGACCAAGCTGCACCACACAATTGGCACCAACTCATTAGGGGCCACCGCCACAACGTAGAGACTCGCGTGCATTTTCATGAAGGGCTTGGTCCTCGTGTTGATTTGAATCTCTAGAGTTAACTCAGAAACGTTTGTCACGATACGATCTCGTTTGAAAGCAATTCCTTGGTTCCCTAAAAAAAAATAGATTATTCCAAAGAATCAATAGCGTGATGTGTGAAATGCCAAAGAATCAACAGGAGAATGCGTGATGTGTGGGATCCGCCGGCTGGTTTCCATTACATGCATGATTGACACTGTTTCCTTATATATATAATTCCATTCCTTTCTTGGCTTTCAAAACATAAGAATGCATGTGGCGCCAGAAATTTTAGTTGTTCCCGCCAGGAAATATATCGCGTACAGTATATATATGGGCATACCACGGTGCATTCCTAAGCAACCATCACGGTAACCAGCCCAAGTCATCCATCCGTATCCGTATGGAGGTGATAGACGTCGACTCACGCAGCGGCGGCGACACGCATATCTACATCAACTCTGACGAAGAGGAAAATGCGGTCTACGCTGATGACGCCACGTCCGTGGCTGCGGTGGCCAACCCCAGCGGCACATCGGACACCATCATTGAAGGCGCCGGCGAGTCTAATGGAGATGATGACGCTGGAGGCTACTCCGACGGCGACGACAACTACACTGAAGACCACAACGACAATGTCTCTTCGGCCTTCGCAAGTAAGTCGCAGCGAGGCCCTTATAGCTATTGGCATGAAAGAGACATCTGCAGGCTCGTTAAGACAGATGGGCTCCTCAGCGGCGGCTTGAACGACATAATCATACCGTCGTCGATGCTCTATGTTGAGTTCGTGAAGGATAACCAGCCGATCTACCGTGGCAACTTGGACTCAAAAACAATATCAGAAAAGAGGTACAAGTTGAAGAAGAAATTCTTCGACTACTGCAAGTCGGAGGCCGGCCTGAACCCGGGTCAAGAAGGTCCAGTATACGCCTGCTGCAGAGAGGCATGGCCACACATCGTCGAGAAGGCCCGCGCTGATGTTGCTAATGAGTAGATCACGGACAAGTACAATCCAGCCTTTTTCTTTTATTTCACCAATAAACAAATGTAGTTTTCTTTCCCATTTCTTCCATCGTCAATGATACTCTGTATCCGATCTGTTTTTTCAATTCCTTTTGTCAGTTTATTTTCTTTTCCTTGATTTATATGAGATTGTTCTGATGTATATGCCATGGAGAGTCTGTATCATGCATACACTAGAACAAGAATTATCTGTAGTACTTATACTTTTGAGATATCATAGCAGTCCACAATTTTATTTCATTTTCTTTTGTTTTGTTTTGTGGCGGCAGATGTATATGTACCATACGCTCCTCTTCATCCTGTGCTTGTATTGCATCCATGACACTTCTATGTATAACTTGGCGATGAATTTGTCAGCCTTCACATCCGCCTCAGCATCCTTGCCGCCCCCACCGTGGAGACACTCACCTTCATCGTCAACTGCTTGAGTAATCGTAGTAGTAATCGTAGTAGTACATGCAGCAAAGCTAACAAGCAAGCAAGCTAGCAGCTTGATGGATTTTGCATGCAAGTACACACGTATAATTTTGCATGCAGCAATGCTAGATCAAATCTCCTTTACACATACATGCAAGCTAGCTATATTAGCAATCAAGCAGGCAAGTTGCTGGATCGCGCACGTACAAGCGACCTGAGCTAACTTTGAATTGTATCCCCTTAGCTCTCTCAACGAGAGCCGCGTAACTTGGCGTACGACACGAATGAAACTGATTTTTGCGATGCGTTTAATTTGCATCTTTTCGAGGCTTTTTCATACGTATATATAGGATACACACTCCTCACGTTTAACACCCTGTCGGACTCGGCAAGCAACTCGACATGACCTGACCTCAGTCGAGTTTGGTTTGGAATCGTGAACTAGCTTAGACACGGAAAAACGTAAACATGTGCTAGCGTTTCCTATACGGATTTAACCTGGTTAACTACAACATTTATCTTCTTAACCTAGTTGTTTAGTCTTTATCGTTTGCATTTCGACTTTCTTCCTCATCTTGCTGAACTTTTGTCTACCGAGGGATTTGGTGAAAATATCGGCAAGCTGGTCCTTTGTATTCACGTGCTGAACCTCGATCATCCCTTCATCAATGCACATCCGGATGTGGTGGAACCGGATATCTATGTGCTTGCTCCTTTCGTGATGAACCGGATTTTTGCACACGGAGATTGCAGCTTGGTTGTCAATCTTTAATGACACCTCCCGCTTTGCAAGAATAGCTAGAAGTCTTCTCAGCCATACTAGTTGACAAGTCGCCGTGCTTGCAGCTGTGTGTTGGGGAACGTTGCATGGGAAACAAAAAATTTCTTATGCACACGAAGACCTATCATGGTGATGTCCATCTACAAGAGGAGATTTGGATCTACGTACCTTTGTAGATCGTACAGCAGGAAGCGTTAAGAAACGCGGTTGATTTAGTGAAACGTCCTCATGTCCCTCGATCCGCCCCACGAACCGTCTCGCGATCCATCCCACGATCCACAAGCAAGACGGAGAAGTAGATGAATTCTCCGGCAGCGTGACGGCGATCTGGTGGTGGTGAAGGATCTACTCCTGCAAGGCTCCGCCCGAGCTCCGCAGAAATACGATCTAGCGGCAAAACTATGGTGTCTAATCTGTGTTGCACGTGGCAAAGTTCTCTCAAATCAGCCCTAAATCACCAGTATATATAGGAGGGAGGGGGAGGGACTTGCCTTGAGGGCCAAGCCCTCAAGGTGCGCCGGCCAAGAGCAGGAGTAGGACACCTACTCCAATCCTACTCAAAATAGGATTGGAAAGTGGAGTCCTTCCCTTCCTTCTTTTTTTTTCTTTCTTTCGTTTTCTCTCTATGGCACATAGGCCTTATTGGGTTGTCCCACCAGCCCACTAAGGGCTGGTGCGCCACCCATAAGTCCTTTGGGCTTCCCCCGGGGGGGTTGCACTCTGATAACCCACAAGTATAGGGGGTCGTAACAGTTTTCGAGGGTAGAGTATTCAACCCAAATTTATTGCTTCGACGGGGGAAGCGAAAGAATATTCTCAAGTATTAGCAGCTGAGTTGGTCAATTTCGACCACACCTCAAAGATTAGTGTCTGCAAGCAAAGTATCAGTAGCAAAGTGGAATGATAGCAACGGTGCGAGAAACAAGTCTGTTGACGGCAGACTATTCCTAACTTGTTGTATCAATGGCGCCGGTAAATTGTTGCAGCAAGTAACAACAGTAGTGACAGCAGTAGCAAGTAACAACAGTAGCAGCACAGCAACAGTAACAACAGTAGTGACATCAGTAGCAAGTAACAGCAGTAGCAGCAGAGCAACAGTAACAGCTGTAGTGACTGTAGTAGTAGCAGCAGTAGTAACAGGAGAGTAACATCAGTAGCGACAACAGTAGCAGCAAAGTAACATAGCAAGGACCGGTAGGAAAAGACTCGTAGGCAGTGGATCGGTGATGGATGAGTATACCGGATGTGATTCATCATGTAACAGCTATAACACACAGAGATAAGTAACTAGCTCCCGTTTATCAATCTAATGTAGGCATGTATTCCGTATGTAGTCATACGTGTTTAGGGAAAAGAACTTGCATGACATCCATTGTCCATCCCTCCCGTGGCAGCGGGGTCCTAATGGAAACTATGGGATATTAAGGTTCTCCTTTTAATAAAGACCGGACCAACGCATTAACACGTGGTGAATACATGAACTCCTTATACTATGGTCATCTCCGGGAGTGGTTCCGGCTATTGTCACTCCGGGGTTGCCGGGTCATAACACATAGTAGGTGACTACAACTTGCAAGATAGGATCTAAAACACACATATATTGGCGACAACATAATAGGTTCAGATATGAAATCATGGCACTCGGGCCCTAGTGACAAGCATTAAGCATAGCCAAGTAGTAGCAACATCAATCTAGAACATAGTGGATACTAGGGATCAATCCCCGTCAAAACTGACTCGATTACATGATAGATCTCATCCAACTCATCACCCTCCAGCAAGCCTACGATGAGATTACTCACGAACGGTGAAGAGCATCATGGAATTGTCGATGGAGGAAGGTTGATGATGATGATGGCGACAATTTCCCCTCTCCGGAGCCCGAAACAGACTCCCAATCTGCCCTTCAGATGAAGAACAGGAGGTGGCGGCGCCTCCGTATGGTAAAACGCGATGAATCCTTCTCTCTGATTTTTTTCCGGGCGAGACGGAATAAATAGAGCTGAGTTTGGAGGCGGTGGTGCCGCGTGGGCCCCACAAGCCCTCACGGCGCGACCTGGGGTGTGGCGGCGGCCCAGGGGCTTGTGGCCCACTGGCACACACCCCGTGGTGGATCTTTGCGCAGGTATTTTTCATTAATTCCAGAAAAATTCTCCGTAAATTTTCAGGACATTCCGAAAACTTTTATTTCTGCAAAAAAATAACACCATGCAATTCTGCTGAAAACAACGTTAGTCCAGGTTAGTTCGATTCAAATCATGCAAATTAGAGTCCAAAACAAGGGCAAAAGAGTTCAGAAAAGTAGATACTGTTGGAAATATGCCCTAGAGGCAATAATAATATGGTTATTATCATATTTCCTTGTTCATGGTAATCGTCTATTGTTCATGCTATAATTGTATTAACAGGAAACAGTAATACATGTGTGAATGAATAGATTACAATGTGTCCCTAGCAAGCCTCTAGTTGGCTAGCTCGTTAGTCAATAGATGATCATGGTTTCCTGATCATGGGCATTAGATGTCATTGATAACGGGATCACATCATTGGGAGAATGATGTGATGGACAAGACCCAATCCTAAGCATAGCACTAGATCGTATTGTTCGTATGCTAAAGCTTTTCTAATGTCAAGTATCTTTTCCTTCGACCGTGAGATTGTGCAACTCCCGGATATCGTAGGAGTGCTTTGGGTGTATCAAACGTCACAACGTAACTGGGTGACTATAAAGGTGCACTACCGGTACCTCCGAAAGTGTCTGTTGGGTTGGCACGAATCGAGATCGGGATTTGTCACTCCCTGTGACGGAGAGGTATCTCTGGGCCCACTCGGTAGAACATCATCATGAGCTCAATGTGACTAAGGAGTTAATCACACGATGACGTGCTACGGAACGAGTAAAGAGACTTACCGGTAACGAGATTGAACAAGGTATAGGTATACGGACGATCGAATCTCGGGCAAGTCCTATACCGACACACAAAGGGAATCGTATACGGGATTGATTGAATCCTTGACATCGTGGTTCATCCGATGAGATCATCGTGGAGCAAGTGGGAGCCACGATGGGTATCCAGACCCCGCTGATGGTTAATGGCCAGAGAGGTGTCTCGGTCATGTCTGTCTGTCTCCCGAACCCGTAGGGTCTACACACTTAAGGTTCGATGATGCTAGGGTTATAGGGAATTGTTATACGAGGTTACCGAAAGTTGTTCGGAGTCCCGGATGAGATCCCGGACGTCACGAGGAGCTCCGGAATGGTCCGGAGGTAAAGATTGATATATAGGACGGATGGTTTTGGACACCGGAAGTGTTTCGGGCGTCACCGGTAATGTACCGGGACCACCGGGACCACCGGAGGTGGCCCCGGGGGACCACCGAAGGGGAGCAACGACCCCGGGAGGCTAGATTGGCTAAGTGGGGAAGGGAACCAGCCCCTAGGTGGGCTGGTACGCCCCCACCCAGCCCATACGCACCAGAGAAGGGGGGAGGGGGGAAACCCTAGGCGCAGATGAGGCCCAAGGCCCACCTAGGGTGCGCCCCCCCCCCCGTTTCCCTGCCCTGGCCGCCGCCCCCTCCCATCTAGTGGCTGCCGCACCACCTTGGGGGGGAACCCTAGGGGTGGCGCACCCCTCCCCCTCCTCCTATAAATATAGAGGGGTTTTGGCCATTGGAGAACACACTTTGCCCTCTCCCTCGGCGCAGCCCTTCTCTTCTTCCTCCTCCTCTCTGCCGGTGCTTGGCGAAGCCCTGCCGGGAGACCTCGTCTCTCCATCGACACCACGCCGTCGTGTTGCTGGAGTTCTTCCCCAACCTCTCCCTCCTCCTTGCTGGATCAAGACGCGGGAGACGTCACCGGGCTGCACGTGTGTTGAACGCGGAGGTGCCGTTGTTCGGCACTAGATCGGAATCACTGCGAGTACGACTCCATCAACCGCGTTCTAGCAACGCTTCCACTTAGCGATCTTCAAAGGTATGAAGATGCTCTTACCCCTCTCTCGTTGCTGGTCTCTCCATAGGAAGATCTGAATATGCATAGGAAAATTTTGAATTTATGCTACGTTACCCAACAAATACGACGGAGACGTATCAACTCCGCCAAGCATAAAGCCTTGCTTGTCCTCAAGGAGTTCAGTTGACAAACTGAATGAGACAAACATAAATTTTGACGAACTCTATTTGATCTTGTTGTTGCAACTATGTCTAACTCACAACCAGAATTTCAGCAAGATCACAAGCAAACCACATAAGCAAATGTCATCTAGGTCTCACGGTAAACTCAAATCAATGGCATAATCAACTAGCGAGCAAATAATAATGAGTCTCAAATGTCAACACTTCAATCAAAACAACATGAAGCAGTACGAACGGATGGTGTCTCGCTAGCTCTTTCTGAGACCGCAAAACATAAAAGCAGAGCACCTTCAAAGACCAAGGGCTGACTAAACATTGTAACTCATGGCAATGAAGATTTAGTCACAGTCATACTCAACACAGTTAAAAGCAAATCATAAAAACGATAGAGGTGCTCTCTAATTGGTGCTTTTGTAATAGGAGGATGACTCAACAGGAACATAAATAGACAGGCCCTTCACAGAGGGAAGCATTGAGTTGCAGAGGTGCGAGAGCTCAAGCTTTGAAAACAGAGATAATAATTTTGGGTGGCATGCTTTCATTGTCAACGCAATGACTAAGAGTTCTCAACATCTTCCACGCTACACATTCTATAGGAGGTTCCCAAACAGAAAAGTGAAGTTTTGACTTCCCCACCACCAATAAATCACACTCCACGGCTAGCCGAATCCTCGGGTACCGTCCATACCAACATCAATCATGGGGGAGTTTTGTTTGCAATTTCTTTTTGATTTAAGCATGTCACTGGGAATTCCAATTACCGGCCCCTTTCTCGTGAATGATAGTGAATAAACACATATCGAGGATAGCACGCCTAGCATGGAAGATACCAATAGACCCCTATCACCACATGAGTGGTTCGGGCAAGCAAAACAGAGTATTTCTTGAAGGTTTGGAGAGTGGCACATGCAAATTTACTTGGAACGGCAGGTAGATACCGCATATAGGTAGGTATGGTGGACTCATATGGAACAACTTTGGGTTTATTTGGAGTGGATGCACAAGCAGTATTCCCGCTTAGTACAAGTGAAGGCTAGCAAAAGACTGGGAAGCGACCAACTAGAGAGCGACAATAGTCATCAAAATGCATTGAGATTAACCATCATTGAGTGCAAGCAAGAGTAGAACATAAATCACCATGAACACGAATATAATAGAGGCTATGTTGATTTTGTTTCAACTACATGCGTGAACATGCGCCAAATCAAGCCACTTGAATCATTCAAAGGATGATACCATCCTATCATACTACAACACAATCATCTCAAAATTCATGTGGGCATCCAATACAAACCATTATAAGCTCCTAGCTAAGTAAGCATGGCATAAGCAACTATAGTCTCTAAGTTTTCAATGCAAACATGTTTCTCTGACAACAAAGCTGAATCAGGCATGATGAGCTAGTCATATTTACAAAAACAAAATAGATCGAGTTCATACCAGCTTTTCCAGGCTCAGTCACTTCATCATATATCGTCATTATTGCCTTTCACTTGCACGAACGAACGATGTGAACAATAATAAGCGTGCTCGTGCATTGGACTATGCTGGAATCTGCAGGCAAACACAAAGGAGAAGACAAAGTAATATGGCTCTATGAAAGCTAAACAGGTATGCATGCAAGAGCCACTAAACATTGTAACCAATATCTTCTACCTTGACCCAAAGAAAAAGAAAACTATTTACACGGGAAAGCTCCCAACAAGCAAAAGAAGACAAAAAAAATATTTTGGGGTTATCTCAAACTAGACAGACACACGAAAAGAAAACGAGAAAAAGAAAATAAAACTAGCATGGATGCTACAGTGGCAAAGTGTGAACACCGACGAACAAAGAGAAAGCATAAGCAAGAATGTAAAGTCGATGAGAACACGTACTCCCCCAAGCTTAGGCTTTTGGCCTAAGTTGGTCTACTCCCAAGGAGGGAAGTAAGCAGCTCGGGGATACTCCGGAGTGGACTGAGGATGCCACTGCTATGTGAGCTCCTCTCGCTCCCACTGATAAACTGGCGTCTGGTACTCGACTGGTGGCTCGGGCATGGGCACCTATGGTTGGGCTAAGCCCCAATATGCGTAGATGTCCGAGGGCATAATAATGTACCTGCCTGCATGAAGATTGAACAAAGAAGGAGCAGACAAAGTAATAGTCTCATGAGTACCCTGACTAAATACCAGGTTATAAATCATCATTCTACTTATATCTTTATCAAGAAACTCATGGCGAACCATGCTATCATAATCTACATATCTCTCGGGAAGAAGAACCTCTTCTTCGTGCTCCAGTCTAATAGGTATCTCAAAGTGTCTGGCAAGACGGGTAGCATAGAGACCTCCATAGGCAACACCTTTAGAACGGTTAAGTTTCAACCGTTGAGCTACTATAGCGACCAAGCTATAAGTTTTATCGTTATAAAGTGCTTTGCGCAAGACCAGAAGGTCTGGGGAACTAAGTTACCCAGCTTTCTCACGGCCAATCAAAAAATTTGCCACAAAAAGTGAGAAGTACCGAAGCACGGGAAAATGTATGCTAGCAGCTCTAGCGCAAGACACTCCTCTCTCCTCTCCTACAACAATTGTACCGATGAAAGGTTCATGAATATCCCCAACGTAAGGTAATTTGCAGACATTGCAAAAATCTTGGAGTGACATGTGCTGGGGGATATCATAAATTTTGAACTCAACCATAGGAGGATTTTTCCTCGGATGGAAGTTAAAGCTTTGTACGAAGATATTAGTGAGGAGGACGTATTGCGGACACTTATCTTCAACGAAGGCGGTCAGGCCTGCCTTTTCCACCAAGTGATAAAAGTCCTCATAAATTCCAGCGGCGCCTAAAAACACGTCGCTTGGCCACTAGCAAGCTCGAATTTCTGCGACTCGAGGAACCAGATACTTGGGCTTCTTCTCACTTGCATCATCCTTGGGGTCACGGCTTGAAGAGCCTCTTAAGAACCTCCTCATCTTTATCCTTTTCTATCTCTGAAAATTTCTGAAATTTTAAGTGATTCTAAGGAAAAGTGAATAAGGCCCAACTAAACTCGTAGCAACTACTCCAACAAGTGCCTAGAGGCCATATTACGCCTCAAAACTACTTGGGACCAGCTAAAATTAGCATGCAAAGCTCAAGAACATGGTCACCAAGGCAGCAAAAATACGCGGAGTATAAGGCACTAGAGGAAAAACTAATTGGACTAATGGAGGAGTCACTTCCCAAGGAGTAATTTCCCCAAAACAGTTTGGATAACGGTGATTTGAGCAAAGTGATCGAAAATCCCAGCAAGAGGAGCAAGAACACGGGTTGAGCTGCGAAGCAATTTTTTATAGAGGTAGGAGAAGGAGATAAGAGCAAGAATGAGTGGAGGGGATCCCTGTGGGCCCCACAAGCCTGGGTGGCACCGCCAGGGGGGTGCACGCGCCCCTAGGGCTTGTGGCCCCCAGACAACCTCTTTGTCTCAGATTTTTTCAAAAATTCCAGAAAAAATCATACTTGATTTTCAAGACGTTCGGAGAACTTTTATTTTCGGGGTACTTGTCCACCGGACGCTAAAACAGAAAACTGGGAAAACTAAACTAAACCTATCATTTTTCTCCTAAGAAACCAAAGGTGAAAGCTTGGAACAGAGGTTTGTGACTCCTCGATTCACCCATCTCATGGTCATCGAAAGAAATCCGTCAGTGAGGTTGATCAAGCCTCTTTGACAAACCTTTCCGAATCGTAAAAGAGAAAGGAGAATTTTCGAATAGTCACTAGGTCACCTCAATGGGGATGTGTATTTCTCCAACAAGCAAATCATACTTCATCTTGACACGAGGAATAGGGCATTCAAAGCTCCCAATAAGTATCGATGAAGTTTTTTCGATAGCATTAATGCAATGTACATGATATTGTTTCTTCGGAAAGTGCACCGTATGCTCATTGCCGTTAACATGGAAAGGGACATTGCATTTGTTGCAATCTATAACAGCCCCTGCAGTGTTTAAAAAGGGTCTTCCGAGGATGACTGCCATGGCATCGTCCTCTGGAATATCCAAGATAACAAAGTCTGTTAAGATAGTGACATTAGCAACCACAACAGACACATCCTCGCAAATTCCGATAGGGAAAGCAGTTGATTTGTCGGCCATTTGTAGAGAGATTTCAGTGGGTGTCAACTTATCCAGTTCAAGTCTACGATAAAGAAAGAGAGAGGCATAACACTAACCCCGGCTCCAAGGTCGCATAAAGCAGTTCTCACGTAGTTTCCTTTAGTGGAGCAAAGTATAGTGGGCACATCGGGATCACCTAGTTTCTTAGGATTTCCACCCTTGAAGGTATAGTTAGCAAGCATGGTGGAAATCTCAACCTCAGGTATCCTCCTCTTATTAGTCACAATATCCTTCATGTACTTAGCATGTGGAGACATTTTGAGCATATCTGTCAAACGCATTTGCAGAAAGACAGGTGTTATCATTTCAACGAATCGCTCAAAATCCTCATCATCATTTTTCTTGGATGGTTTGGGAGGAAAGGGCATGGGTTTCTGATCCCATGGTTCCCTTTCTTTACCATGCTTCCTAGCAGTGAAGTCATTCTTATCGTATCTCCTATTCTTAGGCTATGGATTATCAAGATCATCAGGTTCAATCTCCACATCCTTTTCATTGCTAGGTTGAGCATCAACATGAACATCACTATTGATATTATCATTAGGCTCATGTTCATCACCAGATTGTGTTTCAGCATCAGAGGCAGAGGCATCGTTTGGACTCTCAGGTGTAGCAGCAATAGGGTTGCTAGCGTGCAGGTTCCTATCATCTTTCTTCTTCTTTCTAGGATGACTAGGTGCATCAGTGCTAACTCCTTGAGAATCTTGTTCAATTCTCTTCGGATGACCCTCAGGATACAAAGGCTCCTGGATCATCGTACCGCCTCTAGTGACGACTCTGACAGAATTTTCATTCAACTCATTGAGCAAGTCATTTTGAGCCTTAAGTACTTGTTCTTCCTGAGTAGTAACCATAGAGGCATGTTTACTCAGAACCTTAAGATCATTGACATTTCTGTCCACACAAGCACTTAAATGACTAAGCATACGAGCATTCTGTTCCAATTGTCTGCTAACATAATCATTGAAAGTCTGTTGTTTGGCAACAAAGTTATCAAATTCGTCCACGCATAAGCTAGCAGGTTTATCAAAAGGAATATCACTCTCATCAAACCTACGCAGAGAATTTACTTCTACTACCTCTATCAGGTTATCAAGACCATGGATCTCTTTCATAGGTGGTAGATTTTTGACATCTTTAGATTTAATGCCTTTCTCTCGCATAGATTTCTTGGCTTCTTGCGTATCTTCTGGACTGAGGAATAGAATACCTCTTTTCTTCGGAGTTGGCTTAGGAGGTGGTTCGGGAATAGTCCAACCATTCTCATTGCACAAGATGTTATTCAGTAGAATCTCAGCTTGTTCTACATTTCGTTCCCTAAAAACACAACTAGCACAACTATCTAGGTGGTCTTTGGAAGCATCGGTAAGTCCATTATAGAAGATGTCAAGTATTTCATTCTTCTCAAGGGGGTGATCATGCAAAGCATTCAGTAGCTGGATGAGCCTCCCCCAAGCTTGTGGGATACTCTCTTCTTGAACTTGAGCAAAGTTATATTTCCTGCAAGGCAGCTTGCTTCTTATGGGCAGGGAAATATTTTTCAGAGAAGTAGTAGACCATATCGTGGGGGCGACGCACACAACCAGGAGCAAGAGAAGTGAACCAAGTCTTAGCATCATCCTTCAGCGAGAAAGGAAGCAGCTTGAGGATGTAGTAGTGGCGGATATTTTCCTCACTAGTGAATAGGGTGGCTATATCGTGCAGTTTGGTAAGATGGGCTACAACCGTTTCAGACTCATAACCGTGAAAAGGATCATATTCGACCAGAGTGATTAACCCAGGGTAGACAGAGAATTTATAATCCTTATCGGTCACAAAGATAGGCGAAGTAGCAAACTTTTGGTCGTATTTCATCCTAGCGTTCAGAGATTTTTCTTTCCACTTGAGCTATGCTTACACGCAAGAAAATCCTCGGCTATCTCTCCCTCCATAACATAGCGTTCAGGCATAACATACAATTCAGGCATAGTAGCAGGTTCTACTTCAATAGCATCAGAAGTTTCAGAAATATCATCACATCTAGCAGCAACTGTAGCTCAGTTGTGGATCAAGGAAAACACCTAGTGGCAAAGCAGTATCTAGCATGGCATCATCAGGCATAGTATCAAGTATCGCATCATCAGGCATAGTCTCAAGCAAAGGAGCCCTATGCGGACGGCAAAGGAGCCCTATGCGGACGGCAAAGTGTGGGCAGACGGCAAAGCCCCCCCAATGGCCGATACCCCACCCCCACACACCCCGCCCCTTTGCCATCCGCCACCCTCCCTTTGCAGACGGCAAAGGGGACATGGCCCTAACGGCTTGGGCGCCTCCCCTAACGTCTCCCACCTCCACCCACGCCCTGCCCGCCTACCCTCTCTCTCTCTCTCTCGCGCACACGCGCTGTCGTCTGCCCACCCGCCGCCGCGGAAGCTCCCCTCCCCAGCCACCTGCGCAGCCGCCCTCCCGAGTGCCGCGCCCCTCCCACCTCCCTCCCAACCGGCGCCCCCCTCCCACCTCCTTCCCGACCGCCGCCCCCCTCCCACCTCCCTCCCGACCGCCGCGCCCCCTCCGACATCCCTCCCGGCCGTCGCGGCCCCCCTCCCACCTCCCTCCGGGTGCCCCCCCATCCTACCTCCCTCCCGACCGCCGCCCCCTCCCGCCTCCCTCCCGTCCGTCGCCGGCCCTCCCACCTCCCTCCCAGTCGCCGCCCCAGCCACACCTCCCCTGTGCCGGCGAGCCCGACGCCCTCCCCTCCAGTTAGTGTTTTTCTTTTTTGTTTTGTTTTTTTTCCTGTTGTTTCTTCTTCTTTTTTGCTAGAAAGTCCGAATAATAAAAAGAAACAGTAGAAAAAGTAGAAGAAGAATATGTAGTTTAGTGCTAGATTTAGTTTTTTTTCTTCTGTTTTTTATGTTAAATTAGATAGTTAGTTTATTAGGTAGAAAAAGTAGATAGAAAAGAAAAAATAGATAAAAAAACTTAGAAGAAAATAAGAGAATAATAAAGTAGAAGAAAAAAGAAGAAGAAGAAGAATAAAGAGGAGAGGAGGAGAAAGATAAAAGAAAGAAGAAGAAGAGGAGGAGGAGGAGGAGAAAAAAGACGAATAATAATAATAAGATGATCAAGAAGAAGAAGAAGAAGAAGAGGAGAGAGGAGAAGAAGAAAGAAGAGGACCCTGACCCCCGACCCGCGGCCCCGACCACCGGCGCCCGACGCCACCAACCCCCGACCCTCGACCCCTACCTCCGACGCCACTTACACCCGACTCCTGACCCTTGACACCCGACACCACTGACCCCCGACACCCGACTCTCGCCCCCAACGCCCGATGCCACCAACCCTCGACGCCCGACGCCACCAACCCCCGACCCTCGACCCCTGACCCCCGACGCCAATGACACCCGACTCCCGACCCCCGACCCCCGACGCCTGACACCACTGACCCCCGACCCCCAACTCCCGACGCCAGACACCACTGACCCCCGACCCCCGACCTCCAACCCCCGACTCCCGACCCCCGACCCCCGACCCCCGACCCCCGACACCACTGACCCTCGACCCCCGACCCCCTACCCCCGACCCCCGACGCCACTAACCCCCAACCCCGGGCCGCCGACACCTCTTTGGCCTCTTGTTGATCGAAAAGACCCCAACCCCCGACAGTAGTGACCCTCGACCCCCGATGACACTGACCCCCGACCATCGACGAATTTAACCCGACTCCCGACCACCGACACCTGACATCACCGACCTTCGACGACACTGACTCCTGACACCACTAAGCCCCGACCCCCGACACCTCTTCTGCCTTCTGTTGAACGAGAAGGTGCTTTTCGGCCTTCTAGAGGCCCACGGGGTCATAATTTTGTAAATTATGAGTTAGGACACATATTTTCCGATTATGTTAATTATAAAAACATCGTATTTGTGTTGATCGTGTCAATTTCAATGTGCAGTTGTTCGACGACCTCCACGTGCGTTGGACGAGCTCCGCCCTTGCGTTTGTTGGTGAGCACAAATGACTTCTCCTCCTACCCCCTTAATTTGCTCTGTCCCGATCTTCGTGCCGATGAAACTTGCTAGCTATAGGTTTCTTCAATCATGAGTATGCGTGACCAGTATGCGTCTCCCGTTCGAAAGGGAGACATCTATAAATATGCATTTCTTTGCATATTTATAACCGCCATCCTTTCGAATTGTCCAACATTATCCATGGACAGCCCGAGTATGTGTAGATTGGGTTTGTTTTCCCGTATGCTGTGCTCCGGATCCGATGCGGAATTTCGATAGTGCCTCCACTGTTGTTCTCCGGGTACACATCCTCTCTGCTTATTGCCGAGATGTGTATCAGGAGAACAGCGGGGAGGTGCTGCCGAAATTCTGCGTCGCATCTGGAGCAGAGCATGGGAAATCAAACCCAGTCTGGTGGGATTGGGACCTATCTTTACCTATTAGCGTGTAGGTTGCATGGACGTAATAAAACTGACAAACTTGATTAGCGTATGAATATAGATGATGAATTATCTATTTATTTATTGTGCCCCCATAGGTAGCTAGGCAACATGAGTGATCGTGCTTGGATGTACACTGGTCACCCTAGTCAGAAAGACATGACCCATGAATGGTTAACAAAAACCAAGGGGTTTGTGAGAGTCGCATTTGCAAATGGCCAGCATAAAACATGGTGCCCCTGTCCCAACTGCGACAACTGGAAAAAGCAGACAGAGTTTGAAATGGGTAAACACCTGCAGAAGTGGGGTTTTACGCCTAATTATACGGTGTGGACTTTTCATGGTGAGTCCGACCAACGTGCCAGAGCTGAGGTGATTCGTCTTCGCACCGACGAGCATGGTACCTAGATTGAAGACATGGTGCAAGACTTTGATGATGCTCGTGATTCGGACGATGAGATGGAGGAATCTGCAAAGGCCTTCTATGAATTGTTGGAGTCTTCAAAACGTCCTCTCCACGAGCAGACTAAGCTTTGTCAGCTGGATGCCATCGCGCAAGTAATGGCTCTGAAGGCTCAATTCAACCTAGGCAGAGAATGCTACGACGCGGTGATGACGATATTTGGATGCTTTCTACCCAAAGGCCATGTACTGCCTGCAAACCTGTACCAGTCAGAGAAAATCCTCCGTGTACTTAAGATGCCCTATGAGAAGATACATGCCTGTGAGAATGGATGTGCCTTATTTAGGCTTGAGTATGCGGCCTTGAACTATTGCCCCATTTGCAATTCTTCCAGGTATATTGTGGTAGACAACGACATGGGTGAGAAGAATCAGACCAAAATCCCCATTAGTGTTCTTCGATATCTGCCAATCGTACCAAGACTTCAACGTCTTTTCATGGTCGAAGAGATGGCCAAACAGATAACATGGCACAAATTGGGCAAAAAAACCGAACTAGATGCGGATGGGAACAAGATACTGGTACACACTTCAGATGGTTTTGCGTGGAGGCACTTCGATGCATTACATAAGGATAAATCGGAAGATCCAGGGCAACCTAGAGTTGCCATCAGCACGGATGGGTTCAATGTGTATGGTATGACGGCAGCACAATACAGTTGTTGGCCTGTATTTGTCATTCCACTAAATTTGCCACCCGGAGAGATTATGAAAAGAAAGAACATTTTACTGACGTTGATAATTCCAGGGCCCAACTATCCGGGGAAGAATATGAATGTGTACATGCAGCCGCTTAAGGATGAGTTGCAAGAAGCCTGGGATAACGGGATCAAGACCTACGACGCGGCTACCAAAACAAATTTCAAAATGCATGTGTGGTACATGAAATCGACGCATGATTATCCGGCGTTTGCGCTATTCGCTGGCTGGTGTGTGCATGGAAGTTTCCCGTGCACCACATGCAAGGCAGCTCTTCAGTTCCGTTGGTTGCAGGCTGGTCGCAAGTATTCTTGCTTCGACATGCATAGACAATTCCTGGATCCTGACCATAAGTTCAGAAAAGACAAGAAGAATTTCATCAAAGGTAGAGTTGTCAAAATCACTGCACCAGCTACGTTGACAGGCCAACAGACCCTTGAGCAGTTAAACGCTCTCGAGCCTGATCCTTTGCGTCCAGGATACTTCAAAGGGTGAAACAAGCCAGAGCCACCATGCTTGACCCTAACTTAGGTATGTTATTTCTAGTGTTTTAATAAAAGATAGCTAGATGACATAATTAGCTTAGTTAGCTCCAAAATGACCTATTTAATAAAAAATGACCTATACTTAGCTAATTATCCTCGAAATGACATAATGAGCTCCAAAAAGGCATTCTTAGCCAATTTAGCCCGACGAAGGGGACAAGAGGAGAAGAAAGAGGAAAAATTAAATGAAGGAAGAATAAGAAGAGGAGAAGAAGAAGAAGGAGATGGAGGAGGATAAGAAGGAGGAGAAGGAGGAGAAGAAGGAGAAGGAGCTCCTCCTTCTCCTTCTTCTTCCTCCTTCTCCTTCTCCTTCTTCTTTTCTTCTTCTTCTCCTCTCCTTCTCCTTCTCCTCCTCCTCCTCCTCGTCCTCCTTCTTTTACTTCTTTTTCTATTTCTCTTCTTCTACGTAGCATAGACTAATCCAAGAAAGGCTAAATTGGCTAATTATCCATCTAAATGAAATAATTAGCTTAGTTAGCTCCAAAATGACCTATACTTAGCTAATTATCCTCGAAATGACATAATTAGCTCCAAAAAGGCATTCTTAGCCAATTTAGCCTGAAGAAGGGAACAAGAGGAGAAGAAAGAGGAAAAATAAAAGGAAGGAAGAAGAAGTAGAGGAGAAGAAGAAGAAGGAGAGGGAGGAGGATAAGAAGAATGAGAAGGAGGAGAAGAAGGAGAAGGAGCTCCTCCTTCTCCTTCTTCTTCCTCCTTCTTCCTCCTTCTCCTTCTCCTTCTTCTTTTCTTATTCTTCTCCTCTCCTTCTCCTTCTCCTCCTCCTCCTCCTCCTTCTTTTACTTCTTCTTCTCTTTCTCTTCTTCTACGTAGCTTAGACTCATCCAACAAAGGCTAAATTGGCTAATTATCCATCTAAATGACATAATTAGCTTAGTTAGCTCCAAAATGAGCTATTTAATAAAAAATGACCTATACTTAGCTAATTATCCTCGAAATGACATAATTAGCTCCAAAAAGGCATTCTTAGCCAATTTAGCCCGAAGAAGGGCACAAGAGGAGAAGAAAGAGGAAAAATTAACGGAAGGAAGAAGAAGAAGAGGAGAAGAAGAAGAAGGAGAGGGAGGAGGATAAGAAGAAGGAGAAGGAGGAGAAGGAGCTCCTCCTTCATCTTCTTCTTCCTCCTTCTTCCTCCTTCTCCTTCTCCTTCTTCTTTTCTTCTTCTTCTCCTCTCCTTCTCCTTCTCCTCCTCCTCCTCCTCCTCCTCCTTCTTTTACTTCTTCTTCTCTTTCTCTTCTTCTACGTAGCTTAGACTCATCCAAGAAAGGCTAAATTGGCTGATTATCCATCTAAATGACATAATTAGATTAGTTAGCTCCAAAATGACCTATTTAATAAAAGAATGACCTATACTTAGCTAATTATCCTCGAAATGACATAATTAGCTCCAAAAAGGCATTCTTAGCCAATTTAGCCCGAAGAAGGGGACAAGAGGAGAAGAAAGAGGAAAAATGAAAGGAAGGAAGAAGAAGAAGAGGAGAAGAAGAAGAAGGAGAGAGAGGAGGATAAGAAGAAGGAGAAGGAGGAGAAGAAGGAGAAGGAGCTCCTCCTTCTCCTTCTTCTTCCTTCTTCTTCCTCCTTCTCCTTCTCCTTCTTCTTTTCTTCTTCTTCTCCTCTCCTCCTTCTCCTCCTCCTCCTCCTCCTCCTCCTCCTTCTTTTACTTCTTCTTCTCTTTCTCTTCTTCTACGTAGCTTAGACTCATCCAAGAAAGGCTAAATTGGCTAATTATCCATCTAAATGACATAATTAGCTTACTTAGCTCCAAAATGACCTATTTAATAAAAAATGACCTATACTTAGCTAATTATCCTCGAAATGACATAATTAGCTCCAAAAAGGCATTCTTAGCCAATTTAGCCCGAAGAAGGGGACAAGAGGAGAAGAAAGAGGAAAAATGAAAGGAAGGAAGAAGAAGAAGAGGAGAAGAAGAAGGAGAGGGAGAAGGATAAGAAGAAGGAGAAGGAGGAGAAGAAGGAGAAGGAGCTCCTCCTTCTCCTTCTTCTTCCTTCTTCTTCCTCCTTCTCCTTCTCCTTCTTCTTTTCTTCTTCTTCTCCTCTCCTTCTCCTTCTCCTCCTCCTCCTCCTCCTCCTCCTTCTCTTACTTCATCTTCTCTTTCTCTTCTTCTACGTAGCTTAGACTCATCCAAGAAAGGCTAAATTGGCTAATTATCCATCTAAATGACATAATTAGCTTATTAGCTCCAAAATGACCTATTTAATAAAAAATGACCTATACTTAGCAAATTATCCTCGAAATGACATAATTAGATCCAAAAAGGCATTCTTACCCAATTTAGCCCGAAGAAGGGGACAAGACGAGAAGAAAGAGGAAAAATGAAAGGAAGGAAGAAGAAGAAGAGGAGAAGAAGAAGAAGGAGAGGGAGGAGGATAAGAAGAAGGAGAAGGAGGAGAAGAAGGAGAAGGAGATCCTCCTTCTCCTTCTTCTTACTTCTTCTTCCTCCTTCTCCTTCTCCTTCTTCTTTTCTTCTTCTTCTCCTCTCCTTCTCCTTCTCCCCCTCCTCCTCCTCCTCCTCCTTCTTTTACTTCTTCTTCTCTTTCTCTTCTTCTAAGTAGCTTAGACTCATCCAAGAATGGCTAAATTGGCTAATTATCCATCTAAATGACATAATTAGCTTAGTTAGCTCCAAAATGACCTATTTAATAAAAAATGACCTATACTTAGCTAATTATCCTCGAAATGACATAATTAGCTCCAAAAAGGCATTCTTAGCCAATTTAGCCCGAAGAAGGGGACAAGAGGAGAAGAAAGAGGAAAAATAAAAGGAAGGAAGAAGAAGAAGAGGAGAAGAAGAAGAAGGAGAGGGAGGAGGATAAGAAGAAGGAGAAGGAGGAGAAGAAGGAGAAGGAGCTCCTCCTTCTCCTTCTTCTTCCTCCTTCTCCTTCTCCTTCTTCTTTTCTTCTTCTTCTCCTCTCCTTCTCCTTCTCCTCCTCCTCCTCCTCCTCCTTCTTTTACTTCTTCTTCTCTTTCTCTTCTTCTACGTAGCTTAGACTCATCCAAGAAAGGCTAAATTGGCTAATTATCCATCTAAATGACATAATTAGCTTAGTTAGCTCCAAAATGACCTATTTAATAAAAATGGACCTATACTTAGCTAATTATCCTCGAAATGACATAATTAGATCCAAAAAGGCATTCTTACCCAATTTAGCCCGAAGAAGGGGACAAGACGAGAAGAAAGAGGAAAAATGAAAGGAAGGAAGAAGAAGAAGAGGAGAAGAAGAAGAAGGAGAGGGAGGAGGATAAGAAGATGGAGAAGGAGGAGAAGAAGGAGAAGGAGCTCCTCCTTCTCCTTCTTCTTCCTTCTTCTTCCTCCTTCTCCTTCTCCTTCTTCTTTTCTTCTTCTTCTCCTCTCCTTATCCTTCTCCCCCTCCTCCTCCTCCTCCTCCTTCTTTTACTTCTTCTTCTCTTTCTCTTCTTCTACGTAGCTTAGACTCATCCAAGAATGGCTAAGTTGGCTAATTATCCATCTAAATGACATAATTAGCTTAGTTAGCTCCAAAATGACCTATTTAATAAAAAATGATCTATACTTAGCTAATTATGCTCGAAATGACATAATTAGCTCCAAAAAGGCATTCTTAGCCAATTTAGCCCGAAGAAGGGGACAAGACGAGAAGAAAGAGGAAAAATGAAAGGAAGGAAGAAGAAGAAGAGGAGAAGAAGAAGAAGGAGAGGGAGGAGGATAAGAAGAAGGAGAATAAGGAGGAGAAGAAGGAGAAGGAGCTCCTCCTTCTCCTTCTTCTTCCTCCTACTTCCTCCTTCTCCTTCTCCGTCTTCTTTTCTTCTTCTTCTCCTCTTCTTTCTCCTTCTCCTCCTCCTCCTCCTCCTCCTTCTTTTACTTCTTCTTCTCTTTCTCTTCTTCTACGTAGCTTAGCCTCATCCAAGAAAGGCTAAATTGCCTAATTATCCATATAAACGACATAATTAGCTTAGTTAGCTCCAAAATGACCTATTTAATAAAACATGACCTGTACTTAGCTAATTATCCTCGAAATGACACAATTAGCTCCAAAAAGGCATTCTTAGCCAATTTAGCCCGAAGAAGGGGACAAGACGAGAAGAAAGAGGAAAAATGAAAGGAAGGAAGAAGAAGAAGAGGATAAGAAGAAGAAGGAGAGGGAGGAGGATAAGAAGAAGGAGAAGAAGGAGGAGAAGAAGGAGAAGGAGCTCCTCCTTCTCCTTCTTCTTCCTCCTTCTTCCTCCTTCTCCTTCTCCTTCTTCTTTTCTTCTTCTTCTCCTCTTCCTTCTCCTTCTCCTCCTCCTCCTCCTCCTCCTTCTTCTTTTACTTCTTCTTCTCTTCCTCTTCTTCTACGTAGCTTAGACTCTTCCAAGAAAGCCTAAATTGGCTAATTATCCATCTAAATGACATAATTAGCTTAATTAGCTCCGAAATGACCTATTTAATGAAACATGACCTGTACTTAGCTAATTATCCTCGAAATGACATAATTAGCTCCAAAAAGGCATTCTTAGCCAATTTAGCCCGAAGAAGGGGACAAGATGAGAAGAAAGAGGAAAAATGAAAGGAAGGAAGAAGAAGAAGATGAGAAGAAGAAGAACGAGAGGGAGGAGGATAATAAGAAGGAGAAGAAGGAGGAGAAGAAGGGGAATGAGCTCCTCCTTCTCCTTCTTCTTCTTCCTTCTTCCTCCTTCTCCTTCTCCTTCTTCTTTTCCTCTTCTCCTCCTCCTCCTCCTCCTCCTCCTTCTTTTACTTCTTCTTCTCTTTCTCTTCTTCTACGTAGCTTAGACTCATCCAAGAAAGGCTAAATTGGCTAATTATCCTACGTAATGACATAATTAGCTTAGTTAGCTCTTAAATGGTATATTTAATAAAACATGACCTATAGTTAGCTAAGTTCTCTCCTAAATGACATAATAAGGCTGACGTAGCTGCAACATGACCTATTCGCCCTAACTTAGGTATTAAATGGCCTATAATTAGCCTAGCTAGATCAAAAATGGCTTAATAAGCATAGTTTGCTCCGGAATGACCAATTTTACCCAAGTTAGATCCGAAACGACCTATAGTTAGCTAGGGTTCCACCTAAATGACATAATTAGCTTAGTTAGATCCTAAATGGTCTATACATAGCTAATTTCTCTCCAAAATAACATATATATACAGTACTTCATCTAGTATTATTCTTCTAACTTTCTTATTTGTCATTTTGCAGATTACCTTCACTTCACGGGAAGCTTGGAAAATATTGATGGAATGCTTGAAGATGATTTCTTGTACCATGGGTTGTATTGAAACTATTGTAGTATATGAATATATGAAACTCTGTATGCACGTGGGCGAAACTGGTGTAATATATGGTTTGGTACGGATGCAACTTGAAAGCTAGATATATGAGGTTATTTTAATATGGCTATGAGTATGGAAAGAAATTTATTTATGTCAAATATATATATATATATATATCCTGATTATTGTTAAAAATGCTGGATATAACAAAAAATAAATAAAAAAGGGGCTGGTTCCCCTCTTTGCCGTCTGCCCCCACATGGCAAAGGGGGGAAGGCAGACAACAAAGGGGGGAATTTGCCCCCTCTCTCTCCCCTCTTTGCCGTCTGCCCCCACATGGCAAAGGGGGGAAGGCAAACGGCAAAGAGAGGAGGCCTGCCGTTAACACTTAACGGGGACGTTGCAAATATTTGTCGTCCCATTTATTTTGCAGTCTGCCCCCTCATGGCAAAGATTCTTTGCCGTCCGCTTTGGGAAAGCTGACGACAAAGAACCTCTTCATCGGATTTTTTTTGCCGTCTACTTTGCCGTCAGCTGACCGACGGCAAAGCCTTTGCCGTCCGTGGTTGCACCCTTTGCCGTCTGCCTTGGCAGACGACAAATTTCTGAATTTCAGTAGTGTAGCTCCCGTTTATCAATCTAATGTAGGCATGTATTCCGTATGTAGTCATACGTGTTTAGGGAAAAGAACTTGCATGACATCCATTGTCCATCCCTCCCGTGGCAGCGGGGTCCTAATGGAAACTACGGGATATTAAGGTTCTCCTTTTAATAAAGAACCGGACCAATGCATTAACACATGGTGAATACATGAACTCCTCATACTATGGTCATCTCCGGGAGTGATTCCGTCTATTGTCACTCCGGGGTTGCCGGGTCATAACACATAGTAGGTGACTACAACTTGCAAGATAGGATCTAAAACACACATATATTGGCGACAACATAATAGGTTCAGATCTGAAATCATAGCCAAGTAATAGCAACATCAATCTAGAACATAGTGGATACTAGGGATCAATCCCCGTCAAAACTAACTCGATTACATGGAAGATCTCAGCCAACTCATCACCGTCCAGCAAGCCTGCGATGAGATTACTCACGAACGGTGAAGATCATCATGGAATTCTCGATGAAGGAAGGTTGATGATGACGATGGCGACGATTTCCCCTCTCCGGAGCCCGGAACGGACTCCAGATCTGCCCTCCGGATGAAGAACAGGAGGTGGCGGCGCCTCCGTATCGTAAAACGAGATGAATCCTTCTCTGTGATTTTTTTTCCGGACGAGACGGAATAAATAGAGCTAAGTTTGGAGGCGGTGGTGCCATGTTGGCCCCACAAGCCCTCACCGCGCGTCTAGGGGGCGGTGGCCGCAGCCTAGGGGCTTGTGGCCCACTAACACACTCCCTCGAGTGGATCTTTGTGCAGGTATTTTTCATTAATTCCATAAAAATTCGCTGTAAATTTTCAGGACATTCCCAGAACTTTTATTTCTACACAAAAACAACACCATGGCAATTCTGCTGAAAACAGCGTTAGTCCGGGTTAGTTCCATTCAAATCATGCAAATGAGAGTCCAAAACAAGGGCAAAAGAGTTCAGAAAAGTAGATACGACGGAGATGTATCACCCCCCTCCTTGTGAACTTCCTGAACCCATTCATCACTCCCGGTGCATTCCCGGTAATGCCCAAAAACTTTCCAGTAACCAAATGAAGTCATCCTATATATCAATCTTCGTCTCCGGACCATTCTGGAAACCCTTGTGACGTCCGTGATCTGATTTGGGACTCCGAACAACATTCGGTAACCACGCATATAACTCAACTATACTAAAACATCGCCAAACCTACGTGCCCGTTTTTTCCCGTTTCCTCACGTTCACGTTTTTTGCAACACAGCCCCCGTGCCCGTTTTTTCCCGTTACCTCACGTTCACATTTTTTTGGCCCGTGTGGCCGTACGTGCATCCTTCCATGCCACGCACATGCACTAGTAGAAAAAGGGCCTTTTGTCCCGGTTCGTAAGGGCCTTCTGTCCCGGTGTTGGAACCGGGACAAAAAGGTCGTTACTAATGCCCTTGGACTTTAGTCTCGGTTCTTACACGAACCGGGACAGATGGGCCTCCACGTGCCCGGAGCGGCGAGCCCAGGCAGGAGGCCCTTTGGTCCCGGTTGGTGGCACCAACCGGGACCAATAGGCATCCATGCGTCAGCATTTCAGGTGCTGGGGTTTTAGTTTTTTTAAAGGGGGGGGCTTTGGGTGTTTTGGGGGTTTAATTTAGGTGTTTCATATATTGTGTTAGCTAGCTAATTAATAGAGAGAAGTGTCCTCTCTTATATCCGTGCTTGGTCGATGCTACGTACTATACATATAGAGAGGACTAGACACGCTAGCTAGTAAGCAAATGAAGGAAACAGAAGATCGTCATGAACATATGCATACAGAGAGAAGTGATACCGACCACCTCTCCTTCTCTGAGAGATTGGTCGAACAACAAGTTCTTGTATATCTATCCGACGCTACTGGCTACATATATACAATACAATTATATATTACAATATAATCTCCTAATTAAAATTCAACTGATTAGGGTTCACATGGTATTCTCCGTCTCTAGCGATCACATGGTCAAAAAAGAATGCCGTCAATTCCTCTTGAATTCCTCGCATACGATCTGCTGGTAGGAGTTCATTCCACATCCAAAATATCTAATTTGAAGAAGGGGTCAATACATATATATGAATAAATGAAACTGAACACAAATGATGGTAATAAAATAAAATTGTGAATATTATTATTTACTTACTTCATATTGTTTGTCAGAGTAGCCCTGCTCACAGGTCGTGTGGCGGATGGACTCGTAAATGTAGTATCCAGAGTAATCATTCCCTGGTTCCTACCACAACCACTTTACAAGAAATAGATGTCAATCAAACTGATAGTTCGCAAGCATGCTAAATGGTATTGATGAAACTAGCGCTTGAATCACTAGGACATGCGTGGAACATGGTACTATAGTACTTACTTTCGGCTGTCTAAATTGCAGCTTCTTCGACATTTTTTTGAGGTTAATTTTTTCCAAACCCTGCCAGAGAAAGAAAAAAATTACTTGATATCAGGAAATGAACAAAGTTGCCGATATGGTGCGATAATGATCGATTTAACTTACTTCTGTAGAATTTCAGTCATGCCAGCATACTCCTTCGGATCTTTTCGTCTCGAGTCTAAGATGGTTACTATTCCCTGCTCAAGCTTAATCTCTAGGAGAATATAGTAGAAGCTGCGCACGCATGCATAACTCATCAATTACATTACTATAACCTTGACTAATAGGGGAAACCGAATATGCACAAGACAGTAACACTCAGTGGAATTCGTAAGGGAAGAGTATTATAGCTTTGTTTTGATTCAATACAAACGATTGTAGCAGGTTGGCATCGGTATCTTTGGCCTGAAATTCAACCATAAATGCATCTACGAGATTTGTGTTACTGAACCCAATATCACCGATTTGTCTTTTCTTCAATTCGACGATCTTCAATCTGAATATAATATAGTGAGGATAATTAAAAAATTCATGCAATGAAAGAGCTGACCTATATATAGAGACTTAATGGCAAAAGTAGTACTACTTACAGGCAGTAGCAAGTGATCATTAATTTATCGAGGGCCAGGAGATTGAAAAACGGGGAGAACTCCTCAAATGGAACATTCAACAGTTCAATTCCAACGAGGTCATCCTCCTCTCTAACTCTCAGCGTCAAAATATTACTCCCCTCATACTCTCTGCAGGTTTTCATGTACCAATCATGGAATCTTCGCATCATCGTTGTTAGAGATCTGTCATCTTTAACGAGAGGCTTCCCGTACATGTATTTGTGTTCGTCCACCTCCAAGAAATCAAAAGGTGCATCGTCGGGCAGGTAATCTGCAGGATTGGTATTGGGCAACAAGATCCCCGGATTATTAGCGACGATATCGCTAGACACCTTGAGCGGGGGGGACGATTGGTTCGCTTGTTCTTCAAGCTGGGCTACTTTTTTCTCAGCTCATAATTCTGCTAACCTTTGACCCCTGCCAGTACTTCCCGACCGCTCCGCTTCGATAAATGACTTTGTAATAATGTGCTCATAGTTGCCTTTCGCCAGAGACTTTGGTGGTTTCTTTAGGGCAGCCAGAGTTTGCTTCGCTTTTACCGGATCTATCTTCTCCTCAGGAGGTGGATGTTTCTTTGCTTTCACCCCTTCAAAGAAGTTTTTCATTTCGGCTTGCATGATCTTCGCGTTTTCCTCCTGGCTCTTCTCGTATGGTAACTTCTCTGGAGTCTTCATAGAAGGACCATATTTGTATTGTCTGCCTCTGGCTGTACCGCTAGACGCCGGAGTAGACGGAGCGACTGCGGCTGTCTTTCCTTTCTTACGAGGCGGAGTAGAAGGAGGACGCCCCGGAGCAGCCGGAGCAGCGGCGGGTCTCTTCCGCCCTTGTTGACGAGGCGGAGATGGAGGAGGCTGGCTGCTCGGGCCCGCCGGTGCACGTGGAGAAGGAGGCGGAGTACCGCCACGCACCGGACAAGGAGAGTGAGTGCCCTGATCACTCACCGGAGGAGGAGGCAGAGGAGGAGGCGGAGGAGGAGAAGGAGACTGAGTGCCCTGATCACTCGCCGGAGGAGGAGAAGGAGACTGAGTGCCCTGATCACTCGCCGGAGGAGGAGGCCGAGGAGGAGGCGGAGTGCCCTGACTTGCCGCAGGAGGAGGAGGAGGCGGAGGCGTCCAGTTCGGAAGGTTGATGAGCTCCTTCCGCCATAGGCATGAAGTCTTCAGAGAAGAACCGAGCCGAATCTCCCCTTCACTCGTAGGGTGGTCAAGCTCAAGGTCCTCAAATCCGTCTGTTATTTGATCCACCATCACCCTAGCATATCATTCTGGAATCGACCGACCGTGGTAGGTTGTGCCAGGTTCAGTAGGTAAAACAACTCCAACAGCCGCCCTGACTTTCAATGTTATCCATCGCGCCATAAGGTGGCAATGTTGACACTCCATGATAGCATCCATGTGATAGCTAGCAGGAGCCATGAAGACAGGCTCCAGCTGCTGAGTTTTCTCGGTGGAAGCCACGCTCCTTCTACGCTGAGATTGAGGGGTAGCTTCAAGGGAAGCTTTGGCAGGTCGTTTGCTGCGATATGCTTCTCGTTCCTCTAGCTCTTGTACCCTTTCGTGGAGCGCTTGCAGTTGCCTATGCTCCACTTTCTTCCTCCTCTCCTGGCATTTGTAACCCCCTGCGTCCGGAAACCCAACCTTCCACAGAACGGAGCCTGGCATGCCTCGTGTCCGTCGATGGTGCTCAGGATTCCCAAGGGCCATGGTGATCTCGTCCTTCTCTCTGTCTCGAACGAATGTCCCTTGCCGCGCTTTCTCGATATACTCCTTAAGCCTCGTGACGGGTATTCGCAGTTGCTCTTCCGTCCAAACGCACTTCCCTGACACAGGGTCCAAGGTTCGGCCAACCCCGAAGAACCAAGTGAGGGAACGGTTTGGCCAATTCAATGTCTCTGGCTCGACCCCTTTAGCAATCAGGTCATTCTCAGCCTTGTCCCACAATGGTCGGGCTTTGAGGTAGCCACCTGACCCCGTGCGATGGTGATGCTTCTTCTTTGCAACATTTTCCTTGTTTGTCGTTGACATCTTCTTACTCTTTTCCGATGTCTTGTGGGCCAAAAATGTGGGCCAGTGATCTCTGATCTTCTCAAACCGGCCGGTGAATTCTGGTGTAATTTCTTTGTCGACAAACGTTTTTAGCTCATTCTTCCACCTCCTGAATAGTTCTGCCATCTTCTTAAGAGCATGAGACTTGATCAATTGCTCTATAACTGGCTTCTCCGGATCCTCCTCTGGCGGTAGGGTGAAATTTGCCTTAAGCGTTGTCGAAAGATCTTCTTTCTGCATAGCGGAGACATAAGACACCTCAGGGTCTTCCTTCTTAGGCTTTAACCATTGCTGGATAATGATCGGGATCTTGTCCCTAACAAGATCCCCGCACTGATTAGCAAATGCTTCCTTTGTCCGGTACCGTTCAATCAGCTTGCCATCGCGCGCGCTTGCTATGATCTCAAACCTTTCATCCGAGCTCAACTTTTTCTCTGGGCCTCGTCTCTTTACCGAAGTTGTGCTCGATCCGGAGGGCTAGAAAAAGAAGAAATACGAGAGTTAATTAATATGTGTACATACGAAAACAAGGAATGGATCAATTAGCTAGTCAGCACAGGCTTAACTAATATATATACCTGGCCGGACTCGGTTTGGTCACCAGAGCCACCATAATCATAGCCTTCTTCTTGTACCGGCATTAATGGGTCATCGGAGCCATCATAATCATAGCCTTCTTCTTCGCCCTGTCCTTCCAGACCATCGGTGTCATTGAGAAACGACAAGACGACATCACTTCCTTTTGCGATTATTTCGCCAAACATCTCTTCTGTTGCTTTGTCTCGGGGGTGCTCCATAGTTTCTACAGATATTTACAACATGGCAATTATTATTCAAACATGACAGATGGAAATATATTAGTGGCAAACGTAGAACTATCTAGCTAATCACAACAAGGAATCATATTAGTGGCCTCGACGCTGCTTCTCTAGGGTTTGGGGTGGCCTCGGCAACGCTTCAAGGGTTTGGGGTGGCCTCGACAACGCTTCAAGGGTTTGGGGTGACCTCGACAACAACGCCCTTTTAACTTGGTAAATTTTGGTGGCCTCGAGAGAGTTTGTCGGGTAGGGGCACGACGGGAGGGGGTAGGATACTAACATCGTATTTTCTAGGGTTTGGGTGTCCTCGAGGGTTTTGGTCGAGTGAGAGGGCCGGGGGGGGTGCTCTTGTGGTATAAGTTATCACGGTCGAGAGGGGGTATATATATCGACCGCCCCTCATGTCGAAGTTATCCGGGAGGGGGTGGATAATTAAAGCGGAGTTTCTGCTCTCCCAATATGTGAATCTCCAATCACGTTTGCTCCAATATCAAAACCGAACCAGTTAAAAGCAGTCATGTGGGCTCACTAAATATCTCATGGGTACAAACTGCAGTGGTACACACTACACAAAGCAGAAATATTAGAACTTTATGCTCCCACCATGCAAATATTAGAACTCTATCCATGTAGCCAAGTGAACAATTTCCAGTGCACTTCGCATTTCCACCAACTTCATGCATTACCATATTTAGAACAAGAAATTACACTCATGAATAACTTAATAGCAAAATCATAAAATGGAAAAATCATGAGTTGTTTGTCTTTAATGACATTGACATATGACACGAAAGGCACTAGGGAATATACTTGATTTAGTGGGAAAAAAAACATAAACTCTAGGGAATAAATTTGATTCAGCAGAAAAGTAATCAAAGATGTCGTAAATTAGCATATCCACATATGCATATGTAGAGTCGGCATTGCCGAGAAGCCGAGAAAAAGACACAGTTTATAAAAGAGAGCATCGGTAGAAAAAGTTCCTCTCGTGGCATGGTACCTTGAATATCGTTTCTTTTGTAAACATCCTCAAAATTCTTATATACCAAAAAAATTGTATTGGCTTGAACAAGCAACATGGATCTAAAAATGAAGCCACTTTCTGGGAAGTACAATCTTTCCCAACAAACTTGTGGTTTAGAACTAAGAACTCGCAGGTGCCTCCTGTCTGCCTAGTTGAACCCAGGTTGTGGTTCAGAAGTTAGTATAGAATAAAAGCAACCAAATGCAATGCAAAGCCATCTTCCAAATATTTAAATTTTCAGGATATTTAGATAACACAGAAGCTGGTGACCATGAACAGTGACAAATGTTCATATTTCCGCCGAATACATGTCTAACAAACCCCCAAGTGCATAATCTGATTTAATTATGCCAAAATATTAAACAAACAATACTTATAACTCTTCAAGTTACTTAATAAAAATAATATAATTTGATATAATGCGCCATCATAATAAATAATAATTTAGTTGGCTACATCATTACTTATAACTCTTCAAGTTACTTAATAAAAATAATATAACTTAGTGCACCACACCATTACATCACAATTATGCCAAAACATTAAGCAGAAAGCAACCAAATCTACGTTTCATCAGCATGAACAGCTCTTGTTGGGGATATTACCTGTTAATGACCCGCCCTAGATGGGCCGGGATACTAATCACGCGATTCACCCAAACAGTTATTCGGGCCTTGGCCTGGCCGGATCAAGGTCACGTGACGGTTATGATTTATGGAAGGTTTCCAAGTTTTGAAGGACAGCGACTTGGAGACCACAGGGGTCACGATTTGTAGGAAGGAAAGTACCCTTGTAAGCCCTAGGGGTTCGACCTGTATATAAAGGCGAGTTCCAGGGGAGGAGAGGGCAGGTTAGAAATCATCGAGTGCTAGGTTCGGCGAGTTACGCCCTCCTTGTAATCGAAACCACATCAATGCACACCAAAGCAGGACGTAGGCTTTTACCTCCTCGCGAGGGGCCGAACCTGGGTAAATCGCCGTGTCTCTCCCGCTTAACCCCTTTGAGTCGCCACCAAGGTGAGATGGCTCCAGTACTAAGTCCTTCCACGAGGACATCTGCCGTGACAAAACCACGACAGCTCTTGAAATTTATTATCCCGAGAGTATCTGAGGATTTTGCTGTGCCATTGCAATCTAATGGCACGACCTGTCTAAGCTTTTCAATGTACCGAAGGAGGTGGTGGAGCAAGGGAGGGCGGAGAGGAGGGCCTCACAGTAGATGCCGGCGGGCTTGTCCACCACGGCGAGCCACTCGTCCTCGAACACGATGGCGGTGGAGGAGTAGGCACTAGAGGGGAAGAAGAAGATAGGGGCAGGGGCGACGACGGCGTTGACGCGGCGGGTCGGGGGGGCGCGGCGTCGGTGTAGAGGACGGCGGCGCGGTTGGTGTAGAGGACGGCGACATGGTCCAGGCAGGGGCAGCGTCAGGGGCAGGGACGGCGTCGGTGTCGCGATCGAATGGAGAGAGGGGGAGAGATCAAAATTTCTAAACTGCCACTTATATAGCCCCACCTTTAGTCCCGGTTGGTGGCACCAACCGCGACTAATGGGGGGCATTGGTCCCGGTTGGTGTCCCCAACCGGGACCAAAGGTCTCTTTTCAGCAGCCTGAAGGGCGGGAAGCGGAGGCCTTTGGTCCCGGTTGGTGGCACCAACCGGGACTAAAGGGGGGCATTGATACCGGTTGGTTGCACCAACCGGGACCAAAGGTCTCTTTTCAGCAGCCCGAAGGGCGGGAAGCAGAGGCCTTTGGTCCCTGTTGGTGGCACCAACCGGTACCAATGCCCCCCTTTAGTCCCGGTTGGTGCCGCCAACCGGGACCAAAGGCCTTGCGCGGTGCGATGCTATGTTTAGTCCCACCTCGCTAGCCGAGAGGGGCTCGGAGTGGTTTATAAGCCCTGTCGAACCAACCACTTCGAGCTCCTCTCTACTGCAGGCTTACGGTCCTAAAATCATTCTATGTGCTTGTGGGCCTATTGGACCTACTGCGGGCGTGCATCCTGGCCCTAGTAATGGGTTTCTAGTCGTATGCTGGCCATGGTGGCCCAGTAGGTGGCACTTTTTTATTAAAAAATCCAGTTTTTTCCTTTCTTTTTTGTTTCTAATTAATTATTTATTTTCTTTTATGATAATTCTTTTTGCTATTAAAGTTTGTAACAAAATTCTAATTACATTTTTTATGATAATTCTTTTTGCTTTTAATGTTTTGAACAGAAAATACTTTGATAATTTTAGTTGCATAAATTCTATATAATTTTAGTTTCAATAATACTAGAGGTTTATAAAAGCTCTTTAGTTGATTCCTTTAGTACCAGTTCTAAGGCTGTTACAAAGGCATTTTATTTGGTACATGTTCTAAGGCTCGGGCCCCACGAGCACCTTTTAGTACCGGTTCGTGGCATGAACCGGTAAAAGAGCTTTTTAGTTGATTCTTTCTGCAACTGTTTTTTAGTCCCACCTCGCCAAGCGAGAGGCACACGCAGCGGTTTATAAGCCCTGAGTGTAGAGACGATGAAGGGAGAGCCGCAGTGCTCACCTGCACGTTGCTTAGCTTCAAGAAAGTTGGAATTTGGCACATTGCTTAGCTTCAAGAAGGGAGAGGCGCAGTGCTCACCTGCACGATGAAGGGAGAGGCGCGGTGCTTACCCACATAGCATGTGCGAGAAAGTTGAGAGGGTTACGTAAAAAACTGGATGCACTTCGTGTACAAAACGGACAATCTCTTTCAAAGTATAAGGGTTGTTTCATACGGAAACTCGTGTGTTACAAAGGGATTTCATATTTTTGAACTTATTTGAACTCCATGGTTTTTCTGTGTTCAAAATGCACCATTCAAAGCCACATCATCAATTTACAACCCTTTCTGACTTCATTTGTTATTTTTCATGCATTTACTAATTATTTTGAGCTATAAGACCACAAAATTGAAAAGCATTTGAAATGAACTCTGAAAATGTTCCAAGTTGGCATGGTATCGTCATTTCACCCACATAGCATGTGCGAGAAAGTTGAGAGGGTTACTGCAAAAACTGGATGCACTTCGTGTACAAAACGGACAATCTCTTTTGAAGTATGAGTGTTTCATACGGAAACTCGTGTGTTTCGAAGGGATTTCATTTTTTTGAACTTATTTGAACTCCATAGTTTTTCTGTGTTCAAAATGCACCATTCAAAGCCACATAATCAATTTACAACCCTTTTTGACTTCATTTGTTAGTTTTCATGCATTTACTAATTATTTTGAGCTATAAGACCATGAAATTGAAAATCATTTGAAATGAACTCTGAAAAGGTTCCAAGTTGGCATGGTATCATCATTTCACCCACATAGCATGTGCGAGAAAGTTGAGAGGGTTACGGCAAAAACTGGATGCATTCGTGTACAAAAAGGACAATCTCTTTCAAAGTATGAGAGTTTCATACGGAAGCTCGTGTGTTACAAAGGGATTTCATTTTTTTGAACTTATTTGAACTCCATATTTTTTCTGTGTTCAAAATGCACCATTCAAAGCCACATAATAAATTTACAACCCTTTTTGACTTCATTCTTAGATTTCATGCATTTACTGATTATTTTGAGCTATAAGACCATGAAACTGAAAAGCATTTGAAATGAACTCTGAAATGGTTCCAAGTTGGCATGGTATCATCATTTCATCCACATAGCATGTGCGAGAAAGTTGAGAGGGTTACGGCAAAAACTGGATGCACTTTGTGTACAAAACGGACAATCTATTTCGAAGTATCACGGTTTCATACGGAAACTCGTGTGTTACAAAGGGATTTCATTTTTTTGAACTTATTTGAAATCCATAGTTTTTCTGTGTTCAAAATGCACCATTCAAAGCCACATCATCAATTTACAACCCTTTCTGACTTCATTTGTTATTTTTCGTGCACTTACTGATTATATTGAGCTATAAGACCATGAAATTCAAAAGCATTTGAAATGAACTCTGAAAATGGTTCCAAGTTGGCATGGTATCATCATTTCACCCACAAAGAATACGCGAGAAAGTTGAGAGGGTTACGACAAAAACTGGATGCACTTCGTGTACAAAACGGACAATCTCTTTCGAAGTACCACTGTTTCATACAAAAACTCGTGTGTTACAAAGGGATTTCATTTTTTTGATCTTATTTGAACTTCATAGTTTTTCTTTGTTCAAACTACACCATTCAAAGCCACATCATCAATTTCCAACCCTTTCTGACATCATTTGTTATTTTTCATGCATTTACTAATTATTTTGAGCTATAAGACCATGAAATTGAAAAGTATTTGAAATGAACTCTGAAAAGGTTCCAAGTTGGCCTGGTATCATCATTTCACCCACATAGCATGTGCGAGAAAGTTGAGAGGGTTACGGCAAAAACTGGATGCACTTCGTGTACAAAACGGACAATCTCTTTCGAAGTATCACGGTTTCATAGGGAAACTCGTGTGTGGGATTTCATTTTTTTGAACTTATTTGAACTCCATAGTTTTTCTGTGTTCAAAATGCACCATTCAAAGCCGCATCATCAATTTACAACCCTTTCTGACTTCATTTGTTATTTTTCATGCATTTAGTGATTATTTTGAGCATTTAGACCATGAAATTGAAAAGCATTTGAAATGAACTCTATAATGGTTCCAAGTTGGCATGGTATCATCATTTCACCCACATAGCATGTGTGAGAAAGCTGAGAGGGTTACGGCAGAAACTGGATGCACTTCGTGTACAAAACGGACAATCTCTTTTGAAGTATCAGGGTTTCATACGGAAACTCGTGTGTTACAAAGGGATTTCATTTTTTTGAACTTATTTGAACTCCATAGTTTTTCTGTTTTCAAAATGCACCATTCAAAGCCAAATCATCAATTTACAACCCTTTCTGACTTCATTTGGTATTTTTCATGCATTTACTTATTATTTTGAGCTATAACACCATGAGATTTAAAAGCATTTGAAATGAACTCTGAAAAGGTTCCAAGTTGGCATGGTATCATCATTTCACCCACATAGCATGTGCGAGAAAGTTGAGAGGGTTACGGCAAAAACTTGATGCACTTCGTGTACAAAACGGACAATCTTTTTCGAAGTATCAGGGTTTCATACGGAAACTCATGTGTTACAAAGGGATTTCATTTTTCTGAACTTATTTGAACTCCATAGTTTTTCTGTGTTCAAAATGCACCATTCAAAGCCACATCATCAATTTACAACCCTTTCTGACTTCATTTGTTATTTTTCATGCATTTACTGATTATTTTGAGATATAAAACCATGAAATTGAAAAGCATTTGAAATGAACTCTAAAAAGGTTCCAATTTGGCAGGGTATCATCATTTCACCCACATAGCATGTGCGAGAAAGTTGAGAGGGTTACGGCAATAACTGGATGCACTTCGTGTACAAAACGGACAATCTCTTTCGAAGTATCGGGGTTTCATACGGAAACTCGTGTCCTACAAAGGGATTTTATTTTGTTGAACTTATTTGAACTCCATAGTTTTTCTATGTTCAAAATGTACCATTCAAAGCCACATCATCGATTTACAACCCTTTCTGACTTCATTTGTTATTTTTCATTCATTTACTTATTATTTTTAGCTATAACACAATGAAATTGAAAAGCATTTGAAATGAACTCTTAAAAGGTTCCAAGTTGGCATTGATGGGGTCATAGTCCTAGGGTAGGGTCATAGGCCTGCCATACAGGTCCTACCCAAGGACTACCCCACACAAAGGACAGGACCCTAAGTCTGCCCCGACTGAATTAAGGAGTCCCCATCATCTAGTCGGTAACAGATCCTGAATCATCCAGTCAGAGACTAGCATTCGGAGGATACCAGGCTAACCGACTGGATACACTCGGTACATCGTAACCTCTCTGGAGGGAAACTGCCGTACGTTTCCGGGTGCATTTATTAGCATTTAGGGCATACGTTACCTGTAACGTATGCATTCAACCCCCGTTACTCCACCCCTGTACCGGAACCGTTGCGGAGGGCAGCGCACTCTATATAAGCCGCCCTCCCCCACTGGTAGAGGGGTTAGCAAATCATTGTATTCCATATTACATTCGACAACAAGCTCCAAGAGCACTGAGACGTAGGGCTGTTACCTCCACCGCAGAGGGGCCTGAACTCATACAACCTCGCCGTAGCTAGGACTCTGCCCATCTCATTCGTACCCTACACATCTACAGTCAGGCTTATACCCACGACAGTTGGCGCCCACCGTGGGGCAGGCGTCTAAGCGACTTCCGGCGAGTTTGCGACTACTTCCTTTCGTCATGTCAACCGGTGGAGATTCGAGCATGGGCACCAGATCTTCTTCGGCGCTCTCTCCTTCACCGTGAACGATTTGGCATGGCTTCGGGAGGCACCTCTCGACGTCGAGGCACTTCCCCATCACGGGGCCACACACTTCCATGCCGGCGCCCGCGGCATTCTTCTTCTCCAACAATCGGTTCCGTTGTCGACCTGCACCCCGTCATTCGCCGCAACAAGCGGTCCCGCCGTCCGCGTCTCCAACGTTGGGTGCAGCATGCCCGAGCGCGTCAGATCGCGTCTTCTCAAGTGGCAGTTCTGGAGTCTGTTGTGGTTGCCCCGCGTTCCTAGTGCTCGGGCTCAGTTCCGACTGAGTTTGCTTCCGAGTACACGGGTCGCGGGCCTGCAGCAGAAGTACACATGGCCAACTCCCATGAAGATCCCCGTCAAGCTGGTCGAAGCGAGCGCGAGGTCGGCGAAGCATCCGGTGCGCGCCGTCCACCTCGTCGTTCTACCAGTAGACACACTCGGTGGAGCAACATGGAGTTGTTCCACACGACCCTCCTCAACTTGGCTGCGGCTGCCAAGATAGCCGATTCCCTCCAGCCGACTGATTCGGAGGCAGGAAGGGGGATTGAGCAGATCCGAGCTCTGTTGCACACAGCGCAGCAGCAGAATTCGGCAGTTTCTCAGTCGCACAACCGGATCTACAATAGTTCCGTCCACGCGAATACACATCGGTCGGTTCACAGCCCTGGTTCCCATCAGCGCCACACGGGAGGCAGCCATTCCATAATCCATGAAGATCGTCGCCGCTCACGCACCCCTCCCCGGGGTGGGCCCTATGGGTCCCGACATCATGATGATCGGCGTTCAGTCGGCGACACTTACGACCCAAGACCCGACGCAAGAGGGCGAATCGCCCAGCGAAGAGTCGACAGGGGTCGAGCCCACCGTGATGGTCACGATATGGACCGTCCAAGTGGAAGCAGGACCATCGTGTCCGGCCCCGAGTGTTTTAGTCGAGCCATCCGCTCGGCTGACATCCCGCCCAACTTCCGATTGGCAACGGGAATCGGTAAATTCACGGGAGAATCCAAGCCTGAAACATGGTTAGACGACTACTGAGTGGCAGTCCAGATCGGAGGAGGGGACGACCACGGCGCCATGAAGCACCTCCCGCTGATGCTCGACGGCTCGGCGCAAGCGTGGCTGAACAAGTTGGCCCCCTCGACCATTTACAGTTGGGCAGATCTGGCCCGAGTGTTCATCAGGACCTTCGAAGGGACGTGCAAACGCCCTGCAGGCCTCGTCGAGCTCCAACACTGTGTCCAGAAGCCGAATGAGCCCCTGCGCGACTTCATCCAGCGTTGGACAACCCTCTACCACATGGTGGAGAACGTCACCGAGCATCAAGGAGTCTGCACCTTCAAGGCAGGCGTGCGGTACAGAGAGCTATACCTAAAGTTCGGTCGAACAGGCGACATCTCCATGAGCAAGATGATGGAGATAGCGGCTCGCTATGCAAATGGCGAGCAAGAGGACCGCATCCGGAGCGGCAAGCACAAGACAGTCGACGATGTCGACGGAGGTAACACTCGGAAGCAGAAACAGAAGGTTCTGCCCACACCGCAAGCAGAAGCTGCAGCCATGACCAGTGCCAAGTTCAAGGGCAAAGGGAAGGCGCAGTTTCCCCCAAGAAGAAGCCGTTCAACAATCCCATCCTGGACCAGCCTTGTCTGATTCACACGAAGATGGACGAAGAAGGCAACCCCATATACGCAAAGCATACCACTCGACAGTGTCGTCTCCTGATCCAGGGGTTCAGCGAGGTATAACCGAGTGAGAAGGATCCTGAACAAGATGAGGAGGATAAGGAGGATCCGTTCCCCCAAGTCCATGCAACCCTCATGATTTTTGCTGACATCGAAAGCAAGAGTCGACTGAAGCTGGTGAACAGCGAGGTCAACATGGCCGTTCCGACCAACCCCAAGTTCCTTAAATGGTCTCAGACTGCGTTCACCTTTGACCAGTCGGATCATCCAGCGCATATTCCCACCCCAGGAAGACAGGCTCTAGTCGTCGACCCGGTGGTGGAAGGAGTCCGACTGCGCAAAGTCCTCATGGACGGCGGTAGCGGACTGAACATCATGTACGCCGACACTCTCAAGGGAATGGGCATTCCGATGTCCAGACTCAGCGAGAGCAGTATGCAGTTCCACGGAGTCATCCCTGGACGGAAGGCCAAGTCACTCGGCCAGATCGCATTGGACGTCGTTTTCGGCTCCGACAAGAACTTTAGCAAGGAGAGCTCACATTTGAGGTGGTGGATTTCCAGAGCGCTTACCACACAATTCTGGGCCGTCCAGCATATGTGAGCTTCATGGCACGTCCATGCTATATATACTTGAAGTTGAAGATGCCAGGCCCGAAAGGCGTGATCACCATCACAGGCAACCGTCAGCGAGCCGAAGAGTGTCTGCAGCAGGGATCAAGAATCGCCGACCAGCAGATGACTGTACTCGAGCTCGACGAGTACAAGAAGACAGTCGACCCTGCCGACCTGATGCGCTTAAGGAAACCAGCTTCTGAGTTCGCGTTTCAGTCGGCGGGGGAGACGAAGAAGGTCAGCATCCACCCGACGGACGACTCTGCCGCCCCGACGAACAACTCCACCACCCTCGATCCTAAATAGGAAGCCGAGCTCAACCAATTCCTCCGTGAGAACTGGTACATCTTCGCATGGAAACCCTCTGACATGCCAGGTGTGCCCAGGGAGTTGGCTGAGCACCGACTGCATGTGGATCCCGTCGCTCGGCCCGTCTGAGAGCGCCTGCGCTGGTCCGCCGCGCACAAGAGGAAGGCAATTGGAGAAGAGGTGGCCAAGCTGTTGGCCGCCAACTTCATTCGCGAGGTTCACCACTCCGAGTGGCTCGCCAATGTTGTCATGGTGCCCAAGAAGGACAAGTCGCTCCGAATGTGCATCGACTTCAAGCATCTCAATAAGGTCTGCCCGAAAGACCATTTTCCGCTCCCCCGCATAGATCAAATTGTCGATTGGACTGCGGGATGCGAGCGTTTGTCGTTTCTTGATGCCTACTCGGGCTATCATCAGATCCGTCTGTATGGTCCCAATGAGTTAAAAACAGCCTTCATCACCCCATTCGGGTGCGTCTGCTACATCACTGTGCCTTTAGGTATGAAGAATGCAGGAGCTACCTTTATGCGCATGATCCAAAAATGTCACCTCGACCAGATCGGTCGCAATGTGGAGGCATATATGGATGATATCGTATTCTAGTCACGCAAGGGTTCCGACCTGCTGACTGACTTGGCAGGAACATTCGCCAACCTTCGTAGGTACGATATCAAGCTCAACCCAGCCAAATGTTCATTCGGTGTTCCCAGCGGAAAGTTACTCGGTTTCTTCGTTTTCGAACGAGGGATCGACATCAACCCCGAAAAGATCGGGACCATCGTCCGAATGGAGAGGCCGGTCAGAATACACGATGTTCAACGGCTCACAGGTTGCCTAGCGGCTTTGAGCAGGTTCATCAGTCGACTCGGTGAAAAAGCACTTCCTCTGTAGCGACTCATGAAGAAATCAGACACCTTCGAGTGGACAACCGAAGCCCAAGTCGCATTCGACGACCTCAAAGTCCTAGTTTCCACCCAGCCGGTTCTTACTGCTCCGCTCAGTAAAGAGCCCCTTCTTCTATATATCGCGGCTACAAATCAAGTCGTCAGTACTGTTCTTACAGTCGAGCGAGAAGAAGAAGGCAAAGCATACAAAGTTCAGTGGCCAGTGTACTACGTCTCCGAAGTCCTGACTCCTTCCAAGCAGAGGTATCCCCATTATCAAAAACTTATCTATGGGATCTATATGACTGCGAAGAAGGTGGCTCATTATTTCCAAGACCACTCGGTATCTGTCATTTCTGATGCTCCGTTGTCGGAAATTCTCCACAATCGAGACGCATCAGGCCGAGTGGCGAAGTGGGCAATGGAGATGCTGTACTGTGACATCAAGTTTGAGGCCAAGAAAGCTATTAAGTCTCCAGCCCTGGCTGAATTTATAGCTGAATGGGTAGAACAACAGCAACCAACCGACATCTACTCGGCTCATTGGACAATGTTCTTCGATGGGTCTAAGATGTTGAATGGCTCCGGCGCTGGTGTTGTGATCATATCACCGAAGGGCGACAAGCTCAAGTATGTGCTGCAGATACACTTTGATTCCTCCAACAACGAGGCAGAGTATGAAGCTCTCCTCTACGGATTGCGCATGGCCATCTCACTCGGCGTTCGTCGCCTGATGGTGTACGGCGATTCAGATTTGGTGGTCAATCAAGTGATGAAAGAGTGGGACGTAAGGAACCCCACCATGACCACATACTGCAGTGCAGTGAGGAAGCTGGAGAAGAAGTTTGAAGGTCTGGAGCTTCACCATGTTCCGAGACTGAAGAACCAAGTAGCTGATGAGCTGGCAAAACTCGGATCCACTCGTAGACCAGTCCCGAGTGATGTCTGGCTCGAGCACCTCCACCTTCCCTCAGTCAAGGAAGATCCTTTCACAGAGGAACCGGTACAACCCAAGAGCTCAACAGATCCGACTGAAGTCGATGTACCTGCTGTGGTTGATCTGGTCATGGAGATTCTGGCTGTCATTCCCGATTGGATTGTGCCGATCATTGCATATATCCTGAGGCAAGAACTTCCAGAAGACGAAGTCCAAGCCAGGCAAATAGTCCGCAGGTCGAAGGCATTCACTGTCATTGATGGTCAATTGTACAAGGAGAGTGTTTCAGGCGTTCTTCAACGTTGCATTTCCCCAGAGGAAGGGCAGTTGATCCTAGAGGATATTCACTCGAGAACCTGCGGTCATCACGCTTCTTCGAGAGCAATCGTCGCCAAGGCGTTCAAAGCTGGTTTCTTTTGGCTGCAGGCGAACGAGTCGGCTAAAGCTATGGTCGACCGATGTGAAGGCTGTCAGTTCTACTCCAACAAGTCACACAAGCCAACATCTGCGTTAAAGACGATCCCTCTTGTGTGGCCGTTTGCAGTTTGGGGATTAGATACAGTCGGACCATTCAAGACAGGCCAAGGAGGCTACACACATCTGTTGGTGGCAGTCGACAAGTTCACAAAATGGATAGAAGCCAAGCCCATCAAGAAACTCGACGCCTCAACGGCTGTCAAGTTTGTCACGGACATCATTTCCAGATTCGGGGTACCTCACAGCATAATCACGGACAACGGGACAAACTTCGACTCGGACAGATTCAAAGGCTTCTGTGCGAGTGAGGGTATCCGATTGGATTTTGCTTCCGTAGCACATCCTCAATCCAACGGACAAGCTGAGCGGGCGAATGGGCTTATTCTTCAAGGTTTGAAGCCCCGACTCCTGCGAGAGGTGGACACAATGCTGGTGCATGGGTCATCGAGTTACCTTCAGTGCTTTGGGGCCTCCGCACCACTCCGAATAGATCAACGGGGCGATCACCGTTCTTCCTCGTTTATGGAGCAGAAGCGGTCCTTCCGAGTGACCTGCTTCACAATGCCCCACGAGTAGAACTCTTCTCCGAAGCTTAAGCAGAACAAGCAAGGCAAGATGGAGTCGATCTTCTAGAGGAGGAACGCGAGATGGCACTCACTCGCTCAACAATTTACCAGCAAGATTTGCGACGCTTTCATGCGCGTCACGTCAGGAGTCGCACATTCCAAGCAGGCGATTTAGTGCTCCGAGTGGATCAGCAAAGACCCCACAAGTTGGCTCCGGCCTGGGAAGGGCCTTTCATCATCTCCAAGGTGCTGAACAACGGAGCATGGAGACTCTACAACATTCAGAGGGAGACAGAGGATCCGCGCGCATGGAACGGAGACCTCCTCAAGCGCTTCTATACGTGATCGTCAACTGAAGCAGTGTAACGAACAAGTTTTGATGAAATAATATACAACAGATTCAGTTTTTTGCAGATTAAGAGTTCTTCCACGGTCGCAGACTCCGGTCACACACACACAAAAAAAAACTTAGTTGCTATCCTGAATCGCCTAAGTTCTACCTTCCTCCGAGTGTGCACTACACGTCGCACTCGGGGACTTAGCTGTGATCAAGAATCACCTAAGTAATAACTTCCACCGAGTGTGCACTACACGTCACACTCGGGGACTTAGCTGTGATCATGCATCACCTAAGTTCTACCTTCCTCCGAGTGTGCACTACACGTCGCACTCGGGGACTTAGCTGTAGTCAAGAATAACCTATGTAATAACTTCCTCCGAGTGTGCACTACACGTCGCACTTGGGGACTTAGCTGTGATCAAGCATCACCTAAGTTCTACCTTCCTCCGAGTGTGCACTACACATCGCACTCGGGGACTTAGCTATGATCAAGAATCACCTAAGTAATAACTACCTCCGAGTGTGCACTACAAGTCGCACTCGGGGACTTAGCTGTGATCAAGAATCACCTAAGTAATAACTTCTTCCGAGTGCGCACTAAACATCGCACTCGGAGACTTAGCTGTGATCAAGAATCACATAAGTAATAACTTCCTCCGAGTGAGCACTAAACGTCGCACTCGGAGACTTAGCTGTGATCAAGAATCACCTAAGTAATAACTTCCTCCGAGTGAGCACTAAACGTCGCACTGGGGGACTTAGCTGTGATCAAGAATCACCTAAGTATTAATCTTCTCCGAGTATGCACTAAACGTCGCACTCGAAACAGCATTCAAACAAAAGAGTAAACGCTTTCATTCCGATTCCAAAAGTCTAGAAAGGATAGCTAAATCGGTGCGAATCAAGCTTACCCACACCGATTTAAAATTATGATAGCCAACAGAAGTGGCCAAAGTACCTTACAGATAAACACTCGGCATACCGAGGATAAAGTTTTACTACGCGTCAGCTGGGCTGGCGCCAGGACTGGAGGGCTCCACGAAGGTGTCCAAGTCGATCCCATCGGCGATGCGGGTAGCACTCTCAAGGAACGTCTCCATGAAGTCTTCGAATCGAAGCTTCTACGTGTTGGCGACCTTCAGTGTCTTCAGCTTCTCTTCCCGCACCTCCTTGCAATGGACTCGGACCAAGGACAGGGCAACATCAGCACCGCAATGCGCTGCCGATTTCTTCCATGATTGCACTCGGCTCGGAATCTCCTCCAGTCGCGCCATCAGGGTCTCCATCTCCTGCTGCGACTCGTCTTCTAGCCAAAGTTCCTTGTCAATTCGGCCAACGACCTCTCTCAGTCGACCGATGAAAGTACCCACTTTGCCTATGCGGATATGCGCCCGGAGCAGATCCCGATTGGCCTCCTCGCCGAGTGGCACGTTGTCCTGAATGGACGGCTCCACAGCCGCTGCTTCAGCTTCAGCATCAACGCAAAAGTCTGCAACGAAAGGGCAAGTATACAATAAAAACCGAGTGTAACGCACACGGTACAAGCACTCGGCAAAACATAAGACTTACCAGCCAGACGAGTCATCATCTGCCCAGCCCAGTCGTTGACATACTTCTCCTGAGCTATGCATCGTTTGTTCAGGACGGCCATCTGATTGTGCATAGCAGTCCTCTGTTTCTTCATTCTTTCCACCTCCTCCGTCAAAACCTTGTTCGCCTCCCGAGCCTCCTCCAACGACTTCTCTCGTCCCTCCAGAGCATCCTTCATGCTGGCCATGGCGAGCATAGCCGCATCAAGTTCACCAGCGAACTGGTTTCTCTCTGCTCTCAGAGCCTCATAGGCCGTCCCCATTTCACAAGTTTTCTGCCACCAAGAAACAAGGGACAATCAGAAAATTCAACAGTTAATAGTCTAAGTTCTTCAGACCCCTGCCGACGCAAACAGTCGACAGCGGTCTCGGGGACTACACCCAGTGGGTTCACTAAGAGTGACCCCACTGGCATGCACCTCAAGCAGGCGTGCCCTATTGAGATGCATGTTATCACCTACGCCTCCGAGGCCAATACTACCCGACCTGAGTACAACTTACTCTCGGGAACTCTTACCGTAAGTGAACTCCGACTGCAACAACTACTCGCACTCGGTAATCCTATATACAGACACAACCAAACTCAAGGCAAAATGTATAAAGACAACTGTCGGTGCAAACACTCGACAGAAGTCTCGGGGACTACACCCACTGGGTTCACTCGGAGTGAACCCATTGCAAAAACAACTCCTATTCAAGACCACTCAGTGGGTTACAAGAGAACAGTAATTACTTACTAGACCACTTACTCGGATGTCGTCTCACAGCTCCAAACTCCGTTGGTACAAGGCTGCAATGGAGTCGTAGGCCCTCTTGGCTTCTCCAGCCATCAGTTCCGCCTGCACCATAGCCCCCTTGGCTGCCCCCACCTGCTCCTCCGGAAGACGCTGGATGCTGAATTCAGCATTCGACGAGCCTGGAATTGTCGGAAGCTCCTAAGGCATCCAAAGGTCCGCCCTAGTCTGCTCCTCCTCCACCAGCACTGGTTCAGTCTGCGGCGGCACCTCAGTCGGCAGGACGTCGGCGGCAGAAACAGCAGCAGGAGGAGCAGCCTCAAGAATGGACTCCACAGCGGGGTCAGCTCTCCCCTGGTCGTCCTCGTCCAGGCAAATCGCCCCTGACAGGCCGAATGACATGACGTCTCAGAAAAAGAAAGAAACAAGCCCTATGGTAGAATTTGAGACGTGATGGGATAAAACACTCGACGCTACTACAACGCACCTGGCTGGGACGAAATGACGTTGTCTGTGTCCATGGGGTCGTCTCCTTGGCGCGCCGGAGAGGTGACGGAGGTAGCGACCCTGTTGAGAGAAATCCATTCGGCCAGTAAACAGAAGTTCACTCGGATAACAGAAAGAACCGAAAGCTGGATACACTTACGTGGAGGTGACAGGGATGGCAACCCTCATTCGTGGCAGAGCCTTCCGAGGCTTAGGCCCACTCGGTTTGGGCGCCTTAGAAGACTGGCCCGCGGGCTCAGCGGCGGTGTCCCTGGCCCTCTTGGTGCTTCGAACGGTCGGGACCACCGGAGCAGTACGTGGAGCGCTCGACGACGCAGGAGGAGCCGAAGGGACGGCGGGCTCGTGTCGGCGCTTGGTCCGGTGCTCTGGTCGTGGAGGTGGCGAGTCATGCTCCTTGTCTTCATCCTCTTCTTCGCTGTCCTCCTCCTCCGATTCCCCGCTGTCGGAGACGTACTCGGCGCTCTCCACGCTGCCCTCCTGGCTGCCTTCCTCCTCTTCCTCCTCCGGATTCCCATTCGAGACGGGGGAGAACCAGTTGGTCCACGCCTGCATAAAGTTCAGTCGGAGACATTAGACATCACACGGAGATATAGACAACTACTGGAATTAAGACAATTCAATGCACTCGACAAGTGCCACTCACCTGATTCGGTGGAGGATGATCCGCGCTGTAAGGCTTCACACGCCGAGCTCCTTTGGGGTTCTCGCAGGGACCCGTGATTTGGAGCACCCACGAGGTCACCCTCTCCTCAGTCACGCCCACCATGATGGTCCGAGTGGAGTCTTCGGGCCCCGTGTAATGCCACATGGCATGCTCGCGAGCCTGCAGAGGCTGGATCCGCCGACCAAGGAAGACTTCCAGCAGGTCTATTCCGGTGACCCCCCTCCTGACGACATCCACGAGTGCCTCAACCAAGGGCTGGATGTCGTTCTTCTCGTCCTTCGAGAGCGCGAGCTGCTTAGGCGGGGCGGGCCGATCTAGACTAAAAGGAGGCAGCCCAGTCGACGCATTCGGACAAGCGATATCCTGGTAGTAGAACCACGTCGACTGCCAGTTCCTAACCGACTCACTTAATTGGATAGCAGGATAGCTACTCCGACTCTTTTTCTGGAATCCTAAACCTCCGCAGAGCTGGAGGAGGTGCGTCTTATCATCCGACTGGCTAAGTCGTTTGATAGTTTGGGATCGGGCGGAGAAGATGTGTTTGAACAAACCCCAATGGGGAGGGCAACCGATGAAACACTCGCACAAAACAATAAAGGCAGAAAGATGGGCGATGGCATTGGGAGGAAAGTGGTGAAGTTGGGCCCCGAAGTGATTCATGATGCCCTTAAAGAAAGGATGCGGAGGCAAAGAGAAACCTCGGTGGACATGGCTGAAGAGCAGGACGCGCTCCCCCTCCCGAGGTGCTAGCTCGACCTCGTCATCCGCCGGCAGTCTCCAGGACTTATGCACGAGCATTCCATGCTCCACCAGCTCCAGCAGATCTCCCTCCATCACCGTGGAGGGGAGGAAGTCTCCTTGGATCCACCCCGCCGGCAGCGGCCGCTGAGCAGGTGCCGCCGCCTTGCCCTTCTTCTTCCTCACCTCCATCTTGCTGGTCTGACCCTTGGTCATGGAGGCGACGGCGAACCCTTGAGAGGGAGGACAAGGAAGGAGTGTATGAGCGCTGGAGGTGGCGAGGAAGACGGAGCAGGCGAGAGCGAAAGATTCGGCGACTGTAACGAAGAAGCCTCGCCGCCCAGATTGAAATAGAGTTCTGGCTGGGTCACTGGCGAGTGGCCCCGAAACCTTATCCGCCCGACCGGCCGTGGCGATATCAGTGGAGGAGTTGAAGGCGCGAGAATCGAGGCGTCAGGCGCTACTCGAGCGCGCTGGCGTCATCCTTGCTGAGCGCGCGGAACCCGAAATTTGAGATCCCGGAAAATCCGCCGCTGTCAGTTGACCAGTCGCATCAAAAGATGCCGCAGAAACACTCGGTTCCCGACAGTCTGTTTCGCAAGCATTTTCACTCGGATCATTGGTCAGGAAAGATAAAATGGATGGAGGCAAGCAAGGCCCAAGCCGAATCTAGTCCAGTCGGATCTGAACTTCAAGCACCGCTTCGTCATTTCAACCCCAATCCATTCGGGGACTAATGATGGGGTCATATTCCTAGGGTAGGGTCATAGGCCTGCCATACAGGTCCTACCCAAGGACTACCCCACACAAAGGACAAGACCCTAAGTCTGCCCCGACTGAATTAAGGAGTCCCCTTCGTCCAGTCGGTAACAGGTCCTGAATCATCCAGTCGGAGACTAGCATTCGGAGGATACCAGGCTAATCGACTGGATACACTCCGTACATCGTAACCTCTCTGGAGGGAAACTGCCGTACGTTTCCAGGTGCATTTATTAGCATTTAGGGCATACGTTACCTATAACGTACGCATTCAACCCCCATTACTCCACCCCTGTATCGGAACCGTTGCGGAGGGCAGCGCACTCTATATAAGCCGCCCTCCCCCACTGGTAGAGGGGTTAGCAAATCATTGTATTCCATATTACACTCGACAACAAGCTCCAAGAGCACTGAGACGTAGGGCTGTTACCTCCACCGCAGAGGGGCCTGAACTTATACAACCTCGTCGTAGCTAGGATTCTGCCCATCTCGTTCGTACCCTACACATCTACTGTCAGGCTTATACCCACGACAGGCATGGTATCATCATTTCACCCACATAGCATGTGTGAGAAAGTTGAGAGGGCTACGGCAAAAACTGGATGCACTTCGTGTACAAAACGGACAATCTCTTTCGAAGTATCACGGTTTCATACGGAAACTCGTGTGCTACAAAGGGATTTCATTTTTTTGAACTTATTTGAATTCCATAGTTTTTCTGTGTTCAAAATGCACCATTCAAAGCCAAATCATCAATTTACAACCCTTTTTGACTTCATTTGTTATTTTTCATGCATTTACTTATTATTTTGAGCTATAACACCATGAAATTGAAAAGAATTTGAAATGAACTCTAAAAAGGTTCCAATTCGGCATGGTATGATCATTTCACCCACATAGCATGTGGGAGAAAGTTGAGAGGGTTACGGCAAAAACTGGATGCATTTCGTGTATAAAACGGACAATCTATTTCGAAGTATCAGGGCTTCATACGGAAACTCGTGTGTTACAAAGGGATTTCATTTTTTTGAACTTATTTGAACTCCATAGTATTTCTGTGTTCAAAATGCACCATTCAAAGCCACATCATCAATTTACAACCCTCTGTGACTTCATTTGTTATTTTTCATGCATTTACTTATTATTTTGAGCTATAACACCATGAAATTGAAAAGCATTTGAAATGAACTCTGAAAAGGTTCCAATTTGGCATGGTATCATCATTTCACCCACATAGCATGTGCGAGAAAGTTGAGAGGGTTATGGAAAAAACTGGATGCACTTCGTGTATAAAACGGACAATCTCTTTCGAAGTATCAGGGTTTCATACGGAAACTCGTGTGTTACAAAGGGATTTCATTTTTTTGAACTTATTTGAACTCCATAGTTTTTCCGTGTTCAAAATGCACGATTCAAAGCCACATCATCAATTTACAACCCTATCTGACTTCATTTGTTATTTTTCATGCATTTACTGATTATTTTGAGATATAACACCATGAAATTGAAAAGCATTTGAAATGAACTCTAAAAAGGTTCCAATTCGGCATGGTATCATCATTTCACCCACATAGCATGTGCGAGAAAGTTGAGAGGGTTACGGCAAAAACTGGATGCACTTCGTGTACAAAACGGACAATATCTTTCGAAGTATCAGGGTTTCATACGGAAACTCGTGTGTTACAAAGGGATTTCATTTTTTTGAACTTATTTGAACTCCATACTTTTTATGTGTTCGAAATGCGCCATTCAAAGCCACATCATCAATTTACAACCCTTTCTGACTTCATTCTTATTTTTCATACATTTACTGATTATTTTGAGCTATAAGACCATGAAATTGAAAAGCATTTCAAATGAACTCTGAAAAGGTTCCAAGTTGTCATGGTATCATCATTTCACCCACATAGCATATGCGAGAAAGTTGAGAGGGTTACGGCAAAAACCGGATGCACTTCGTGTACAAAACGGACAATCTCTTTCAAAGTATCACGGTTTCATACGGAAACTCGTGTCTTACAAAGGGATTTTATTTTGTTGAACTTATTTGAACTCCATAGTTTTTCTGTGTTCAAAATGTACCATTCAAAGCCACATCATCGATTTACAACCCTTTCTGACTTCGTTTTTTATTTAAAATGCATTAATTATTATTTTGAGCTATAACACCATGAAATTGAAAAGCATTTGAAATGAACTCTGAAAAGGTTCCAAGCTGGCATGGTATCATCATTTCACCCACATAGCATGTGTGAGAAAGTTGAGAGGGTTACGGCAAAACTCGATGCATGTAGAAAACGGACAATCTCTTTCGAAGTATCACGGTATCATACGGAAACTCGTGTGTTACAAAGGGATTTCATTTTTTTGAACTTATTTGAATTCCATAATTTTTCTGTATTCAAAATGCACCATTCAAAGCCAAATCATCAATTTACAACCCTTTCTGACTTCATTTGTTATTTTTCATGCATTTACTTATTATTTTGAGCTATAACACCATGAAATTAAAAGGCATTTGAAATGAACTCTGAAAAGGTTTCAAGTGGGCATGGTATCATCATTTCACCCACATAGCCTGTGCGAGAAAGTTGAGAGGGTTACAACAAAAACTTGATGCACTTCGTGTACAAAACGGACAATCTCTTTCAAAGTATGAGGGTTTCATATGGAAACTCGTGTGTTACAAAGGGATTTCATTTTTGAACTTATTTGAACTCCATAGTTTTTCTGTGTTCAAAATGCACCATTCAAAGCCACATCATCAATTTACAACCTTTTCTGACTTTATTTGTTATTTTTCATGCATTTACTGATTATTTTGAGATATAACACCATGAAATTGAAAAGCATTTGAAATGAACTCTGAAAAGGTTCCAATTTGGCATGGAATCATCATTTCACCCACATAGCATGTGCGAGAAAGTTGAGAGGGTTACGGAAAAAACTGGATGCACTTCGTGTATAAAACGGACAATCTCTTTCGAAGTATAAGGGTTTCATACGGAAACTCGTGTGTTACAAAGGGATTTCATTTTTTTGAACTTATTTGAACTCCATAGTTTTTCTGTGTTCAAAATGCACCATTCAAAGCCACATCATCAATTTACAACCCTTTCTGACTTCATTTGTTATTTTTCATGCATTTACTGATTATTTTGAGATATAACACCATGAAATTGAAAAGCATTTGAAATGAACTCTAAAAAGGTTCCAATTCGGCATGGTATCATCATTTCACCCACATAGCATGTGCGAGAAAGTTGAGAGGGTTACGGCGAAAACTGGATGCACTTCGTGTACAAAACGGACAATATCTTTCGAAGTATCAGGGTTTCATACAGAAACTCGTGTGTTACAAAGGGATTTCATTTTTTTGAACTTATTTGAACTCCATAGTTTTTATGTGTTCGAAATGCGCCATTCAAAGCCACATCATCAATTTACAACCCTTTCTGACTTCATTCTTATTTTTCATACATTTACTGATTATTTTGAGCTATAAGACCATGAAATTGAAAAGCATTTCAAATGAACTCTGAAAAGGTTCCAAGTTGTCATGGTATCATCATTTCACCCACATAGCATATGCGAGAAAGTTGAGAGGGTTACGGCAAAAACCGGATGCACTTCGTGTACAAAACGGACAATCTCTTTCAAAGTATGACGGTTTCATACGGAAACTCGTGTCTTACAAAGGGATTTTATTTTGTTGATCTTATTTGAACTCCATAGTTTTTCTGTGTTCAAAATGTACCATTCAAAGCCACATCATCGATTTACAACCCTTTCTGACTTCATTTTTTATTTTAAATGCATTTACTTATTATTTTGAGCTATAACACCATGAAATTGAAAATCATTTGAAATGAACTCTGAAAAGGTTCCAAGCTGGCATGGTATCATCATTTCACCCACATAGCATGTGTGAGAAATTTGAGAGGGTTACGGCAAAAACTCGATGCATGTAGAAAACGGACAATCTCTTTCGAAGTATCACGGTATCATACGGAAACTCGTGTGTTACAAAGGGATTTCATTTTTTTGAACTTATTTGAATTCCATAATTTTTCTGTATTCAAAATGCACCATTCAAAGCCAAATCATCAATTTACAACCCTTTCTGACTTCATTTGTTATTTTTCATGCATTTACTTATTATTTTGAGCTATAACACCATGAAATTAAAAAGCATTTGAAATGAACTCTGAAAAGGTTTCAAGTTGGCATGGTATCATCATTTCACCCACATAGCATGTGCGAGAAAGTTGAGAGGGTTACAGCAAAAACTTGATGCACTTCGTGTACAAAACGGACAATCTCTTTCGAAGTATGAGGGTTTCATATGGAAACTCGTGTGTTACAAAGGGATTTCATTTTTTTGAACTTATTTGAACTCCATAGTTTTTCTGTGTTCAAAATGCACCATTCAAAGCCACATCATCAATTTACAACCTTTTCTGACTTTATTTGTTATTTTTCATGCATTTACTGATTATTTTGAGATATAACACCATGAAATTGAAAAGCATTTGAAATGAACTCTGAAAAGGTTCCAATTTGGCATGGTAGCATCATTTCACCCACATAGCATGTGCGAGAAAGTTGAGAGGGTTACGGAAAAAACTGGATGCACTTCGTGTATAAAACGGACAATCTCTTTCGAAGTATCAAGGCTTCATACGGAAAATCGTGTGTTACAAAGGGATTTCATTTTTTTGAACTTATTTGAACTCCATAGTTTTTCTGTGTTCAAAATGCACCATTCAAAGCCGCATCATCAATTTACAACCCTTTCTGACTTCATTCTTATTTTTTATACATTTACTGATTATTTTGAACTATAAGACCATGAAATTGAAAAGCATTTCAAATGAACTCTCAAAAGGTTCCAAGTTGTCATGGTATCATCATTTCAACCACATAGCATATGCGAGAAAGTTGAGAGGGTTACGGCAAAAACTGGATACACTTCGTGTACAAAACGGACAATCTCTTTCGAAGTATGAGGGTTTCATACGGAAACTCGTGTGTTACAAAGGGATTTCATTTTTTTGAACTTCTTTGAAGTCCATAGTTTTTCTGTGTTCAAAATGCACCATTCAAAGCCACATCATCAATTTACAACCCTTTCTGACTTCATTTGTTATTTTTCATGCATTTACTGATTATTTTGAGATATAACACCATGAAATTGAAAAGCATTTGAAATGAACTCTAAAAAGGTTCCAATTTGGCATGGCATCATCATTTCACCCACATAGCATGTGCGAGAAAGTTGAGAGGGTTACGGAAAAAACTGGATGCACATCGTGTATAAAACGGACAATCTCTATCGAAGTATCAGGGCTTCATACGGAAACTCGTGTGTTACAAAGGGATTTCATTTTTTTGAAGTCACATCCCTAACCCCTTAAGCAAGTTAGTCTTGTGCTCATGTATTCTTTGCATTGCATCTAAGAAATCTTCAACAAGAACAAAGAAAGAGGTGAAGGAAAAACTCAAACCCTAGCCACTTCTTCAAATAAAGGAAATCTCAAAACTAGTTAAAATCAATGAACCCAAAATGGCCTCAAGAAAAGTTCAAACTTTCTGATAAATCATGAAAGTAAATGAGCAATGAAGAACACCATTTTCTTGACACTTTAAGCATTTTAAATAAATGCAAAAAGCTACTCGTTTCAAGTTTTAAATTTGAAATCAGAAACTTTAAATTTTCAAAAATGTTGAAAACTTTGGAAATGGTTGGGAATATTCCAACAAATATTAAGGTCTGTTTAAAATAGTTTTTACAACCCATTTTTGAGCTGAAATAAATAGCAAAACAATAGTTAGCAAAACAGAAACAAAATAGAAAAGAAATAAGAGAAAGAAATAACTTACCTCTATTTGTCGCCGGCCCAGCCCACCAGGGGCACGACTGTCTTCTTCCTCCTGCCAGGAGGAGAAGCAGCTGCGTGCCGACGCGCCGGCGAGCGCGGCCACATTCCCTGGCCACCTCCTTCTTGCCCGAGCCACACAGACGGCGGGGATGAGTACCCCGTGCACGTCTCTCCCTTCTCCACCCATCTCTGGCTCCCCTCCATCTCTCTCTCGCCTTCTCCCACCATGGCCGAGCCTGCTTGTCGCCGCCGATCTTCGTAGCCGTGGCCACGAGCCCCCTCCAGCCCAGCTGCTATGCCCCAAAGCCCCGCCGTGCTCCTCCTCGTCCCCTGGAAGAAGGAATCAAGCCCGGAGGCCCCCTGTCATCGCCTCGCCGCCATCTTCTCCACCTCCGGCCGCCGGACCTCTTCCGTCGATTCGCTCCCTCCGACGCACCCCCGAGCCCTACAACAACACCATCAGAACCGCCGTGAGCTCGTCATCATTTCCCCTCTCACCCCACGCTCTTCCGCGCACCGTAGCCCCGTTCCCCACCAAGGCCGAGAGCTCCTCGCCGCCGGTCATGTCGTCGTCGTCGCTGTGGTGTCTCTTCCACGCGCTCGAGCTCCTGGAGCCGCCAGGAATGTCATGAGCCCATCAGCTGTCCTCCCCGTGCCCTGGAACCATCACCCGCGGAAGGCCGAGCTTCGGCCGCCGCTTCGGCACGTCGCCGGCGCCTCTCCCGGCGACCCTAGCTTCTCCTGATGCCCCTGACAGATCGGCTGCTTCGCCAGCATCCCGTAGCTACAAACCGCGCTCGATTTGGTGCCGTGTAGCGCCGTTTAGGTCGTCTCCGGCGAGCCCTCCGCCACGGGCTTGGTCGCCGGCGACCACCCTCCGGTGGGCGTCGACGTGGTCGACCATTAGGGCGTAATTATCCTTCCCTCAGTCACTGCCAGAGGGCCCCACGCCTGGTCAAACCCAAATTAGGGGCTGGTCAGCGCGGGGTTAGCCCCTGGATCACTGACCAATAGACCCCACTGGTCAGGTTTGACCTGGCCCACGCGCAGTTGACCTGCTGACGTCAGTAGTGATGCAATATTAGTATTTCTGTTTATAAAATAAATCCAGGAAATTGCTAAAACTTGTAAAAATCATAGAAATTAAAATATAACTCGGATGAAAATAATTTATATATGAAAAAGTATCAGAAAAATCCAAGGAATCTGATTATGGCATTTTCATGCATGTTTGAAAAAGTTACAGAACCGAAACATGTAGATTAATGAATAAGTCAATTCTTATAATTACTTTATAAATGGAATTTGGAAAATATTCAAATTTCATTATGAATGACATGATCACACATTGTTCTAATAACAAACCAGTACCTTAACATGACATCTCATGCATGCTAACATCAAGTTGATCTGAGCATCAGGTCAAGTCAATTAAATCGGTATCCGAGAATACCTCGTTTGAATTGATATTTGAATGTGATTCAAATCAACTTCAAACCTAACACATGTTGATTATAATAGTTTATCACCTTGCATTCTCATGCCATGCTCATGCATCATCTTGTTTGCATATGATTGTTATTGATTGTTGCCATTCATTTCGGTAGGCTCCGCACCCCCGGATTCCACCGAATATCCGTCTGACGGATATTGTCCCTCCTCTGAGCAACAAGGCAACCAACCATTTTTTATCATCCCGATAAATCCCATGTTCTTGCTCCTGCACTTATTTATTGCATTAGGATCAAATGCTTCAATTGCTTTTGCCACGATTAGTTGAACCCACTTCCTTTGCATGACCTAACCTTGTCACAGTAAATAGCCGAACCTTGCAACCTAGCATACCTGGTAGTTGCTTCAGCCTTGATGTGCCTTATCCTGCTATGCATGCTATGCTTAGAGTTGTCTATGGTCTGTCATCTAGGAGATGAACAGAATTGTGAGAATGTGTTCGGTAAGCAAAGGTTGTGTGTTGAACCTGATTTGGTAAAGGTACCGGTGAAAGGCTGTGTAGGAGTACATGGCGGGTTGTTTCATTGGAACCGTCCTTAGGAACTGAGTTCCGTGTATGTAATCCAAGACTAGATACTACCACACGTCGGGATACTTAATTGACCCTCTCGACTTATTAATCGCTTAGTACTCGGTCCAGGAGTTGCAAGTAGTTTCTGGTGTTTACATTAATGCTGGAGGCCATGCATGGTGCTGACCTGAGAGGTGGGCTGTGATGCGGTAGGCAGTGGCACGGTGTACCAAGTGGCACCCGGATGGTGGGCTTGGGAACCCTGCGCACATCGTTTGAGGCCGTCGCGGAAACCTCGGCCGGACTTCCGTACGGGTTACTCTGAGATAGGCCATAAACCTGGACTAGGTACTAGTGTGGTTAACGGTCGTGGCCGACTCCCTCGCTGGGCTTCCGCTTGAAGGTTGCGGAGGTGCATGACGTGCACATGGCGATAAGTCGCGAGAGCGTGTGTGACGAAGTACACCCCTGCAGGGTTATGTTCTATTCGAATAGCCGCGTCCGCGGATATGGACTACTTGGAGACATATGTTGTTCATAGATAACTTCAATGGCTACTCATAAAATTGCCAAGATAAGCGTGAGTGTCGTGGACGACATTTCCATATGGAGACGGAATGATTCCACGATAGTGTATTGTTGTGGTGTTAGTGGACTCGTGTGCGAGAAATCAAGTCGTCAAAATTATTTAAAAATGCAAGTTGTCTAGCCACGAGTCAGACGCTGGCTTTCCGCATGAAACCCCACAATACCCTTTTGATACCTTGCATGAGTAGTTAGTTATCCTAAAGTCTTGCTGAGTACCTTCGTACTCATGTTTGTTTAATAAATGTTGCAGAGGTTGCTAATGACCCTAATGGAGGGTTCTTCGTAGACATCAGCGACGACGAGTAGCTAGTGTCCCAGCTACTATCTGGCCCTACGTTGGATCTGTACAATAGTCAGGCCATGTGCCTTCTAGTTGCCCTGTCTGTACTCAGACAGTTTAAACTCTTCCGCTGACTTGTAACTGAATGACTGCTATTATGGGTCATGAGACCCATAATGTGTAATATTATGTGTGTGGCTCTTCCGAGCCTCTTAAATAAAGGTTGCATGTTTATGGTTATGTTGTGATGCCATCGATGTATCTATACATATCGGTATGCCATGCGTACGTGTGTCGTACTTGATATGTATGGGGTTCGATTTCTTAGTCGTAAACTTTAGTAGCACTCCTCACAAGGAAATGCCCCTTTGTGAACCAATGAGCCTTCGTAATTCGCTACTGCTCCGGACACATTGGTTGATCGGCATGTGCCCTTCTTAGCTGTTGTGTCTGTCCCCTTTCGGGAAATGTCACGCGATGTAATGGAGTCCTTGTAGCTTGCTACGACTCGTCTACATTCGCTGATGACCGACACCTGCTTTGTTGGGTCATGTATGCCTGTCCTTGTGCGGTACTGCCACTTTGGTTTATGACTAGACATGTCGATCCGGGTTCTTTGACATTGGAATGCTAACGACACTATTGCATACGTGAGTCAAAAGATGCAAACGGTCCCAGCTAAGGTAAGGCTGCAGCCGTGGACTTAACCGTGCGTGAGACCGCAAAGGGATGCGATGTGTTACAGGCTGGATTCCCATGTCTTAGGATCGGGGTCCCGACATTTGAACTTATTTGAACTCCATAGTTTTTCTGTGTTCAAAATGCACCATTCAAAGCCACATCATCAATTTACAACCCTTTCTGACTTCATTCTTATTTGTCATACATTTACTGATTATTTTGAGCTATAAGACCATGAAATTGAAAAGCATTTCAAATGAACTCTGAAAAGGTTCCAAGTTGTCATGGTATCATCATTTCAACCACATAGCATATGCGAGAAAGTTGAGAGTGTTACGGCAAAAACTGGATGCACTTCGTGTATAAAACGGACAATCTCTTTCGAAGTATGAGGGTTTCATACGGAAACTCGTGTGTTACACAGGGATTTCATTTTTTTGGACTTATTTGAACTCCATAGTTTTTCCGTGTTCAAAATGCACCATTCAAAGCCACATCATCAATTTACAACCCTATCTAACTTCATTTGTTAATTTTCATGCATTTAGTGATTATTTTGGGCTATAAGACCATGAAATTGAAAAGCATTTGAAATGAACTCTGAAAAGGTTCCAAGTTGGCATGGTATCATCATTTCACCCACACAGCATGTGCGAGAAAGTTGAGAGGGTTACGCCAAAAACTTGATGCACTTCATGTACAAAATGGACAATATCTTTCGAAGTATCAGGGTTTCATACGGAAACTCGTGTGTTACAAAGGGATTTCATTTTTTTGAACTTATTTGAACTCCATAGTTTTTCAGTGTTCAAAATGCACCATTCAAAGCCACATCATCAATTTACAACCCTTTCTGACTTCATTTGTTATTTTTTAAGCATTTACTGATTATTTTGAGATATAACACCATGAAATCGAAAAGCATTTGAAATGAACTCTAAAAAGGTTCCAATTTGGCCTGGTATCATCATTTCACCCACATAGCATGTGCGAGAAAGTTCAGAGGGTTACGGCAAAAACTTGATGCACTTCGTGTACAAATAGGACAATCTCTTTCGAAGTATCAGGGTTTCATACGGAAACTCGTGTGTTACAAAGGGATTTCATTTTTTGAACTTATTTGAACTCCATAGTTTTTCTGTGTTCAAAATGCACCATTCAAAGACAAATCATCAATTTACAACCCTTTCTGACTTCATTTGTTATTTTTTAAGCATTTACTGATTATTTTGAGATATAACACCATGAAATTGAAAATCATTCGAAATGAACTTTGAAAAGGTTCCAAGTTGGCATGGTATCATCATTTCACCCACATAGCATATGCGAGAAAGTTGAGAGGGTTACGGCAAAAACTTGATGCACTTCGTGTACAAAACGGACAATCTCTTTCGAAGTATCAGGGTTTCATACAGAAACTCGTGTGTTACAAAGGGATTTCATTTTTTGAACTTATTTGAACTCCATAGTTTTTCTGTGTTCAAAATGCACCATTCAAAGCCACATCAGCAATTTACAACTGTTTCTAACTTCATTTGTTATTTTTCATGCATTTAGTGATTATTTTGAGCTATAAGACCATGAAATTGAAAAGCATTTGAAATTAACTCTAAAAAGGTTCGAAGTTGGCATGGTATAATTATTTCACCCACATAGCATATGCGAGAAAGTCGAGAGGGTTACGGCAAAAACTGGATGCACTTCGCGTACAAATTGGACAATCTCTTTCAAAGTATCACGGTTTCATACGGAAAACTCGTGTGTTCCAAAGGGATTTCATTTTTTTGAACTTATTTGAACTCCATAGTTTTTCTGTGTTCAAATTGCACCAATCAAAGCCACATCATCAATTTACGACCCTCTCTAACTTGATTTGTTATTTTTCATGCATTTACTGATTATTTTGAGCTATAAGACCATCAAATTGAAAAGCATTTGAAATTAACTCTGAAAATGTTCCAAGTTGGCGTGGTATCATCATTTCACCCAAATAGCATGTGCGAGAAAGTTGAGAGGGTTACGGCAGAGACTGGATGCACTTCGTGTACAAAACGGACAATCTCTTTCGAAGTATCGGGGTTTCATACGGAAACTCGTGTGTTACAAAGGGATTCTATTTTGTTGAACTTATTTGAACTCCATAGTTTTTCTGTGTTCAAAATGTACCATTCAAATCCACATCATCGATTTACGACCCTTTCTGACTTCATTTGTTATTTTTCATGCATTTACTTATTATTTTGAGCTATAACACCATGAAATTGAATAGCATTTGAAATGAACTCTGAAAAGGTTCCAAGTTGGCATGGTATCATCATTTCACCCACATAGCATGTGTGAGAAAGTTGAGAGGGTTACGGCAAAAACTTGATGCACTTCGTGTACAAAACGGACAATCTCTTTCGAAGTATCAGGGTTTCATACGGAAACTCATGTGTTACAAAGGGATTTCATTTTTTTGAACTTATTTGAACTCCATAGTATTTCTGTTTTCAAAATGCACCATTCAAAGCCACATCATCAATTTACAACCCTTTGTGACTTCATTTGTTATTTTTCAAGCATTTACTGATTATTTTGAGATATAACACCATGAAATTGAAAAGCATTTCAAATAAACTCTAAAAAGGTTCCAATTTGGCATGGTATCATCATTTCACCCACATAGCATGTGCGAGAAAGTTGAGAGGGTTACGGCAAAAACTGGATGCACTTCGTGTACAAAACGAACAATCTCTTTCGAAGTATCAGGGTTTCATACGGAAACTCGTGTGTTACAAAGGGATTTCATTTTTTGAACTTATTTGAACTCCATAGTTTTTCTGTGTTCAAAATGCACCATTCAAAGCCACATCAGCAATTTACAACTCTTTCTAACTTCATTTGTTATTTTTCATGCATTTAATGATTATTTTGAGCTATAAGACCATGAAATTGAAAAGCATTTGAAATTAACTCTAAAAAGGTTCGAAGTTGGCATGGTATCATTATTTCACCCACATAGCATATGCGAGAAAGTCGACAGGGTTACGGCAAAAACTGGATGCACTTCGCGTACAAATTGGACAATCTCTTTCAAAGTATCACGGTTTCATACGGAAAACTCGTGTGTTCCAAAGGGATTTCATTTTTTTGAACTTATTTGAACTCCATAGTTTTTCTGTGTTCAAATTGCACCAATCAAAGCCACATCATCAATTTACGACCCTCTCTGACTTGATTTGTTATTTTTCATGCATTTACTGATTATTTTGAGCTATAAGACCATCAAATTGAAAAGCATTTGAAATTAACTCCGAAAATGTTCCAAGTTGGCGTGGTATCATCATTTCACCCACATAGCATGTGCGAGAAAGTTGAGAGGGTTACGGCACAGACTGGATGCACTTCGTGTACAAAACGGACAATCTCTTTCGAAGTATCGGGGTTTCATACGGAAACTCGTGTGTTACAAAGGGATTCTATTTTGTTGAACTTATTTGAACTCCATAGTTTTTCTGTGTTCAAAATGTACCATTCAAATCCACATCATCGATTTACGACCCTTTCTGACTTCATTTGTTATTTTTCATGCATTTACTTATTATTTTGAGCTATAACACCATGAAATTGAATAGCATTTGAAATGAACTCTGAAAAGGTTCCAAGTTGGCATGGTATCATCATTTCACCCACATAGCATGTGTGAGAAAGTTGAGAGGGTTACGGCAAAAACTTGATGCACTTCGTGTACAAAACGGACAATCTCTTTCGAAGTATCAGGGTTTCATACGGAAACTCATGTGTTACAAAGGGATTTCATTTTTTTGAACTTATTTGAACTCCATAGTTTTTCTGTTTTCAAAATGCACCATTCAAAGCCACATCATCAATTTACAACCCTTTGTGACTTCATTTGTTATTTTTCAAGCATTTACTGATTATTTTGAGATATAACACCATGAAATTGAAAAGAATTTGAAATGAACTCTAAAAAGGTTCCAATTTGGCATGGTATGATCATTTCACCCACATAGCATGTGCGAGAAAGTTGAGAGGGTTACGGCAAAAACTGGATGCACTTCGTGTACAAAACGGACAATCTCTTTCGAAGTATCAGGGTTTCATACGGAAACTCGTGTGATACACAGGGATTTCATTTTTTGAACTTATTTGAACTCCATAGTTTTTCTGTGTTCAAAATGCACCATTCAAAGCCACATCATCAATTTACAACCCTTTCTGACTTCATTCTTAGTTTTCATACATTTACTTATTATTTTGAGCTATAACACCATGAAATTCAAAAGCATTTCAAATGAACTCTGAAAAGGTTCCAAGTTATCATGGTATCATCATTTCACCCACATAGCATATGCGAGAAAGTTGAGAGGGTTACGGCAAAAACTGGATGCACTTCATGTACAAAATGGACAATCTATTTCGAAGTATCACGTTTTCATACGGAAACTCGTGTGTTACAAAGGGATTTCAATTTTTTGGACATATTTGAACTCCATAGTTTTTTTCTATTCAAAATGCACGATTCAAAGCCACATCATCAATTTAGAATCCTTTCTAACTTCATTTGTTATTTTTCATGTATTTAGTGATTATTTTGAGCTATAAGACCATGAAATTGAAAAGCATTTGAAATGAACTCTGAAAAGGTTCCAATTCGGCATGGTATCATCATTTCACCCACATAGCATGTGCGAGAAAGTTGAGAGGGTTACGGCAAAAACTGGATGCACTTCGTGTACAAAACGGACAATATCTTTCGAAGTATCAGGGTTTCATACGGAAACTCGTGTGTTACAAAGGGATTTCATTTTTTTGAACTTATTTGAACTCCATAATTTTTATGTGTTCGAAATGCGCCATTCAAAGCCACATCATCAATTTACAACCCTTTCTGACTTCATTCTTATTTTTCATACATTTACTGATTATTTTGAGCTATAAGACCATGAAATTGAAAAGCATTTCAAATGAACTCTGAAAAGGTTCCAAGTTGTCATGGTATCATCATTTCACCCACATAGCATATGCGAGAAAGTTGAGAGGGTTACGGCAAAAACCGGATGCACTTCGTGTACAAAACGGACAATCTCTTTCAAAGTATCACGGTTTCATACGGAAACTCGTGTCTTACAAAGGGATTTTATTTTGTTGAACTTATTTGAACTCCATAGTTTTTCTGTGTTCAAAATGTACCATTCAAAGCCACATCATCGATTTACAACCCTTTCTGACTTCGTTTTTTATTTAAAATGCATTAATTATTATTTTGAGCTATAACACCATGAAATTGAAAAGCATTTGAAATGAACTCTGAAAAGGTTCCAAGCTGGCATGGTATCATCATTTCACCCACATAGCATGTGTGAGAAAGTTGAGAGGGTTACGGCAAAACTCGATGCATGTAGAAAACGGACAATCTCTTTCGAAGTATCACGGTATCATACGGAAACTCGTGTGTTACAAAGGGATTTCATTTTTTTGAACTTATTTGAATTCCATAATTTTTCTGTATTCAAAATGCACCATTCAAAGCCAAATCATCAATTTACAACCCTTTCTGACTTCATTTGTTATTTTTCATGCATTTACTTATTATTTTGAGCTATAACACCATGAAATTAAAAGGCATTTGAAATGAACTCTGAAAAGGTTTCAAGTGGGCATGGTATCATCATTTCACCCACATAGCCTGTGCGAGAAAGTTGAGAGGGTTACAACAAAAACTTGATGCACTTCGTGTACAAAACGGACAATCTCTTTCAAAGTATGAGGGTTTCATATGGAAACTCGTGTGTTACAAAGGGATTTCATTTTTGAACTTATTTGAACTCCATAGTTTTTCTGTGTTCAAAATGCACCATTCAAAGCCACATCATCAATTTACAACCTTTTCTGACTTTATTTGTTATTTTTCATGCATTTACTGATTATTTTGAGATATAACACCATGAAATTGAAAAGCATTTGAAATGAACTCTGAAAAGGTTCCAATTTGGCATGGTATCATCATTTCACCCACATAGCATGTGCGAGAAAGTTGAGAGGGTTACGGAAAAAACTGGATGCACTTCGTGTATAAAACGGACAATCTCTTTCGAAGTATAAGGGTTTCATACGGAAACTCGTGTGTTACAAAGGGATTTCATTTTTTTGAACTTATTTGAACTCCATAGTTTTTCTGTGTTCAAAATGCACCATTCAAAGCCACATCATCAATTTACAACCCTTTCTGACTTCATTTGTTATTTTTCATGCATTTACTGATTATTTTGAGATATAACACCATGAAATTGAAAAGCATTTGAAATGAACTCTAAAAAGGTTCCAATTCGGCATGGTATCATCATTTCACCCACATAGCATGTGCGAGAAAGTTGAGAGGGTTACGTCAAAAACTGGATGCACTTCGTGTACAAAACGGACAATATCTTTCGAAGTATCAGGGTTTCATACAGAAACTCGTGTGTTACAAAGGGATTTCATTTTTTTGAACTTATTTGAACTCCATAGTTTTTATGTGTTCGAAATGCGCCATTCAAAGCCACATCATCAATTTACAACCCTTTCTGACTTCATTCTTATTTTTCATACATTTACTGATTATTTTGAGCTATAAGACCATGAAATTGAAAAGCATTTCAAATGAACTCTGAAAAGGTTCCAAGTTGTCATGGTATCATCATTTCACCCACATAGCATATGCGAGAAAGTTGAGAGGGTTACGGCAAAAACCGGATGCACTTCGTGTACAAAACGGACAATCTCTTTCAAAGTATCACGGTTTCATACGGAAACTCGTGTCTTACAAAGGGATTTTATTTTGTTGATCTTATTTGAACTCCATAGTTTTTCTGTGTTCAAAATGTACCATTCAAAGCCACATCATCGATTTACAACCCTTTCTGACTTCATTTTTTATTTTAAATGCATTTACTTATTATTTTGAGCTATAACACCATGAAATTGAAAATCATTTGAAATGAACTCTGAAAAGGTTCCAAGCTGGCATGGTATCATCATTTCACCCACATAGCATGTGTGAGAAATTTGAGAGGGTTACGGCAAAAACTCGATGCATGTAGAGAACGGACAATCTCTTTCGAAGTATCACGGTATCATACGGAAACTCGTGTGTTACAAAGGGATTTCATTTTTTTGAACTTATTTGAATTCCATAATTTTTCTGTATTCAAAATGCACCATTCAAAGCGAAATCATCAATTTACAACCCTTTCTGACTTCATTTGTTATTTTTCATGCATTTACTTATTATTTTGAGCTATAACACCATGAAATTAAAAAGCATTTGAAATGAACTCTGAAAAGGTTTCAAGTTGGCATGGTATCATCATTTCACCCACATAGCATGTGCGAGAAAGTTGAGAGGGTTAGAGCAAAAACTTGATGCACTTCGTGTACAAAACGGAAAATCTCTTTCGAAGTATGAGGGTTTCATATGGAAACTCGTGTGTTACAAAGGGATTTCATTTTTTTGAACTTATTTGAACTCCATAGTTTTTCTGTGTTCAAAATGCACCATTCAAAGCCACATCATCAATTTACAACCTTTTCTGACTTTATTTGTTATTTTTCATGCATTTACTGATTATTTTGAGATATAACACCATGAAATTGAAAAGCATTTGAAATGAACTCTGAAAAGGTTCCAATTTGGCATGGTAGCATCATTTCACCCACATAGCATGTGCGAGAAAGTTGAGAGGGTTACGGAAAAAACTGGATGCACTTCGTGTATAAAACGGACAATCTCTTTCGAAGTATCAAGGCTTCATACGGAAAATCGTGTGTTACAAAGGGATTTCATTTTTTTGAACTTATTTGAACTCCATAGTTTTTCTGTGTTCAAAATGCACCATTCAAAGCCGCATCATCAATTTACAACCCTTTCTGACTTCATTCTTATTTTTTATACATTTACTGATTATTTTGAGCTATAAGACCATGAAATTGAAAAGCATTTCAAATGAACTCTCAAAAGGTTCCAAGTTGTCATGGTATCATCATTTCAACCACATAGCATATGCGAGAAAGTTGAGAGGGTTACGGCAAAAACTGGATACACTTCGTGTACAAAACGGACAATCTCTTTCGAAGTATGAGGGTTTCATACGGAAACTCGTGTGTTACAAAGGGATTTCATTTTTTTGAACTTCTTTGAAGTCCATAGTTTTTCTGTGTTCAAAATGCACCATTCAAAGCCACATCATCAATTTACAACCCTTTCTGACTTCATTTGTTATTTTTCATGCATTTACTGATTATTTTGAGATATAACACCATGAAATTGAAAAGCATTTGAAATGAACTCTAAAAAGGTTCCAATTTGGCATGGCATCATCATTTCACCCACATAGCATGTGCGAGAAAGTTGAGAGGGTTACGGAAAAAACTGGATGCACATCGTGTATAAAACGGACAATCTCTATCGAAGTATCAGGGCTTCATACGGAAACTCGTGTGTTACAAAGGGATTTCATTTTTTTGAAGTCACATCCCTAACCCCTTAAGCAAGTTGGTCTTGTGCTCATGTATTCTTTGCATTGCATCTAAGAAATCTTCAACAAGAACAAAGAAAGAGGTGAAGGAAAAACTCAAACCCTAGCCACTTCTTCAAATAAAGGAAATCTCAAAACTAGTTAAAATCAATGAACCCAAAATGGCCTCAAGAAAAGTTCAAACTTTCTGATAAATCATGAAAGTAAATGAGCAATGAAGAACACCATTTTCTTGACACTTTAAGCATTTTAAATAGATGCAAAAAGCTACTCGTTTCAAGTTTTAAATTTGAAATCAGAAACTTTAAATTTTCAAAAATGTTGAAAACTTTGGAAATGGTTGGGAATATTCCAACAAATATTAAGGTCTGTTTAAAATAGTTTTTACAACCCATTTTTGAGCTGAAATAAATAGCAAAACAATAGTTAGCAAAACAGAAACAAAATAGAAAAGAAATAAGAGAAAGAAATAACTTACCTCTATTTGTCGCCGACCCAGCCCACCAGGGGCACGACTGTCTTCTTCCTCCTGCCAGGAGGAGAAGCAGCTGCGTGCCGACGCGCCGGCGAGCGCGGCCACATTCCCTGGCCACCTCCTTCTTGCCCGAGCCACACAGACGGCGGGGATGAGTACCCCGTGCACGTCTCTCCCTTCTCCACCCATCTCTGGCTCCCCTCCATCTCTCTCTCGCCTTCTCCCACCATGGCCGAGCCTGCTTGTCGCCGCCGATCTTCGTAGCCGTGGCCACGAGCCCCCTCCAGCCCAGCTGCTATGCCCCAAAGCCCCGCCGTGCTCCTCCTCGTCCCCTGGAAGAAGGAATCAAGCCCGGAGGCCCCCTGTCATCGCCTCGCCGCCATCTTCTCCACCTCCGGCCGCCGGACCTCTTCCGTCGATTCGCTCCCTCCGACGCACCCCCGAGCCCTACAACAACACCATCAGAACCGCCGTGAGCTCGTCATCATTTCCCCTCTCACCCCACGCTCTTCCGCGCACCGTAGCCCCGTTCCCCACCAAGGCCGAGAGCTCCTCGCCGCCGGTCATGTCGTCGTCGTCGCTGTGGTGTCTCTTCCACGCGCTCGAGCTCCTGGAGCCGCCAGGAATGTCATGAGCCCATCAGCTGTCCTCCCCGTGCCCTGGAACCATCACCCGCGGAAGGCCGAGCTTCGGCCGCCGCTTCGGCACGTCGCCGGCGCCTCTCCCGGCGACCCTAGCTTCTCCTGATGCCCCTGACAGATCGGCTGCTTCGCCAGCATCCCGTAGCTACAAACCGCGCTCGATTTGGTGCCGTGTAGCGCCGTTTAGGTCGTCTCCGGCGAGCCCTCCGCCACGGGCTTGGTCGCCGGCGACCACCCTCCGGTGGGCGTCGACGTGGCCGACCATTAGGGCGTAATTATCCTTCCCTCAGTCACTGCCAGAGGGCCCCACGCCTGGTCAAACCCAAATTAGGGGCTGGTCAGCGCGGGGTTAGCCCCTGGATCACTGACCAATAGACCCCACTGGTCAGGTTTGACCTGGCCCACGCGCAGTTGACCTGCTGACGTCAGTAGTGATGCAATATTAGTATTTCTGTTTATAAAATAAATCCAGGAAATTGCTAAAACTTGTAAAAATCATAGAAATTAAAATATAACTCGGATGAAAATAATTTATATATGAAAAAGTATCAGAAAAATCCAAGGAATCTGATTATGGCATTTTCATGCATGTTTGAAAAAGTTACAGAACCGAAACATGTAGATTAATGAATAAGTCAATTCTTATAATTACTTTATAAATGGAATTTGGAAAATATTCAAATTTCATTATGAATGACATGATCACACATTGTTCTAATAACAAACCAGTACCTTAACATGACATCTCATGCATGCTAACATCAAGTTGATCTGAGCATCAGGTCAAGTCAATTAAATCGGTATCCGAGAATACCTCGTTTGAATTGATATTTGAATGTGATTCAAATCAACTTCAAACCTAACACATGTTGATTATAATAGTTTATCACCTTGCATTCTCATGCCATGCTCATGCATCATCTTGTTTGCATATGATTGTTATTGATTGTTGCCATTCATTTCGGTAGGCTCCGCACCCCCGGATTCCACCGAATATCCGTCTGACGGATATTGTCCCTCCTCTGAGCAACAAGGCAACCAACCATTTTTTATCATCCCGATAAATCCCATGTTCTTGCTCCTGCACTTATTTATTGCATTAGGATCAAATGCTTCAATTGCTTTTGCCACGATTAGTTGAACCCACTTCCTTTGCATGACCTAACCTTGTCACAGTAAATAGCCGAACCTTGCAACCTAGCATACCTGGTAGTTGCTTCAGCCTTGATGTGCCTTATCCTGCTATGCATGCTATGCTTAGAGTTGTCTATGGTCTGTCATCTAGGAGATGAACAGAATTGTGAGAATGTGTTCGGTAAGCAAAGGTTGTGTGTTGAACCTGATTTGGTAAAGGTACCGGTGAAAGGCTGTGTAGGAGTACATGGCGGGTTGTTTCATTGGAACCGTCCTTAGGAACTGAGTTCCGTGTATGTAATCCAAGACTAGATACTACCACACGTCGGGATACTTAATTGACCCTCTCGACTTATTAATCGCTTAGTACTCGGTCCAGGAGTTGCAAGTAGTTTCTGGTGTTTACATTAATGCTGGAGGCCATGCATGGTGCTGACCTGAGAGGTGGGCTGTGATGCGGTAGGCAGTGGCACGGTGTACCAAGTGGCACCCGGATGGTGGGCTTGGGAACCCTGCGCACATCGTTTGAGGCCGTCGCGGAAACCTCGGCCGGACTTCCGTACGGGTTACTCTGAGATAGGCCATAAACCTGGACTAGGTACTAGTGTGGTTAACGGTCGTGGCCGACTCCCTCGCTGGGCTTCCGCTTGAAGGTTGCGGAGGTGCATGACGTGCACATGGCGATAAGTCGCGAGAGCGTGTGTGACGAAGTACACCCCTGCAGGGTTATGTTCTATTCGAATAGCCGCGTCCGCGGATATGGACTACTTGGAGACATATGTTGTTCATAGATAACTTCAATGGCTACTCATAAAATTGCCAAGATAAGCGTGAGTGTCGTGGACGACATTTCCATATGGAGACGGAATGATTCCACGATAGTGTATTGTTGTGGTGTTAGTGGACTCGTGTGCGAGAAATCAAGTCGTCAAAATTATTTAAAAATGCAAGTTGTCTAGCCACGAGTCAGACGCTGGCTTTCCGCATGAAACCCCACAATACCCTTTTGATACCTTGCATGAGTAGTTAGTTATCCTAAAGTCTTGCTGAGTACCTTCGTACTCATGTTTGTTTAATAAATGTTGCAGAGGTTGCTAATGACCCTAATGGAGGGTTCTTCGTAGACATCAGCGACGACGAGTAGCTAGTGTCCCAGCTACTATCTGGCCCTACGTTGGATCTGTACAATAGTCAGGCCATGTGCCTTCTAGTTGCCCTGTCTGTACTCAGACAGTTTAAACTCTTCCGCTGACTTGTAACTGAATGACTGCTATTATGGGTCATGAGACCCATAATGTGTAATATTATGTGTGTGGCTCTTCCGAGCCTCTTAAATAAAGGTTGCATGTTTATGGTTATGTTGTGATGCCATCGATGTATCTATACATATCGGTATGCCATGCGTACGTGTGTCGTACTTGATATGTATGGGGTTCGATTTCTTAGTCGTAAACTTTAGTAGCACTCCTCACAAGGAAATGCCCCTTTGTGAACCAATGAGCCTTCGTAATTCGCTACTGCTCCGGACACATTGGTTGATCGGCATGTTCCCTTCTTAGCTGTTGTGTCTGTCCCCTTTCGGGAAATGTCACGCGATGTAATGGAGTCCTTGTAGCTTGCTACGACTCGTCTACATTCGCTGATGACCGACACCTGCTTTGTTGGGTCATGTATGCCTGTCCTTGTGCGGTACTGCCACTTTGGTTTATGACTAGACATGTCGATCCGGGTTCTTTGACATTGGAATGCTAACGACACTATTGCATACGTGAGTCAAAAGATGCAAACGGTCCCGGCTAAGGTAAGGCTGCAGCCGTGGACTTAACCGTGCGTGAGACCGCAAAGGGATGCGATGTGTTACAGGCTGGATTCCTATGTCTTAGGATCGGGGTCCCGACATTTGAACTTATTTGAACTCCATAGTTTTTCTGTGTTCAAAATGCACCATTCAAAGCCACATCATCAATTTACAACCCTTTCTGACTTCATTCTTATTTGTCATACATTTACTGATTATTTTGAGCTATAAGACCATGAAATTGAAAAGCATTTCAAATGAACTCTGAAAAGGTTCCAAGTTGTCATGGTATCATCATTTCAACCACATAGCATATGCGAGAAAGTTGAGAGTGTTACGGCAAAAACTGGATGCACTTCGTGTATAAAACGGACAATCTCTTTCGAAGTATCAGGGTTTCATACGGAAACTCGTGTGTTACACAGGGATTTCATTTTTTTGGACTTATTTGAACTCCATAGTTTTTCCGTGTTCAAAATGCACCATTCAAAGCCACATCATCAATTTACAACCCTATCTAACTTCATTTGTTAATTTTCATGCATTTAGTGATTATTTTGGGCTATAAGACCATGAAATTGAAAAGCATTTGAAATGAACTCTGAAAAGGTTCCAAGTTGGCATGGTATCATCATTTCACCCACACAGCATGTGCGAGAAAGTTGAGAGGGTTACGCCAAAAACTTGATGCACTTCATGTACAAAATGGACAATCTCTTTCGAAGTATCAGGGTTTCATACGGAAACTCGTGTGTTACAAAGGGATTTCATTTTTTTGAACTTATTTGAACTCCATAGTTTTTCAGTGTTCAAAATGCACCATTCAAAGCCACATCATCAATTTACAACCCTTTCTGACTTCATTTGTTATTTTTTAAGCATTTACTGATTATTTTGAGATATAACACCATGAAATCGAAAAGCATTTGAAATGAACTCTAAAAAGGTTCCAATTTGGCCTGGTATCATCATTTCACCCACATAGCATGTGCGAGAAAGTTCAGAGGGTTACGGCAAAAACTTGATGCACTTCGTGTACAAATAGGACAATCTCTTTCGAAGTATCAGGGTTTCATACGGAAACTCGTGTGTTACAAAGGGATTTCATTTTTTGAACTTATTTGAACTCCATAGTTTTTCTGTGTTCAAAATGCACCATTCAAAGACAAATCATCAATTTACAACCCTTTCTGACTTCATTTGTTATTTTTTAAGCATTTACTGATTATTTTGAGATATAACACCATGAAATTGAAAATCATTCGAAATGAACATTGAAAAGGTTCCAAGTTGGCATGGTATCATCATTTCACCCACATAGCATGTGCGAGAAAGTTGAGAGGGTTACGGCAAAAACTTGATGCACTTCGTGTACAAAACGGACAATCTCTTTCGAAGTATCAGGGTTTCATACAGAAACTCGTGTGTTACAAAGGGATTTCATTTTTTGAACTTATTTGAACTCCATAGTTTTTCTGTGTTCAAAATGCACCATTCAAAGCCACATCAGCAATTTACAACTGTTTCTAACTTCATTTGTTATTTTTCATGCATTTAGTGATTATTTTGAGCTATAAGACCATGAAATTGAAAAGCATTTGAAATTAACTCTAAAAAGGTTCGAAGTTGGCATGGTATAATTATTTCACCCACATAGCATATGCGAGAAAGTCGAGAGGGTTACGGCAAAAACTGGATGCACTTCGCGTACAAATTGGACAATCTCTTTCAAAGTATCACGGTTTCATACGGAAAACTCGTGTGTTCCAAAGGGATTTCATTTTTTTGAACTTATTTGAACTCCATAGTTTTTCTGTGTTCAAATTGCACCAATCAAAGCCACATCATCAATTTACGACCCTCTCTAACTTGATTTGTTATTTTTCATGCATTTACTGATTATTTTGAGCTATAAGACCATCAAATTGAAAAGCATTTGAAATTAACTCTGAAAATGTTCCAAGTTGGCGTGGTATCATCATTTCACCCAAATAGCATGTGCGAGAAAGTTGAGAGGGTTACGGCAGAGACTGGATGCACTTCGTGTACAAAACGGACAATCTCTTTCGAAGTATCGGGGTTTCATACGGAAACTCGTGTGTTACAAAGGGATTCTATTTTGTTGAACTTATTTGAACTCCATAGTTTTTCTGTTTTCAAAATGTACCATTCAAATCCACATCATCGATTTACGACCCTTTCTGACTTCATTTGTTATTTTTCATGCATTTACTTATTATTTTGAGCTATAACACCATGAAATTGAATAGCATTTGAAATGAACTCTGAAAAGGTTCCAAGTTGGCATGGTATCATCATTTCACCCACATAGCATGTGTGAGAAAGTTGAGAGGGTTACGGCAAAAACTTGATGCACTTCGTGTACAAAACGGACAATCTCTTTCGAAGTATCAGGGTTTCATACGGAAACTCATGTGTTACAAAGGGATTTCATTTTTTTGAACTTATTTGAACTACATAGTATTTCTGTTTTCAAAATGCACCATTCAAAGCCACATCATCAATTTACAACCCTTTGTGACTTCATTTGTTATTTTTCAAGCATTTACTGATTATTTTGAGATATAACACCATGAAATTGAAAAGCATTTCAAATAAACTCTAAAAAGGTTCCAATTTGGCATGGTATCATCATTTCACCCACATAGCATGTGCGAGAAAGTTGAGAGGGTTACGGTAAAAACTGGATGCACTTCGTGTACAAAACGAACAATCTCTTTCGAAGTATCAGGGTTTCATACGGAAACTCGTGTGTTACAAAGGGATTTCATTTTTTGAACTTATTTGAACTCCATAGTTTTTCTGTGTTCAAAATGCACCATTCAAAGCCACATCAGCAATTTACAACTCTTTCTAACTTCATTTGTTATTTTTCATGCATTTAATGATTATTTTGAGCTATAAGACCATGAAATTGAAAAGCATTTGAAATCAACTCTAAAAAGGTTCGAAGTTGGCATGGTATCATTATTTCACCCACATAGCATATGCGAGAAAGTCGACAGGGTTACGGCAAAAACTGGATGCACTTCGCGTACAAATTGGACAATCTCTTTCAAAGTATCACGGTTTCATACGGAAAACTCGTGTGTTCCAAAGGGATTTCATTTTTTTGAACTTATTTGAACTCCATAGTTTTTCTGTGTTCAAATTGCACCAATCAAAGCCACATCATCAATTTACGACCCTCTCTGACTTGATTTGTTATTTTTCATGCATTTACTGATTATTTTGAGCTATAAGACCATCAAATTGAAAAGCATTTGAAATTAACTCCGAAAATGTTCCAAGTTGGCGTGGTATCATCATTTCACCCACATAGCATGTGCGAGAAAGTTGAGAGGGTTACGGCACAGACTGGATGCACTTCGTGTACAAAACGGACAATCTCTTTCGAAGTATCGGGGTTTCATACGGAAACTCGTGTGTTACAAAGGGATTCTATTTTGTTGAACTTATTTGAACTCCATAGTTTTTCTGTGTTCAAAATGTACCATTCAAATCCACATCATCGATTTACGACCCTTTCTGACTTCATTTGTTATTTTTCATGCATTTACTTATTATTTTGAGCTATAACACCATGAAATTGAATAGCATTTGAAATGAACTCTGAAAAGGTTCCAAGTTGGCATGGTATCATCATTTCACCCACATAGCATGTGTGAGAAAGTTGAGAGGGTTACGGCAAAAACTTGATGCACTTCGTGTACAAAACGGACAATCTCTTTCGAAGTATCAGGGTTTCATACGGAAACTCATGTGTTACAAAGGGATTTCATTTTTTTGAACTTATTTGAACTCCATAGTTTTTCTGTTTTCAAAATGCACCATTCAAAGCCACATCATCAATTTACAACCCTTTGTGACTTCATTTGTTATTTTTCAAGCATTTACTGATTATTTTGAGATATAACACCATGAAATTGAAAAGCATTTCAAATGAACTCTAAAAAGGTTCCAATTTGGCATGGTATCATCATTTCACCAACATAGCATGTGCGAGAAAGTTGAGAGGGTTACGGCAAAAACTGGATGCACTTCGTGTACAAAACGGACAATCTCTTTCGAAGTATCAGGGTTTCATACGGAAACTCGTGTGTTACAAAGGGATTTCATTTTTTGAACTTATTTGAACTCCATAGTTTTTCTGTGTTCAAAATGCACCATTCAAAGCCACATCATCAATTTACAACCCTTTCTGACATCATTCTTAGTTTGCATACATTTACTTATTATTTTGAGCTATAAGACCATGAAATTCAAAAGCATTTCAAATGAACTCTGAAAAGGTTCCAAGTTATCATGGTATCATCATTTCACCCACATAGCATATGCGAGAAAGTTGAGAGGGTTACGGCAAAAACTGGATGCACTTCATGTACAAAATGGACAATCTATTTCGAAGTATCACGTTTTCATACGGAAACTCGTGTGTTACAAGGGGATTTCAATTTTTTGGACATATTTGAACTCCATAGTTTTTTTCTATTCAAAATGCACCATTCAAAGCCACATCATCAATTTAGAATCCTTTCTAACTTCATTTGTTATTTTTCATGTATTTAGTGATTATTTTGAGCTATAAGACCATGAAATTGAAAAGCATTTGAAATGAACTCTGAAAAGGTTCCAAGCTAGAAGGGTATCGTCATTTCACCCACATAGCATGTGTGAGAAAGTTGAGAGGGTTACGGCAAAAACTGGATGCACTTCGTGTACAAAACGGACAATCTCTTTCAAAGTATCACGGTTTCATATGGAAACTCGTGTGTTACATAGGGATTTCATTTTTTTGAACTTATTCGAATTCCATAGTTTTTATGTGTTCAAAATGCACCATTCAAAGCCACATCATCAATTTACAACCCTTTCTGACTTCATTTGTTATTTTTCATGGATTTACTGATTTTTTTCAGATATAACACCATGAAATTGAAAAGCATTTGAAATGAACTCTGAAAAGGTTCCAATTTGGCATGGTATCATCATTTCACCCACATAGCATGTGCGGGAAAGTTGAGAGGGTTACGGCAAAAACTGGATGCACTTCGTGTACAAAACGGACAATCTCTTTCAAAGTACGAGGGTTTCATACGGAAACTCGTGTGTTACAAAGGGATTTCATTTTTTTGAACTTATTTGAACTCCATAGTTTTTCTCTGTTCAAAATGCCCCATTCAAAGCCACAGCATAAAATTACAACCCTTTCTGAGTTGATTTGTTATTTTTCATGCATTTAGTGATTATTTTGAGCTATAAGACCATGAAATTGAAAAGCATATGAAATGAACTCTGAAAAGGTTCCAAGTTGGCATGGTATCATCATTTCACCCACATAGCATATGTGAGAAAGTTGAGAGGGTTACGACAAAAACTGGATGCCCTTCGTGTACAAAGCGGACAATCTCTTTCGAAGTATCAGGGTCTCATACGGAAACATGTGTGTTACAAAGGATTTTATTTTGTTGAACTTATTTGAACTCCATAGATTTTCTTTGTTCAAAATGCACCATTCAAAGCCACATCATCAATTTACAACCCTTTCTGACTTCATTTGTTATCTTTCATGCATTTACTTATTATCTTGAGCTATAACACCATGAAATTGAAAAGCATTTGAAATGAACTCTGAAAAGGTTCCAAGTTGGCATGGTATCATCATTTCACCCACATAGCATGTGCAAGAAAGTTGAGAGGGTTACATCAAAAACTGGATGCACTTCGTGTACAAAACGGACAAACTCTTTCGAAGTATCAGAGTTTCCTACGGAAACTCGTGTGTTACAAAGGGATTTCCTTTTTTTGAACTTATTCGCACTCCATAGTTCTTCTTTGTTCAAAATGCAACATTCAGAGCCACATCATCAATTTACAACCGTTTCTGACTTCATTTGTTAATTTTTCATGCATTTACTGATTATTTTGAGCTATAACACCATGAAATTGAAAAGCATTTGAAATGAACTCTGAAAAGGTTCCAAGTTGGCATGGTAGCATCATTTCACCCACATAGCATGTGCGAGAAAGTTGAGAGGGTTACGGCAAAAACTGGATGCACTTCGTGTACAAAACAGACAATCTCTTTCAAAGTACCAGGGTTTCATACGGAAACTCGTGTGTTACAAAGGGATTTCATTTTTTTGAACTCATTTGAACTCCATAGTTTTTCTGGTTCAAAACGCACCATTCAAAGCCACATCATCAGTTTACAACCCTTTCTGACTTCATTTGTTATTTTTCATGCATTTACTGATTATTTTAAGATATAACACCATGAAATTGAAAAGTATTTGAAATGAACTCTGAAAAGGTTCCAAGTTGGCATGGTATCATCATTTCACCCACATAGCATGTGCGAGAAAGTTGAGAGGGTTACGGCAAAAACTGGATGCATTTCGTGTACAAAACGGACAAGCTCTTTCGAAGTATCAGGGTTTCATAAAGGAAACTCGTGTGTTACAAAGGGATTTCATTTATATGAACTTATTTGAACTCCATAGTTTTTCTGTGTTCAAAATGCACCATTCAAAGCCACATCAATTTACAACCCTTTCTGACTTCGTTTGTTATTTTTCATGCATTTGCTGATTATTTTGAGCTATAAGACCATGAAATTGAAAAGAATTTCAAATGAACGCTGAAAAGGTTCCAAGTTGCCATGGTATCATCATTTCACCCACACAACATGTGTGAGAAAGTTGAGAGGGTTACGGCAAAAACTGGATACACTTCGTGTACAAAACGGACAATCTCTTTCGAAGTATCAGGGTTTTATACGGAAACTCGTGTGTTACAAAGGGATTTCATTTTTTTGAACTTATTTGAACTCCATAGTTTTTCTGTGTTCAAAATGCCCCATTCAAAGCCACATCATCAATTTACGACCCTTTCTGACTTAATTCTTATTTTTCATACATTTACTGATTATTTTGAGCTATAAGACCATGAAACTTAAAAGCATTTCAAATGAAATCTGAAAAGGTTCCAAGTTTTCATGGTATCATCATTTCACCCACATAGCATGTGTGAGAAAGTTGAGAGGGTTACGGCAAAAACTGGATGCACTTCATGTACAAAACGGACAATCTCTTTCGAAGTATCATGGTTTCATACGGAAACTCGTGTGTTACAAAGGGATTTCATTTTTTCGAACTTATTTGAACTCCATAGTTTTTCTGTGTTCAAAATGCACCATTCAAAGCCACATCATCAATTTACAACCCTTTCTGACTTCTGTCGGGACCCCGATCCTAAGCCATAGGAATCCAGCCTGTAACACATCGCATCTCTTTGTGGTCTCACGCACGGTTAACTCCACGGCTGCAGCCTTACCTTAGCTGGGACCGTTTGCGTCTTTTGACTCACGTATGCGATAGGTGTCGCTAGCAATCCAATGTCGAAGAACCCGGATCGACATGTCTAGTCATAAACCAAAGTGGCAGTTCCGCACAAGGACAGGCATACATGACCCAACAAAGCAGGTGTCGGTCATCAGCGAATGTAGACGAGTCGTAGCAAGCTACAAGGACTCCATTACATCGCGTGACATTTCCCCAAAGGGGACAGACACAGCAGCTAAGAAGGACACATGCCGGTCAACCAATGTGTCCGGAGCAGTAGCGAACTACCAAGGCTCGTTGGACGACAAAGGGGCATTTCCTTGTAAGGAGTGCTACTAAAGTTCACGACTAGGTAATCGAACCCCATACATATCAAGTACGACACACGTACGCATGGCATACCGGTATGTATAGATACATCGATGGCATCACAACATAACCATAAACATACAAGCTTTATTTTAGAGGCTCAGAAGAGCCACACACATAATATTATACATCAAGGGTCTCATGACCCGTAATAGCAGTCATACAATTACAAGCCAGCGGAAGAGTTATAAACTGTCTGAGTACAGACAGGGCAACTAGTAGGCACGTGGCCTGACTATACTACAGAGCCGACGTAGGGCCAGATCGTAGCTGGGACACCAGCTACTCGTCGTCGTCGATGTCTACGAAGAACTCTTCATTAGGGTCATTAGCAACCTCTGCAACATTTATTAAGCAAACATGAGTACGAAGGTACTCAGCAAGTCTTTAGGAGAACTAACTACTCATGCAAGGTATCAAAAGGTATTGTGGGGTTTCATGCGGAAAGCCAGCATTTGACTCATGGCTAGACAACTTGCATTTTGAAATTAGTTTTGACAACTTGATTTCACGCACACGAGTCCACTAACACCACAACAATACACTATCGTGGAATCATTCCGTCTCCATACGGAAATGCTGTCCACGACACTCACGCTTATCTTGACAATTTTATGAGTAGCCATTGAAGTTATCTATGAACAACATATGTCTCCAAGTAGTCCATATCCGCGGACGCGGCTATTCGAATAGATCATAACCCTGCAGGGGTGTACTTCGTCACACACGCTCCCGCCACTTATCGCCATGTGCACGTCATGCACCTCGGCAACCTTCAAGCGGAAGCCCAGCGAGGGAGTAGGCCACGACCGTTAACCACACTAGTACCTAGTCCAGGTTTATCGCCTATCTGAGAGTAACCAGTACGGAAGTCCGGCCGAGGTTTCCGCCACGGCCTCAAACGATGTGCGCAGGGTTCCCAAGCCCACCATCCGGGTGCCACTTGGTACACCGTGCCACTGCCTACCGCATCACGGTCCACCTCTCAGGTCAGCACCATGCACGGCCTCCAGCATTACTATAAACACCAGAAACTACTTGCAACTCCTGGACCGAGTACTACGCGATTAATAGGCCGAGCGGGGTCATATTTCAGGGCCCAGCATGTGGTAGTATCTAGTCTTGGATTACATACACGGAACTCAGTTCCTAAGGACGGTTCCAATGAAACAACCCGCCATGTACTCCTACACAGCCTTTCACCGGTACCTTTACCAAATCAAGTTCAACACACGACCTTTGCTCACCGAACACATTCCACATTTCTGTTCATCTCCCAGATGACAGACCATACACAACTCTAAGCATAGCATGCATAGCAGGATAAGGCACATCATAGCTCAAGCAACTACCAGGTATGCTAGGTTGCAAGGTTCGGCTATTTACTGTGACAAGGTTAAGTCATGCAAAGGAAGTGGGTCCAACTATCGTGGCAAAATCAGTTGAAGCATTTGATCCTAATGCAATAAATAGGTGCAGGAGCAAGAACATAGGAGTTATCGTGATGATCAAAAGGGTTGCTTGCCTTGTTGCTCAGAGGAGGAACGATATCCGTCAGACGGATATTCGGTGGAATCCGGGGGTGCGGAGCCTATCGAAATGAATGGCAACATTCAATAACAATCATATGCAATCAAAATGATGCATGAGCATGGCATGAGAATGCAAGTGATAAGTTATTATAATCAAGATGTTTTAGGTTTAGAGTTGATTTGGATCACATTCGCAGAGCAATTCAAATTGGTATTCTCGGATACCGGTTTAATTGATTCGACCTGATGCTCAGATCAACCTAATGTTAACATGCATGAAATGTCATGTTATGGTACTGATTTATATCTAGGGCAGTGTGTGATCATTGTATTTATAATGAAATTTTTATGTTTTTGCAAATTCCATTTATAAAGTGATTAAAGAATTGAATTATTCCTTATTTCACAATTTAGGGTCCTGTAACTTTTTCAAACATGGTTGAAAATAGCATAATCATAATCCTTGAATTTTGCTGATACTTTTTCATATATAATTTATTTTCATTGGAGTTACAGATTAATTTCTATGATTTTTGCAATTTTTAGCAATTTCCTGAATTAGTTTTAAACTGGAAATTCCATTTATTGCATCAGGCTGACGTCAGCAGGTCAGCCGACCTGTTCAGGTCAAACCTGACAGGGGGGCCCCACTGGTCAGCCTCTCTGGGACTAATCCCGCGCTGACCAGCCCCTAATTGGGGTTTGACCAGGCGTGGGGCCCTCTTGTCAGCGAGTGATTAAGTCACTAATCGGCTGGATTAGCTTGCCACGTCGACCTCCACCGGCGGCGAGGTCGACCTCGCCGGCGGGGAGCCTCCGGCGACCACCAGCACGGCGGAGGGGCTCGGAAACGGCGCACAGGGGGCCAAATGCTGCGCAGACAGCACCAGAGGAACGGCACGTCTCCCGGAGCTTCATTTCTGCGCCTAGCCGGGGCTGATCTGGCCGGAGATGACGCCGGCGACGAGCTTGGCGGTGGCCAAGGCTCGGGCGTCATCGGGGTCTTTCCAACAGGGGGATCTACGCTCGGTTCTTAGCTGCTACAGCATCTACGCGTCGTCCTGGAGCTGATGGTGCCATTGGAAGAACGAGCTGGACATCGGAGGGCTACCGGCGACGAGCGGCAGCGGCGGTCCTCGTTGTGCTCCGGTGAAACTAGGGCTAGAGGAGGGGATCGACGGGGGAAAACTTAGGGAAAACGACCGCATGCTCACAGGGAGTGCAGAGCAGAGCTCAGACGGCTCGGGGAAGGCCTGGGGGCGACGAATCGACGGGAGAGGTCCGGCGGCCGGAGGAGGAAGACGACGGCGTTGCGGGCGTTGCAGGGCTCGAGGAGGCTTCGGCTTCTGCAGAGTCGACCAGGGCGACGAGGCGGAGCTAATGGCGTGCTCTGGGAGGGGATCCTATGGCCAGGGACACGGGCAGCTCGAGCTCAAGCTCGGCTCTAATGGCGGCAGCAGGGAGAAGGAGGAGATCCGGGAGGAGGAGGAGAACCGAGGCGGGGAATGGATAGGGGAAGCTCTGGGAGCTTATCCCCGTCGTCGCCAGCGCGAACCGGCGGCCAGGCAGGCACGCAGGTGCGTGGCCGCACCGGAGGGGGCGGCGGCCACCTCCTGCTGCCTACTGGCGCGAGGGAGGGGACGAGCGGGGAGATGGGCCGGGCCTGGCTTGGGCGACATGTAAGTCTTTTTCCATTTCCTCTGTTTTTGTTTTTCTGTTTTGCTATTTATTGCTTTGCCAATTATTTCAGCTCCAAAACAAAAAGTAAAAACTATTTTAGACCTCCTGAAATATTTGTTATAATATCCCCACTCATTTCCAAGGTTTTCATCATTTTTGGAAAATTATAGTTTCTGATTTCAATTTTTAAATTTGAAACCAGTGGCTTTTGCATTTATTTAAAATGCTTAAAGTGTCAAGAAAATAGTTTTCTCCAATGCTCATTTACTTTCATGATTTATCAAAAAGTTTGAACATTACTTGAGGCCATTTTGGGTTCATTGATTTGAACTAGTTTGAAATTTCCTTTAATTGAAATGGTGGCTAGGGTTTTGAGTTTTTCCTTTGCCACTTTGTTGTTTTTTGTTGAAACTTCTTAGATGCAAATGCAAAGAAGACATGAGCACAATGCTATCTTGCTTAAGGGTTAGGGATGTGACAACTCACCCCCACTCAAAAGAATCTCGTCCCGAGATTTAGAAGTCGTCGGGAATAACGCAGGATATTCGAGTCGGAGATGATCCTCTCTTTCCCAAGTTGCCTCCTTTTCAGAATGATTTGACCACTGAACTTTAAGAAACTTGAGGTTTCGACGTCGAGTGGTACGCTCAGCTTGATCAAGAATACGCACGGGGTATTCTCAGTAAGAAAGGTTATCTTGTAGATCAAGCGTTTCGTGGTCCACTTCACGGATAGGATCCGAAAAGCAATGCCTGAGTTGCGAGACGTGGAAAACATCATGAACCTTGGAAAGATGCGGAGGAAGTTCCAACTGGTAGGCAACTTCTCCTCGTTTGTCAAGAATGCAAAAAGGTCCAATGTAACGAGGAGCCAATTTGCCCTTGATACCGAATCGATGGGTACCCTTCAAAGGTGTAACCCGAAGGTAAGCCTTCTCGTCAACTTCAAAGGTCACAGCCTTATGATGACGATCATATTGGCTCTTTTGACGAGACTGGGCTGTTTTCAACTTTTCACGAATAATGCGAACCTGCTCTTCTGCATCCTGGATCATGTCCGGGCCAAAGAGTTGCCTCTCTCCGGTTTCTGACCAATTAAGAGGGGTTCGACATCTTCGTCCATAGAGAACTTCAAAAGGGGCTTTGCCCAAGCTTGATTGATAACTATTGTTATAAGCGAATTCGGCGAATGGAAGGCACTTCTCCCAATTCATACCGAACGAATTACACAAGCTCGGAGCATATCTTCTAGGATTTGATTCACTCTTTCTACTTGACCACTTGATTGGGGATGGAAAGCAGTGCTAAAAGATAAGTGAGTCCCCATGGCATTCTGAAAACTTTCCCAGAAGCGAGAAGTAAAGATACTTCCACGGTCCGAGTTAATTTCCAGGGGAACACCATGAAGAGACACTATTCGAGAGATATATAACTCTGCTAGCTGGCTAGCTGTTATACTCTCACGAACAGGAAGAAAATGAGCCACTTTGGAAAGACGGTCAATGACCACAAAGATAGCATTATTTCCTTTCTTGGTCTTGGGAAATCCGGTAATGAAATCCATGCTAACTTTATCCCATTTCCATTCAGGAATAGCTAAAGGTTGAAGGGTGCCAGCAGGCCTTTGATGTTCTGCCTTAAATCGACGACAAACATCGCAGTTAGCAACGAACTCAGCAATTTCTCTCTTCATCCTTGTCCACCAGAACCTCTCGCGTAGGTCCTGATACATCTTAGTACTACCGGGATGAATGGTGAGAGGGGAATCATGAGCCTCCTTAAGGATTAACTGCCTTAGATGTGGGTTCTTAGGAACCACTAAATGATTCTGGAAGAACACCACACCTTGATCATTCATGGAAAATTCTTTAGCGTTTCCGCTAAAAATATTCTCCTTGATCCGTGATATACCCTTTTCACGCTTTTGGCCAGCTATAATTTGATCCTTAAGAGTAGGCTTCACCACCAGGGTAGAAAGGAATCCTTGAGGAACAATATGAAGATTCAACTTCCGAAAGTCCTCATGGAGAAGTGGTTGACCTTGTTGTAGCATCAAATTGTTACAATAAGATTTACGACTTAGTGCATCGGCCATAACATTGGCCTTCCCCGGGGTGTAAGTTATCCCTAAGTCGTAATCCGAGATCAACTCAACCCACCGTCTTTGCCTGAGATTCAAATCCGGCTGGGTGAAGATATATTTCAGACTTTGGTGATCAGTGAATATTTCGCAACGATTACCCAAAAGGTAATGTTGCCATGTTTTTAGTGCATGGACCACAGCTGCAAGCTCAAGGTCATGTGTGGGATAATTATCCTCATGTGGACGCAACTGTCGAGATGCGTATGCGATCACATGACGATCTTGCATGAAAATGCAACCTAATCCTTGTCGCGAGGTGTCGCAATAGATAACAAAGTCCTTAGAAAAATCTGGTGGTAGCAACACAGGTGCGGAAGTCAGGCGTCTTTTCAGTTCCTGAAAACTATGCTCACACTGTGGTGTCCACTCAAACTTTTTATCCTTCTTGAGGAGTTCAGTCAGAGGCTTTGCAACCTTGGAGAAATTCTCGACGAAGCGGCAACAATAGCTCGCTAGACCAAGAAAACTCCTAACTTGCTTAACCGATTCAGGTTGAGTCCAATCAAGGACAGCTTGAACTCTCTCGGGATTGACAGCAATACCCTTACCAGAGATTACGTGGCCTAGATAGGTCACTTCTGGTAACCAGAATTCACATTTTGAAAATTTGGCATAAAGGCGATGCTCTCGGAGTTTCATCAATACCAGCCTTAGATGCTCGGCATGTTCTTGTTCATTCTTTGAGTAGATGAGAATATCATCGAGGTATACTACGACGAATTTATCCAAATACTCCATAAAGATTGAATTCATCAGCCGAGAGAAGGTGGCTGGGGCATTGGTTAAACCGAAGGACATAACGGTGTACTCATATTGGCCATAACGAGTAACAAAGGCCGTTTTTGGAATGTCCCCGTTCTTAATCTTGATTTGATGGTATCCAAACCTCAAATACATTTTGGAGAAGACTGAGGATCCAGCGAGCTGATCGTACAGATCGTTGATCCTGGGGAGCGGATACTTGTTCTTTATAGTGACCAGGTTAACTGGTCGGTAATCTACAACCATCCGATCCGTTCCGTCTTTCTTCTTGATGAAGAGGACGGGACAAGCCCAAGGAGAAGAGCTGGGACGAATCAAACCTTTGTTCAAGGCCTCATCTAATTGCTTCTTAAGTTCGGCTAGCTCTAGGGGTGCCATCTTATAAGATCTTCCGGCTATTGGGACAGTTCCCGGAACAAGATCTATCACAAACTCTACATCTCTGTCAGGTGGAATTCCTGGCAGTTCCTCTGGAAAAACATCCGGGAAGTCACGGACTATCGGAATGTCTTCAAGTTCCGGAAGAGGGTTGGCATTTAGGGAATAGAGCTGGCATTTGGCAACTCGAGTAGAGACATTTACTATCTCACCCGAGGGATGGGTAAGCTGGACATTTCTAGAGTGAGTATCAATCTTGGCATAGTGAGCTTACATCCAGTCCATGCCCAAGATGATATTAATATCCGAAGATTTCAATGCTATCAATGAGGCTAGAAAAACTAGCCTGTCTACTAGAATCTCCTTGTCATAGGTTATCCTAGAGGTTTGCCATTTACTACCAGGGGTTTGGACAACCAATGGGATTGGCATATCACAAAATGACATGTTATGCAACTGTGCATAACTTTCTGAAATGAAGGAATGAGAAGACCCAGTGTCAAAGAGAACGGACGCTGGGTGATGATTAACAAGAAGCGTACCCAGCATGACATCGGGATCCTCTGCAGCTTCTTCTGCTGACACATAATTCACACGGCCACGTGCAGGAGTTGGCTTCACATAAAACGCTTTGCCTGACTTGGCCTGCCCGACGGACTTTCTGGGTTGCTTGGCACCCACATTCTGAGGACACTCACGGGAATAATGCCCTGGTTCTCCACACTTGTAGCATATCACCTGGTTGGCACGTGGTGCAGCATTGCTAGCTGGACCACCATAAGCTTTTGATGGAGGGTTGGCCTGATTCGTCTGAGGCGCCATGTAGGATGGCCTCGGAGTGTATCTTGGCGGCAGAAAACTGTTTGGAACCCACAGCCTGCGTTTTTGAAACGCGGAACCAGAAGATGAGCCAAAGTCACGGGAGTGCTTCCTTGTGGCTTCGAAGTCAGTATGACCAGTCTCCGCATTGATCGCTTTGTTGACCAGGGCTTGAAAGCTTGCACACTCATGGAGGCTCAGGTCTCGACGGAGCTCAGGGCTCAGACCCTTACGGAATCTTGCTTGCTTCTTGGCGTCAGTAGACACCTCCTCTGTTGCATAGCGGGCGAGGTTACCGAACTCGCGGCTATAGGCATCCACAGACAACTTGCCCTGAGTGAAGGCACAAAACTCCTCTCTCTTTCTGTCCATCAGGCCCTCTGGAATATGGTGCAGACGGAAAGCTGCGCTGAAGTCTGCCCATGTGGCCACTGGTTCAGCAGGACGCATAGCTTCAAAATTCTCCCACCACAGATTGGCGGGTCCCTCCAGGAAATACGTCGCGAAGGTCACCTTGTCGGCCTCAAACACATTCGTAGAGCGAATCTTGCGTGAAATGCTGCACAGCCAGTCATCAGCGTCGAGGGGATCGACGGAATGATGAAACTTTGGAGGATTCAGCTTCACAAAGTCATTGAGGGACACTGCAGCATTCCTAGGCTGTCGAGCCGTATTCTGCTCAATACGCTCTAGCAGTCGGTTGGTCTCCCTTTTGTTTCTTTCTGCCTCAAGCATCACTTCTGCCAGAGAAGGTGGGTGAGGCAGGTCTTCCTGCGACGCTTGACTACCCTCACCTTGCTCATGAGCAGGGGCACGGTTCAACCTGGTGAACACCATCCTGACAAACAAACTCATAGCTTAGACCAATATCATATCAATACTAACTATGGATTAAGAATGTACTGAACACACGGAATGCGGAAATGAATATCCGAACAACATGGTAACAAGCAACTGCTATATATACACCATGGTTCATACACACCCTTACATAGTTCAGTAAAAACTTACTCGAAGAGAAAACTACTAAAATGGTGGAACTACTCATCAGAGGCTTACAAGCTTCCTATACATTATTTATCTAGGCCTCCGGAATTCGTTTCACATTACTACCATACTCCACAAGTCACGCAGGACTGTGAACATACGGCTACTACCATACTATCCTTCCGCTCATAGCTCAGGCATCCGCATAGAACATCTCATAGAGATTACCTCCATGACCCGGAAGCTCAACCTGCGGATCAGGAAACACTCTAGCCTGAGATCCGTGGGATCCATAAGGACACGGATGTGGCCTTGGTCCCCTGACTGGTGGTAAGAGGGGTCCCCGAAGAGGTGTGACTCCTCCTATAGCTGGCTAGTCAACATGGGCCGGAAGATGGTTCCAAACAGGGTTCAGCATCTCCATCTATCCATACCCTGTCTGGTTTACCGGTGCCAGCTGCGTCAAAACTGTCCACAGACGGGCACGGGTAGCATAAAGCTCCATGCGGAGAGCACGAGCATCCTTGTCTCTGTTCTCTAGCATCTCAACAGTGGACTGCAGAAGTGGATCCTCCATAGAAGAAGCAAAATAGACTCCACTGAGGTATCCCTCTTCACCAGACTGAGAGGCCGGAACATAGCAGAACTCTGAATTCTGCAGCAGTGCATGTCTCGCTCTCATAATAGTCAGCATTGAATAGGCAGCATCCTGTACTGCCATGTCAACGGTGACCCCCAACCCATAGGACCAATGGATTGGCTTCTCCGCTCCAGGGTAATCTGGAAATACCCTAACAGTGCAAATGTACTGGCTCTGGTTGAAGTCTCGGTACTGTTCCTCCACTGTGTACTCGGGGTACCAGCGGTAACCGCACACCGACATCACCCTGACCAGCATGGCCGTATGACCCGGCACATCAATGCACCTGGTCAGACGTACCACCTGACGAGAAGGACGGCCAGGCATCTGTAAATAGAGAGTAATGCAAAAGCATTAGAGCTCTGAATGCAAAAAAAAAATTGGGCAGCATAACGGCTGTAAATGCTCAAAACAAATTTGAAACAACCCAAAGTGGAATAACGTAACCACTCAACTATCAAGTTCAACTCTCTGGTCACCAAACTTACTTCCTGCTTCCTAGGAATAAAAGAAACCCAATATCTCTCGACCTGTAGTCCTATAATCTACCGATCAGAAATACGAGCCTAGGAAATGATGAGTAACCTAGTCCTTAATTCCCGCAGAAAAGACGAGGATGACCAGAATAGAATATCTTGAGAAGAGAACAAGAGTGTTACGTTCCCTTCCACAAACAATTCCCTTATATATAACTAAGAAATTCTAGACTCAACTTCGACCAGTTTGGCTTAGTAATCCTACAGTCAGTCAGGCTCTGATACCAACGCTGTCGGGACCCCGATCCTAAGCCACAGGAATCCAGCCTGTAACACATCGCATCTCTTTGTGGTCTCACGCACGGTTAACTCCACGGCTGCAGCCTTACCTTAGCCGGGACCGTTTGCATCTTCTGACTCACGTATGCGATAGGTGTCGCTAGCAATCCAATGTCAAAGAACCCGGATCGACATGTCTAGTCATAAACCAAAGTGGCAGTTCCGCACAAGGACAGGCATACATGACCCAACAAAGCAGGTGTCGGTCATCAGCGAATGTAGACAAGTCGTAGCAAGCTACAAGGACTCCATTACATCGCATGACATTTCCCCAAAGGGGACAGACACAGCAGCAAAGAAGGACACATGCCAGTCAACCAATGTGTGTGGAGCAGTAGCGAACTACCAAGGCTCGTTGGACCACAAAGTGGCATTTCCTTGTAAGGGGTGCTACTAAAGTTCACGACTAGGTAATCGAACCCCATACATACCAAGTACGACACAGGTACGCATGGCATACCGGTATGTATAGATACATCGATGGCATCAGAACATAACCATAAACATACAAGCTTTATTTAGGAGGCTCACAAGAGCCACACACATAATATTATACATCAAGGGTCTCATGACCCGTAATAGCAGTCATACAATTACAAGCCAGCGGAAGAGTTATAAACTGTCTGAGTACAGACAGGGCAACTAGTAGGCACGTGGCCTGACTATACTACAGAGCCGACGTAGGGCCAGATCGTAGCTGGGACACCAGCTACTCGTCGTCGTCGATGTCTATGAAGAACCCTCCACTAGGGTCATTAGCAACCTCTGCAACATTTATTAAGCAAACATGAGTACGAAGGTACTCAGCATGACTTTAGGAGAACTAACTACTCATGCAAGGTATCAAAAGGTATTGTGGGGTTTCATGCGGAAAGCCAGCGTTTGACTCATGGCTAGACAACTTGCATTTTGAAATTAGTTTTGACAACTTGATTTCTCGCACACGAGACCACTAACACCACAACAATACACTATCGTGGAATCATTCCGTCTCCATACGGAAATGCCGTCCACGACACTCACGCTTATCTTGACAATTTTATGAGTAGCCATTGAAGTTATCTATGAACAACATATGTCTCCAAGTAGTCCATATCCGCGGACGCGGCTATTCGAATAGATCATAACCCTGCAGGGGTGTACTTCGTCACACACGCTCCCGCCACTTATCGCCATGTGCACGTCATGCACCTCGGCAACCTTCAAGCGGAAGCCCAGCGAGGGAGTCGGCCACAACCGTTAACCACACTAGTACCTAGTCCAGGTTTATCGCCTATCTGAGAGTAACCCGTACGGAAGTCCGGGCGAGGTTTCCGCCACGGCCTCAAACGATGTGCGCAGGGTTCCCAAGCCCACCATCCGGGTGCCACTTGGTACACCGTGCCACTGCCTACCGCATCACGGTCCACCTCTCAGGTCAGCACCATGCACGGCCTCCAGCATTACTATAAACACCAGAAACTACTTGCAACTCCTGGACCGAGGACTACGCGATTAATAGGCCGAGCGGGGTCATATTTCAGGGCCCAACATGTGGTAGTATCTAGTCTTGGATTACATACACGGAACTCAGTTCCTAAGGACGGTTCCAATGAAACAACCCGCCATGTACTCCTACACAGCCTTTCACCGGTACCTTTACCAAATCAAGTTCAACACACGACCTTTGCTCACCGAACACATTCCACATTTCTGTTCATCTCCCAGATGACAGACCATACACAACTCTAAGCATAGCATGCATAGCAGGATAAGGCACATCATAGCTCAAGCAACTACCAGGTATGCTAGGTTGCAAGGTTCGGCTATTTACTGTGACAAGGTTAAGTCATGCAAAGGAAGTGGGTCCAACTATCGTGGCAAAAGTAGTTGAAGCATTTGATCCTAATGCAATAAATAGGTGCAGGAGCAAGAACATAGGAGTTATCGTGATGATCAAAAGGGTTGCTTGCCTTGTTGCTCAGAGGAGGAACGATATCCGTCAGACGGATATTCGGTGGAATCCGGGGGTGCGGAGCCTATCGAAATGAATGACAACATTCAATAACAATCATATGCAATCAAAATGATGCATGAGCATGGCATAAGAATGCAAGTGATATGTTATTATAATCAAGATGTTTTAGGTTTAGAGTTGATTTGGATCACATTCGAATAGCAATTCCAATGGGTATTCTCGGATACCGGTTTAATTGATTCGACCTGATGCTCAGATCAACCTAATGTTAACATGCATGAAATGTCATGTTATGGTACTGATTTATATCTAGGGCAGTGTGTGATCATTGTATTTATAATGAAATTTGTATATTTTTGCAAATTCCATTTATAAAGTGATTAAAGAATTGAATTATTCCTTATTTCACAATTTAGGGTCCTGTAACTTTTTCAAACATAGTTGAAAATAGCATAACCAGAATCCTTGAATTTTTCTGATACTTTTTCATATATAATTTATTTTCATTGGAGTTACAGATTAATTTCTATGATTTTTGCAATTTTTAGCAATTTCCTGAATTAGTTTTAAACTGGAAATTCCATTAATTGCATCAGGCTGACGTCAGCAGGTCAGCCGACCTGTTCAGGTCAAACCTGACAGGGGGGCCCCACTGGTCAGCCTCTGTGGGACTAATCCCGCGCTGACCAGCCCCTAATTGGGGTTTGACCAGGCGTGGGGCCCTCTTGTCAGCGAGTGATTAAGTCACTAATCGGCTGGGTTAGCTTGCCACGTCGACCTCCACCGGCGACGAGGTCGCCCTCGCCGGCGGGGAGCCTCCGGCGACCACCAGCACGGCGGAGGGGCTCGGAAACGGCACACAGGGGGCCAAATGCTGCGCGGAGAGCACCAGAGGAACGACACGTCTCCCTGAGCTTCATTTCTGCACCTAGCCGGGGCTGATCTGGCCGGAGATGACGCCGGCGACGAGCTTGGCGGCGCCCAAGGCTCAGGCGTCATCGGGGTCTTTGCAACAGGGGGATCTACGCTCGGTTCTTAGCTGCTACAGCATCTACGCGTCGTCCTGGAGCTGATTGTGCCATTGGAAGAACGAGCTGGACATCGGAGGGCTACCTGCGACGAGCGGCAGCGGCGGTCCTCGTCGGGATCCGGTGAAACTAGGGCTAGAGGAGGGGATCGACGGGGGAAAAATTAGGGAAAACGACCGCATGCTCACAGGGAGTGCAGAGCAGAGCTCAGACGGCTCGGGGAAGGCCTGGGGGCGACGAATCGACGGGAGAGGTCCGGCGGCCGAAGGAGGAAGACGACGGCGTTGCGGGCGTTGCAGGGCTCGAGGAGGCTTCGGCTTCTGCAGAGACGACCAGGGCGACGAGGCGGAGAAAATGGCGTGCTCTGGGAGGGGATCCTATGGCCAGGGGCACGGGCAGCTCGAGCTCAAGCTCGGCTCTAATGGCGGCAGAGGGAGAAGGAGGAGATCCGGGAGGAGGAGGAGAACCGAGGCGGGGAATGGATAGGGGAAGCTCTGGGGAGCTTATCCCCGTTGTCACCAGCGCGAACCGGCGGCCAGGCAGGCACGCAGGTGCGTGGCCGCCCCGGAGGGGGCGGCGGCCACCTCCTGCTGCCTACTGGCGCGAGGGAGGGGACGAGCGGGGAGATGGGCCGGGCCTGGCTTGGGCGACAGGTAAGTCTTTTTCAATTTCCTCTGTTTTTGTTTTTCTGTTTTTCTATTTATTGCTTTGCTAATTATTTCAGCTCTAAAACTTAAAGTAAAAACTATTTTAGACCTCCTAAAATATTTGTTATAATATCCCCACTCATTTCCAAGGTTTTCATCATTTTTGGAAAATTATAGTTTCTGATTTCAATTTTTAAATTTGAAACCAGTGGCTTTTGCATTTATTTAAAATGCTTAAAGTGTCAAGAAAATAGTTTTCTCCAATGCTCATTTACTTTCATGATTTATCAGAAAGTTTGAACATTTCTTGAGGCCATTTTGGGTTCATTGATTTGAACTAGTTTGAAATTTCCTTTAATTCAAATGGTGGCTAGGGTTTTGAGATTTTCCTTTGCCACTTTGTTGTTTTTTGTTGAAACTTCTTACATGCAAATGCAAAGAAGACATGAGCACAATGCTATCTTGCTTAAGGGTTAGGGATGTGACAACTTCATTATTTATTTTTCATAAATTTGCTGATTATTTTGAGCTATAAGACCATGAAATTGAAAAGCATTTCAAATGAACTCTGAAAAGGTTCCAAGTTGGCATGGTATCATCATTTCACCCACATAGCATGTGCGAGAAAGTTGAGAGGGTTACGGCAAAAACTGGATGCACTTCGTGTACAAAATGGACAATCTCTTTCGAAGTATCACGGTTTCATATGGAAACTCGTGTGTCATGAAGGGATTTCATTTTTTTGAACTTATTTGAACTCCAAAGTTTTTCTATGCTCAGAATGCACCATTCAAAGTCACATCATCAATTAACAACCCTTTCTGACTTCATTTGTTATTTTTCATGCATTTACTGATTATTTTAAGCTATAAGACCATGAAATTGAAAAGCATTTGAAATGAACTCTGAAAAGGTTCCAAGTTTGCATGGTATCATCATTTCACCCACATAGCATATGCGAGAAAGTTGAGAGGGTTATGACAAAAATTGGATGCACTTCATGTACAAAGCGGATAATCTCTTTCAAAGTATCAGGGTTTGATACGGAAGCTCGTGTGTTACAAAGGGATTTCCTTTTTTTGAACTTATTTGAACTGCATAGTTTTTCTGTCTTCAGAATACACCATTCAAAGCCACATGATCAATTTACAACATTTTTTGACTTCATTTGTTATTTTTCATGCATTTACTGATTATTTTGAGCTATAAGACCAAGAAATTGAAAAGCATTTGAAATGAACTCTAAAAAGGTTCCAAGTTGCCATGGTATCATCATTTGACCCACATACCATGTGCGAGAAAGTTGAGAGGGTTACGGGAAAAACTGGATGCACTTCGTGTACAAAACGGATAATCTCTTTCGAAGTATCACGGTTTCATACGGAAACTCGTGTGTTACAAAGGGATTTCATTTTTTTAACTTATTTGAACTCCATAGTTTTTTGTGTGTTCAAAGTGACATCATCAATTTACAACCCTTTCTGACTTCATTTGTTATTTTTCATGCATTTACTGATTATTTTGAGCTATAAGACCATGAAATTGAAAAGCATTTGAAATGAACTCTGAAAAGGTTCCAAGTTGGCATGGTATCATCATTTCACCCACATAGCGTGTGCGAGAAAGTTGAGAGGGTTACGGAAAAAAATGGATGCACTTCGTGTACAAAACGGACAATCTCTTTCGAAGTATCAGGGTTTCATACGGAAACTCGTGTGTTACAAAGGGATTTCATTTTTTTGAACTTATTTGAACTCGATAGTTTTTCTATGTTCAAAACTCACCATTCAAAGCCACATCATCAATTTACAACCCTTTCTCACTTCGTTTGTTACTTTTCATGCATTTACTGATTGTTTTGACCTATAAGACCATGAAATTGAAAACATTTGAAATGAACTATGATAAGATTCCAAGTTGGCATGGTATCATCATTTCACCCACATAGCATGTGCGAGAAAGTTGAGAGGGTTACGGCAAAAACTTGATGCACTTCGTGTACAAAACGGACAATCTCTTTCGAAGTATCAGGGTTTCGTACGGAAACTCGTGTGTTACAAAGGGATTTCATTTTTTTGAACTTATTTGAACTCCATAGTTTTTCTGTGTTCAAAATGCACCATTCAAAGCCACATCAATTTACATCCCTTTCTGACTTCATTTTTTATTTTTCATGCATTTGCTGATTATTTTGAGCTATAAGACCATGAAATTGAAAAGCATTTCAAATGAACTCTGAAAAGGTTCCAAGTTGTCATGGTATCTTCATTTCACCCACATAGCATGTGCGAGAAAGTTGAGAGGGTTACGGCAAAAACTGGATGCACTTCATGTACAAAACGGAAAATCTCTTTCGAAGTATCAGGGTTTCATAAGTAAACTCGTGTGTTACAAAGGGATTTCATTTTTTTGAACTTATTTGAACTCCATAGTTTGTTTGTGTTCAAAATGCACCATTCAAAGCCACATCACCATTTACAACCCTTTCTGACTTCATTTCTTATTTTTCATGCATTATTGATTATTTTGAGCTATAAGACCATGAAATTGAAAAGCATTTGAAATGAACTATGAAAAGGTTCCAAGTTGGCATGGTATCATCATTTCACCCACATAGCTTGTGCGAGAAAGTTGAGAGGGTTACGGCAAAAACTGGATGCACTTCGTGTACAAAACGGACAATCACTTTCGAAGTATCATGGTTTCATACGGAAACTCGTGTGTTACAAAGGGATTTCATTTTTTTGAACTTATTTGAACTCCATAGTTTTTCTGTGTGCAAAATGCACCATTCAAAGACACATCATCAATTTACAACCCTTTCTGACTTCATTTTTTATTTTCATGCATTTGCTGATTATTTTGAGCTATAAGACCATGAAATTGAAAAGCATTTGAAATGAACTCTGAAAAGGTTCCAAGTTGGCATGGTATCATCATTTCACGCACATAGCATGTGCGAGAAAGTGGAGAGGGTTACGGCAAAAACTGGATGCACTTCGTGTACAAAATGGACAATCTCTTTCGAAGTATCACGGTTTCATATGGAAACTCGTGTGTCACAAAGGGATTTCATTTTTTTGAACTTATTTGAACTCCATAGTTTTTCTATGCTCAGAATGCACCATTCAAAGTCACATCATCAATTAACAACCCTTTCTGACTTCATTTGTTATTTTTCATGCATTTGCTGATTATTTTAAGCTATAAGACCATGAAATTGAAAAGCATTTGAAATGAACTCTGAAAAGGTTCCAAGTTGGCATGGTATCATCATTTCACCCACATTGCATGTGCGAGAAAGTTGAGAGGGTTACGGCAAAAACTTGATGCACTTCGTGTACAAAATGGACAATCTCTTTCGAAGTATCACGGTTTCATATGGAAACTCGTGTGTCACAAAGGGATTTCATTTTTTTGAACTTATTTGAACTCCATAGTTTTTCTATGCTCAGAATGCACCATTCAAAGTCACATCATCAATTAACAACCCTTTCTGACTTCATTTGTTATTTTTCATGCATTTACTGATTATTTTAAGCTATAAGACCATGAAATTGAAAAGCATTTGAAATGAGCTCTGAAAAGGTTCCAAGTTGGCATGGTATCATCATTTCACCCACATTGCATGTGCGAGAAAGTTGAGAGGGTTACGGCAAAAACTTGATGCACTTCATGTACAAAATGGACAATCTCTTTCGAAGTATCAGGGTTTCGTACGGAAACTCGTGTGTTACAAAGGGATTTCATTTTTTTGAAACTATTTGAACTCCATAGTTTTTCTGTGTTCAAAATGCACCATTCAAAGCCACATCAATTTACAACCCTTTCTGACTTCATTTTTTATTTTTCATGCATTTGCTGATTATTTTGAGCTATAAGACCATGAAATTGAAAAGCATTTCAAATAAACTCTGAAAAGGTTCCAAGTTGTCATGGTATCTTCATTTCACCCACATAGCATGTGCGAGAAAGTTGAGAGGGTTACGGCAAAAACTGGATGCACTTCGTGTACAAAACGGACAATCTCTTTCGAAGTATCACGGTTTCATACGAAAACTCGTGTGTTACAAAGGGATTTCATTTTTTTGAACTTATTTGAACTCCATAGTTTTTCTGTATTCAAAATGCTCCATTCAAAGACACATCATCAATTTACAACCCTTTCTGCCTTAATTCTTATTTTTCATACATTTACTGATTATTTTGAGCTATAAGACCATGAAATTGAAAAGCATTTCAAATGAAATCTGAAAAGGTTCCAAGTTGTCATGGTATCATCACTTGACCCACATAGCATGTGCGAGAAAGTTGAGAGGGTTACGGCAAAAACTGGATGCACTTCATGTACAAAACGGACAATCTCTTTCGAAGTATCAAGGTTTCATAAGTAAACTCGTGTGTTACAAAGGGATTTCATTTTTTTGAACTTATTTGAACTCCATAGTTTGTCTGTGTTCAAAATGCACCATTCAAAGCCACATCATGATTTACAACCCTTTCTGACTTCATTTCTTATTTTTCATGCATTATTGATTATTTTGAGCTATAAGACCATGAAATTGAAAAGCATTTGAAATGAACTCTGAAAGGGTTCCAAGTTGGCATGGTATCAACATTTCACCCACATAGCTTGTGCGAGAAAGTTGAGAGGGTTACGGCAAAAACTGGATGCACTTCGTGTACAAAACGGACAATCACTTTCGAAGTATCATGGTTTCATACGGAAACTCGTGTGTTACAAAGGGATTTCATTTTTTTGAACTTATTTGAACTCCATTGTTTTTCTGTGTTCAAAATGCACCATTCAAAGCCACATCATCAATTTACAACCCTTTCTGACTTCATTTTTTATTTTTCATGCATTTGCTGATTATTTTGAGCTATAAGACCATGAAATTGAGAAGCATTTGAAATGAACTCTCAAAAGGTTCCAAGTTGGCATGGTATCATCATTTAACCCACATAGCTTGTGCGAGAAAGTTGAGAGGGTTACGGCAAAAACTGGATGAACTTCGTGTACAAAACAGACAATCACTTTCGAAGTATCATGGTTTCATACGGAAACTCGTGTGTTACAAAGGGATTTCATTTTTTTTGAACTTATTTGAACTCCATTGTTTTCTGTGTTCAAAATGCACCATTCAAAGCCACATCATCAATTTACAACCCTTTCTGACTTCATTTTTTATTTTTCATGCATTTGCTGATTATTTTGAGCTATAAGACCATGAAATTGAAAAGCATTTGAAATGAACTCTGAAAAGGTTCCAAGTTGGCATGGTATCATCATTTCACGCACATAGCATGTGCGAGAAAGTGGAGAGGGTTACGGCAAAAACTGGATGCACTTCGTGTACAAAATGGACAATCTCTTTCGAAGTATCACGGTTTCATATGGAAACTCGTGTGTCACAAAGGGATTTCATTTTTTTGAACTTATTTGAACTCCATAGTTTTTCTATGCTCAGAATGCACCATTCAAAGTCACATCATCAATTAACAACCCTTTCTGACTTCATTTGTTATTTTTCATGCATTTACTGATTATTTTAAGCTATAAGACCATGAAATTGAAAAGCATTGGAAATGAACTCTGAAAAGGTTCCAAGTTGGCATGGTATCATCATTTCACCCACATTGCATGTGCGAGAAAGTTGAGAGGGTTACGGCAAAAACGTGATGCACTTCGTGTACAAAATGGACAATCTCTTTCGAAGTATCACGGTTTCATATGGAAACTCGTGTGTCACAAAGGGATTTCATTTTTTTGAACTTATTTGAACTCCATAGTTTTTCTATGCTCAGAATGCACCATTCAAAGTCACATCAATTAACAACCCTTTCTGACTTCATTTGTTATTTTTCATGCATTTACTGATTATTTTAAGCTATAAGACCATGAAATTGAAAAGCATTTGAAATGAACTCTGAAAAGGTTCCAAGTTGGCATGGTATCATCATTTCACCCACATTGCATGTGCGAGAAAGTTGAGAGGGTTACGGCAAAAACTGGATGCACTTCATGTACAAAACGGACAATCTCTTTCGAAGTATCAGGGTTTCGTACGGAAACTCGTGTGTTACAAAGGGATTTCATTTTTTTGAACTTATTTGAACTCCATAGTTTGTCTGTGTTCAAAATGCACCATTCAAAGCCACATCATGATTTACAACCCTTTCTGACTTCATTTCTTATTTTTCATGCATTATTGATTATTTTGAGCTATAAGACCATGAAATTGAAAAGCATTTCAAATAAACTCTGAAAAGGTTCCAAGTTGTCATGGTATCTTCATTTCACCCACATAGCATGTGCGAGAAAGTTGAGAGGGTTACGGCAAAAACTGGATGCACTTCGTGTACAAAACGGACAATCTCTTTCGAAGTATCACGGTTTCATACGAAAACTCGTGTGTTACAAAGGGATTTCATTTTTTGAACTTATTTGAACTCCATAGTTTTTCTGTATTCAAAATGCTCCATTCAAAGCCACATCATCAATTTACAACCCTTTCTGCCTTAATTCTTATTTTTCATACATTTACTGATTATTTTGAGCTATAAGACCATGAAATTGAAAAGCATTTCAAATGAAATCTGAAAAGGTTCCAAGTTGTCATGGTATCATCACTTGACCCACATAGCATGTGCGAGAAAGTTGAGAGGGTTACGGCAAAAACTGGATGCACTTCATGTACAAAACGGACAATCTCTTTCGAAGTATCAAGGTTTCATAAGTAAACTCGTGTGTTACAAAGGGATTTCATTTTTTTGAACTTATTTGAACTCCATAGTTTGTCTGTGTTCAAAATGCACCATTCAAAGCCACATCATGATTTACAACCCTTTCTGACTTCATTTCTTATTTTTCATGCATTATTGATTATTTTGAGCTATAAGACCATGAAATTGAAAAGCATTTGAAATGAACTCTGAAAAGGTTCCAAGTTGGCATGGTATCAACATTTCACCCACATAGCTTGTGCGAGAAAGTTGAGAGGGTTACGGCAAAAACTGGATGCACTTCGTGTACAAAACGGACAATCACTTTCGAAGTATCATGGTTTCATACGGAAACTCGTGTGTTACAAAGGGATTTCATTTTTTTGAACTTATTTGAACTCCATTGTTTTTCTGTGTTCAAAATGCACCATTCAAAGCCACATCATCAATTTACAACCCTTTCTGACTTCATTTTTTATTTTTCATGCATTTGCTGATTATTTTGAGCTTTAAGACCATGAAATTGAGAAGCATTTGAAATGAACTCTCAAAAGGTTCCAAGTTGGCATGGTATCATCATTTAACCCACATAGCTTGTGCGAGAAAGTTGAGAGGGTTACGGCAAAAACTGGATGCACTTCGTGTACAAAACGGACAATCACTTTCGAAGTATCATGGTTTCATACGGAAACTCGTGTGTTACAAAGGGATTTCATTTTTTTGAACTTATTTGAACTCCATTGTTTTTCTGTGTTCAAAATGCACCATTCAAAGCCACATCATCAATTTACAACCCTTTCTGACTTCATTTTTTATTTTTCATGCATTTGCTGATTATTTTGAGCTATAAGACCATGAAATTGAAAAGCATTTGAAATGAACTCTGAAAAGGTTCCAAGTTGGCATGGTATCATCATTTCACGCACATAGCATGTGCGAGAAAGTGGAGAGGGTTACGGCCAAAACTGGATGCACTTCGTGTACAAAATGGACAATCTCTTTCGAAGTATCACGGTTTCATATGGAAACTCGTGTGTCACAAAGGGATTTCATTTTTTTGAACTTATCTGAACTCCATAGTTTTTCTATGCTCAGAATGCACCATTCAAAGTCACATCATCAATTAACAACCCTTTCTGACTTCATTTGTTATTATTCATGCATTTACTGATTATTTTAAGCTATAAGACCATGAAATTGAAAAGCATTTGAAATGAACTCTGAAAAGGTTCCAAGTTGGCATGGTATCATCATTTCACCCACATTGCATGTGCGAGAAAGTTGAGAGGGTTACGGCAAAAACTGGATGCACTTCGTGTACAAAATGGACAATCACTTTCGAAGTATCATGGTTTCATACGGAAACTCGTGTGTTACAAAGGGATTTCATTTTTTTGAACTTATTTGAACTCCATTGTTTTTCTGTGTTCAAAATGAACCATCCAAAGCCACATCATCAATTTACAACCCTTTCTGACTTCATTTTTTATTTTTCATGGATTTGCTGATTATTTTGAGCTATAAGACCATGAAATTGAAAAGCATTTGAAATGAACTCTGAAAAGGTTCCAAGTTGGCATGGTATCATCATTTCACGCACATAGCATGTGCGAGAAAGTGGAGAGGGTTACGGCAAAAACTGGATGCACTTCGTGTACAAAATGGACAATCTCTTTCGAAGTATCACGGTTTCATATGGAAACTCGTGTGTCACAAAGGGATTTCATTTTTTGAACTTATTTGAACTCCATAGTTTTTCTATGCTCAGAATGCACCATTCAAAGTCACATCATCAATTAACAACCCTTTCTGACTTCATTTGTTATTTTTCATGCATTTACTGATTATTTTAAGCTATAAGACCATGAAATTGAAAAGCATTTGAAATGAACTCTGAAAAGGTTCCAAGTTGGCATGGTATCATCATTTCACCCACATTGCATGTGCGAGAAAGTTGAGAGGGTTACGGCAAAAACTTGATGCACTTCGTGTACAAAATGGACAATCTCTTTCGAAGTATCACGATTTCATATGGAAACTCGTGTGTCACAAAGGGATTTCATTTTTTTGAACTTATTTGAACTCCATAGTTTTTCTATGCTCAGAATGCACCATTCAAAGTCACATCATCAATTAACAACCCTTTCTGACTTCATTTGTTATTTTTCATGCATTTACTGATTATTTTAAGCTATAAGACCATGAAATTGAAAAGCATTTGAAATGAACTCTGAAAAGGTTCCAAGTTGGCATGGTATCATCATTTCACCCACATTGCATGTGCGAGAAAGTTGAGAGGGTTACGGCAAAAACTTGATGCACTTCGTGTACAAAATGGACAATCTCTTTCGAAGTATCAGGGTTTCATACGGAAACTCGTGTGTTACAAAGGGATTTCATTTTTTTGAAACTATTTGAACTCCATAGTTTTTCTGTGTTCAAAATGCACCATTCAAAGCCACATCAATTTACAACCCTTTCTGACTTCATTTTTTATTTTTCATGCATTTGCTGATTATTTTGAGCTATAAGACCATGAAATTGAAAAGCATTTCAAATAAACTCTGAAAAGGTTCCAAGTTGTCATGGTATCATCACTTGACCCACATAGCATGTGCGAGAAAGTTGAGAGGGTTACGGCAAAAACTGGATGCACTTCGTGTACAAAACGGACAATCTCTTTCGAAGTATCACGGTTTCATACGAAAACTCGTGTGTTACAAAGGGATTTCATTTTTTGAACTTATTTGAACTCCATAGTTTTTCTGTATTCAAAATGCTCCATTCAAAGCCACATCATCAATTTACAACCCTTTCTGCCTTAATTCTTATTTTTCATACATTTACTGATTATTTTGAGCTATAAGACCATGAAATTGAAAAGCATTTCAAATGAAATCTGAAAAGGTTCCAAGTTGTCATGGTATCATCACTTGACCCACATAGCATGTGCGAGAAAGTTGAGAGGGTTACGGCAAAAACTGGATGCACTTCATGTACAAAACGGACAATCTCTTTCGAAGTATCAAGGTTTCATAAGTAAACTCGTGTGTTACAAAGGGATTTCATTTTTTTGAACTTATTTGAACTCCATAGTTTGTCTGTGTTCAAAATGCACCATTCAAAGCCACATCATGATTTACAACCCTTTCTGACTTCATTTCTTATTTTTCATGCATTATTGATTATTTTGAGCTATAAGACCATGAAATTGAAAAGCATTTGAAATGAACTCTGAAAAGGTTCCAAGTTGGCATGGTATCAACATTTCACCCACATAGCTTGTGCGAGAAAGTTGAGAGGGTTACGGCAAAAACTGGATGCACTTCGTGTACAAAACGGACAATCACTTTCGAAGTATCATGGTTTCATACGGAAACTCGTGTGTTACAAAGGGATTTCATTTTTTTGAACTTATTTGAACTCCATTGTTTTTCTGTGTTCAAAATGCACCATTCAAAGCCACATCATCAATTTACAACCCTTTCTGACTTCATTTTTTATTTTTCATGCATTTGCTGATTATTTTGAGCTTTAAGACCATGAAATTGAGAAGCATTTGAAATGAACTCTCAAAAGGTTCCAAGTTGGCATGGTATCATCATTTAACCCACATAGCTTGTGCGAGAAAGTTGAGAGGGTTACGGCAAAAACTGGATGCACTTCGTGTACAAAACGGACAATCACTTTCGAAGTATCATGGTTTCATACGGAAACTCGTGTGTTACAAAGGGATTTCATTTTTTTGAACTTATTTGAACTCCATTGTTTTTCTGTGTTCAAAATGCACCATTCAAAGCCACATCATCAATTTACAACCCTTTCTGACTTCATTTTTTATTTTTCATGCATTTGCTGATTATTTTGAGCTATAAGACCATGAAATTGAAAAGCATTTGAAATGAACTCTGAAAAGGTTCCAAGTTGGCATGGTATCATCATTTCACGCACATAGCATGTGCGAGAAAGTGGAGAGGGTTACGGCCAAAACTGGATGCACTTCGTGTACAAAATGGACAATCTCTTTCGAAGTATCACGGTTTCATATGGAAACTCGTGTGTCACAAAGGGATTTCATTTTTTTGAACTTATTTGAACTCCATAGTTTTTCTATGCTCAGAATGCACCATTCAAAGTCACATCATCAATTAACAACCCTTTCTGACTTCATTTGTTATTATTCATGCATTTACTGATTATTTTAAGCTATAAGACCATGAAATTGAAAAGCATTTGAAATGAACTCTGAAAAGGTTCCAAGTTGGCATGGTATCATCATTTCACCCACATTGCATGTGCGAGAAAGTTGAGAGGGTTACGGCAAAAACTGGATGCACTTCGTGTACAAAACGGACAATCACTTTCGAAGTATCATGGTTTCATACGGAAACTCGTGTGTTACAAAGGGATTTCATTTTTTTGAACTTATTTGAACTCCATTGTTTTTCTGTGTTCAAAATGAACCATCCAAAGCCACATCATCAATTTACAACCCTTTCTGACTTCATTTTTTATTTTTCATGGATTTGCTGATTATTTTGAGCTATAAGACCATGAAATTGAAAAGCATTTGAAATGAACTCTGAAAAGGTTCCAAGTTGGCATGGTATCATCATTTCACGCACATAGCATGTGCGAGAAAGTGGAGAGGGTTACGGCAAAAACTGGATGCACTTCGTGTACAAAATGGACAATCTCTTTCGAAGTATCACGGTTTCATATGGAAACTCGTGTGTCACAAAGGGATTTCATTTTTTGAACTTATTTGAACTCCATAGTTTTTCTATGCTCAGAATGCACCATTCAAAGTCACATCATCAATTAACAACCCTTTCTGACTTCATTTGTTATTTTTCATGCATTTACTGATTATTTTAAGCTATAAGACCATGAAATTGAAAAGCATTTGAAATGAACTCTGAAAAGGTTCCAAGTTGGCATGGTATCATAATTTCACCCACATTGCATGTGCGAGAAAGTTGAGAGGGTTACGGCAAAAACTTGATGCACTTCGTGTACAAAATGGACAATCTCTTTCGAAGTATCACGATTTCATATGGAAACTCGTGTGTCACAAAGGGATTTCATTTTTTTGAACTTATTTGAACTCCATAGTTTTTCTATGCTCAGAATGCACCATTCAAAGTCACATCATCAATTAACAACCCTTTCTGACTTCATTTGTTATTTTTCATGCATTTACTGATTATTTTAAGCTATAAGACCATGAAATTGAAAAGCATTTGAAATGAACTCTGAAAAGGTTCCAAGTTGGCATGGTATCATCATTTCACCCACATTGCATGTGCGAGAAAGTTGAGAGGGTTACGGCAAAAACTTGATGCACTTCGTGTACAAAATGGACAATCTCTTTCGAAGTATCAGGGTTTCATACGGAAACTCGTGTGTTACAAAGGGATTTCATTTTTTTGAAACTATTTGAACTCCATAGTTTTTCTGTGTTCAAAATGCACCATTCAAAGCCACATCAATTTACAACCCTTTCTGACTTCATTTTTTATTTTTCATGCATTTGCTGATTATTTTGAGCTATAAGACCATGAAATTGAAAAGCATTTCAAATAAACTCTGAAAAGGTTCCAAGTTGTCATGGTATCTTCATTTCACCCACATAGCATGTGCGAGAAAGTTGAGAGGGTTACGGCAAAAACTGGATGCACTTCGTGTACAAAACGGACAATCTCTTTCGAAGTATCACGGTTTCATACGAAAACTCGTGTGTTACAAAGGGATTTCATTTTTTTGAACTTATTTGAACTCCATAGTTTTTCTATATTCAAAATGCTCCATTCAAAGCCACATCATCAATTTACAACCCTTTCTGCCTTAATTCTTATTTTTCATACATTTACTGATTATTTTGAGCTATAAGACCATGAAATTGAAAAGCATTTCAAATGAAATCTGAAAAGGTTCCAAGTTGTCATGGTATCATCACTTGACCCACATAGCATGTGCGAGAAAGTTGAGAGGGCTACGGCAAAAACTGGATGCACTTCATGTACAAAACGGACAATCTCTTTCGAAGTATCAAGGTTTCATAAGTAAACTCGTGTGTTACAAAGGGATTTCATTTTTTTGAACTTATTTGAACTCCATAGTTTGTCTGTGTTCAAAATGCACCATTCAAAGCCACATCATGATTTACAACCCTTTCTGACTTCATTTCTTATTTTTCATGCATTATTGATTATTTTGAGCTATAAGACCATGAAATTGAAAAGCATTTGAAATGAACTCTGAAAAGGTTCCAAGTTGGCATGGTATCAACATTTCACCCACATAGCTTGTGCGAGAAAGTTGAGAGGGTTACGGCAAAAACTGGATGCACTTCGTGTACGAAACGGACAATCTCTTTCGAAGTATCATGGTTTCATACGGAAACTCGCGTGTTAGAAAGGGATTTCATTTTTTTGAACTTATTTGAACTCCATAGTTTTTCTGTGTTCAAAATGCACCATTCAAAGACACATCATCAATTTACAACCCTTTCTGACTCCATTTTTTATTTTTCATGCATTTGCCGATTATTTTGAGTTATAAGACCATGAAATTGAAAAGCATTTGAAATGAACTCTGAAAAGGTTCCAAGTTGGCATGGTATCATCATTTCACCCACATAGCATGTGCGAGAAAGTGGAGAGGGTTACGGCAAAAACTGGATGCACTTCGTGTACAAAATGGACAATCTCTTTCGAAGTATCACGGTTTCATATGGAAACTCGTGTGTCACAAAGGGATTTCGTTTTTTTGAACTCCATAGTTTTTCTGTGTTCAAAATACACCATTCAAAGCGACATCATCAATTTACAACCCTTTCTGACTTCATTTGTTATTTTTCATGCATTTACTGATTATTTTGAGCTATAAGACCATGAAATTGAAAAGCATTTGAAATGAACTCTGAAAAGGTTCCAAGTTGGCATGGTATAATCATTTCACCCACGTAGCGTGTGGAAGAGAGTTGAGAGGATTCCGGAAAAAATGGATGCACTTCGTGTACAAAACGGACAATCTCTTTCGAAGTATCACGGTTTCATACGGAAACTCGTGTGTTACAAAGGGATTTCATTTTTTTGAACTTATTTGAACTCCATAGTTTTTCTGTGTTCAAAACTCACCATTCAAAGCCACATCATCCATTTACAACCCTTTCTGACTTCATTTGTTATTTTTCATGCATTTACTGATTATTTTGACCTATAAGACCATGAAATTGAAAACATTTGAAATGAACTCTGACAAGATTCCAAGTTGGCATGGTATCATCATTTCACCCACATAGCTTCTGCGAGAAAGTTGAGAGGGTTACGGCAAAAACTGGATGCACTTCGTGTACAAAACGGACAATCTCTTTCGAAGTATCAGGGTTTCGTACGGAAACTCGTGTGTTACAAAGGGATTTCATTTTTTTTGAACTTATTTGAACTCCATAGTTTTTCTGTGTTCAAAATGCACCATTCAAAGCCACATCAATTTACAACCCTTTCTGACTTCATTTGTTATTTTTCATGCATTTGCTGATTATTTTGAGGTATAAGACCATGAAATTGAAAAGCATTTCAAATGAACTCTGAAAAGGTTCCAAGTTGTCATGGTGTCATCATTTCACCCACATAGCATGTGCGAGAAAGTTGAGAGGGTTACGGCAAAAACTGGATGCACTTCGTGTACAAAACGGACAATCTCTTTCGAAGTATCACGGTTTCATACGGAAACTCGTGTGTTACAAAGGGATTTCATTTTTTTGAACTTCCTTGAACTCCATAGTTTTTCTATGTTCAACATGCACCATTCAAAGCCACATCATCATTTACAACCCTTTCTGACTTCATTTCTTATTTTTCATGCATTATTGATTATTTTGGGCTATAAGACCATGAAATTGAAAAGCATTTGAAATGAACTCTGAAAAGGTTCCAAGTTGGTATGGTATCATCATTTCACCCACATAACTTGTGCGAGAAAGTTGAGAGGGTTACGGCAATAACTGGATGCACTTCGTGTACAAAACGGACAATCTCTTTCGAAGTATCATGGTTTCATACGGAAACTCGTGTGTTACAAAGGGATTTCATTTTTTTGAAATTATTTGAACTCCATAGTTTTTCTATGCTCAGAATGCACCATTCAAAGTCACATCATCAATTAACAACCCTTTCTCACTTCATTTGTTATATTTCATGCATTTACTGATTATTTTAAGCTATAAGACCATGAAATTGAAAAGCATTTGAAATGAACTCTGAAAAGGTTCCAAGTTCGCATGGTATCATCATTTCACCAACATAGCATGTGCGAGAAAGTTGAGAGGGTTACGACAAAAACTGGATGCATTTCATGTACAAAGCGGACAATCTCTTTCGAAGTATCAGGGTTTCATACGGAAACTCGTGTGTTACAAACGGATTTCCTTTTTTTGAACTTATTTGAACTCCATAGTTTTTCTGTGTTCAGAATGCACCATTCAAAGCCACATCATCAATTTACAACATTTTCTGACTTCATTTGTTATTTTTCATGCATTTACTGATTATTTTGAGCTATATGACCATGAAATTGAAAAGCAATTGAAATGAACTCTGAAAAGGTTCCAAGTTGGCATGGTATCATCATTTCACCCACATATCGTGTGCGAGAAAGCTGAGTGGGTTACGAAAAAAAATGGATGCACTTCGTGTACAAAACGGACAATCTCTTTCGAAGTATCAGGGTTTCATACGGAAAATTGTGTGTTACAAAGGGATTTCATTTTTTTGAACTTATTTGAACTCCATAGTTTTTCTGTGTTCGAAATGCACCATTCAAAGCCACATCATCGATTTACAACCCTTTCTGACTTCATTTGTTATTATTCGTGCATTTACTGATTATTTTGAACTATAAGACCATGAAATTGAAAAGCATTTGAAATGAACTGTGAAAAGGTTCCAAGTTGGCGTGCTATCATCATTTCACCAACATAGCATGTGCGAGAAAGTTGAGAGGGTTACGGCAAAAACTGGATGCACTTCGTGTACAAAACGGACAATCTCTTTCGAAGTATCAGGGTTTCATACGGAAACTCGTGTGTTACAAAGGGATTTCATTTTTTTGAACTTATTTGAACTCCATAGTTTTTCTATGCTTAGAATGCACCATTCAAAGTCACATCATCAATTAACAACCCTTTTTGACTTCATTTGTTATATTTCATGCATTTACTGATTATTTTAAGCTATAAGACAATGAAATTGAAAAGCATTTGAAATGAACTCTGAAAAGGTTCCAAGTTCGCATGGTATCATCATTTCACCCACATAGCATGTGCGAGAAAGTTGAGAGGGTTACGACAAAAACTGGATGCATTTCATGTACAAAGCGGACAATCTCTTTCGAAGTATCACGGTTTCATATGGAAACTCGTGTGTTACAAACGGATTTCCTTTTTTTGAACTTATTTGAACTCCATAGTTTTTCTGTGTTCAGAATGCACCATTCAAAGCCAGATCATCAATTTACAACATTTTCTGACTTCATTTGTTATTTTTCATGCATTTACTGATTATTTTGAGCTATATGACCATGAAATTGAAAAGCAATTGAAATGAACTCTGAAAAGGTTCCAAGTTGGCATGGTATCATCATTTCACCCACATATCGTGTGCGAGAAAGCTGAGAGGGTTACGAAAAAAAATGGATGCACTTCGTGTACAAAACGGACAATCACTTTTGAAGTATCAGGGTTTCATACGGAAAATCGTGTGTTACAAAGGGATTTCATTTTTTTGAACTTATTTGAACTCCATAGTTTTTCTGTGTTCGAAATGCACCATTCAAAGCCACATCATCGATTTACAACCCTTTCTGACTTCATTTGTTATTTTTCGTGCATTTACTGATTATTTTGAACTATAAGACCATGAAATTGAAAAGCATTTGAAATGAACTGTGAAAAGGTTCCAAGTTGGCGTGATATCATCATTTCACCAACATAGCATGTGCGAGAAAGTTGAGAGGGTTACGGCAAAAACTGGATGCACTTCGTGTACAAAACGGACAATCTCTTTCGAAGTATCAGGGTTTCATACGGAAACTCGTGTGTTACAAAGGGATTTCATTTTTTTGAACTTATTTGAAATCCATAGTTTTTATGTTTTAAATATGCACCATTCAAAGCCACATAATCAATTTACAACCCTTTTCGACTTCATTTGTTATTTTTCATGCATTTATTAATTGTTTTGAGCTATGAGACCATGAAATTGAAAAGCATTTGAAATGAACTCTGAAAAGGTTCCAAGTTGCCATGGTATCATCATTTCACCCACATAGCATTTGCGAGAAATTTGAGAGGGTTACGAAAAAAACAGGATGCACTTCGTGTACAATACGGACAATCTCTTTCGAAGTATCAGGGTTTCATACGGAAACTCGTGTGTTACAAAGGGATATCATTTTTTTGAACTTATTTGAACTCCATAGTTTTTCTGTGTTCAAAACGCACCATTCAAAGCCACATCATCAATTTACAACCCATTCTGACCTATTTGTTATTTTTCATGCATTTACTGATTATTTTGAGCTATAAGACCATGAAATTGAAAAGAATTTGAAATGAACTCTGAAAAGGTTCCAAGTTGTCATGGTATCATCATTTCACCCACATAGCATGTGCGAGAAAGTTGAGAGGGTTACGGCAAAAACTGGATGCACTTCGTGTACAAAACGGACAATCTCGTTCGAAGTATCACGGTTTCATACGGAAACTCGTGTGTTACAAAGGGATTTCATTTTTTTGAACTTCTTTGAACTCCATAGTTTTTCTGTGTTCAGAATGCACCATTCAAAGCCACATCATCAATTTACAACCCTTTCTGACTTCATTTTTTATTTTTCATGTATTTGCTGATTATTTTGAGTTATAAGACCATGAAATTGAAAAGCATTTGAAATGAACTGTGAAAAGGTTCCAAGTTGGCATGGTATCATCATTTCACCCACATAGCATGTGCGAGAAAGTTGAGAGGGTTACGGCAAAAACTTGATGCACTTCGTGTACAAAAGGGACAATCTCTGTCGAAGTATCAGGGTTTCGTACGGAAACTCGTGCGTTACAAAGGGATTTCATTTTTTGAACTTATTTGAACTCCATAGTTTTTCTGTGTTCGAAATGCACCATTCAAAGCCACATCATCGATTTACAACCCTTTCTGACTTCATTTGTTATTTTTCGTGCATTTACTGATTATTTTGAGCTATAAGACCATGAAATTGAAAAGCATTTGAAATGAACTGTGAAAAGGTTCCAAGTTAGCGTGGTATCATCATTTCACCAACATAGCATGTGCGAGAAAGTTGAGAGGGTTACGGCAAAAACTGGATGCACTTCGTGTACAAAACGGACAATCTCTTTCGAAGTATTAGGGTTTCATACGGAAACTCATGTGTTACAAAGGGATTTCATTTATTTGAACTTATTTGAACTCCATAGTTTTTATGTGTTAAAAATGCTCCATTCAAAGCCACATAATCAATTTATCACCCTTTTCGAATTCATTTGTTATTGTTCATGCATTTACTGGTTATTTTTAGCTATAAGACCATGAAATTGAAAAGCATTCGAAATGAACTATGAAAAGGTTCCAAGTTGGCATGGTATCATCATTTCACCCACATAGCATGTGCGAGAAAGTTGAGAGGGTTACGACAAAAACTGGATGCATTTCATGTACAAAGCGGACAATCTCTTTCGAAGTATCACGGTTTCATATGGAAACTCGTGTGTTACAAACGGATTTCCTTTTTTTGAACTTATTTGAACTCCATAGTTTTTCTGTGTTCAGAATGCACCATTCAAAGCCAGATCATCAATTTACAACATTTATCACCCTTTTCGACTTCATTTGTTATTGTTCATGCATTTACTGGTTATTTTTAGCTATAAGACCATGAAATTGAAAAGCATTCGAAATGAACTATGAAAAGGTTCCAAGATGGCATGGTATCATCATTTCACCCTCATAGCTTGTGGGAGAAAGTTGAGAGGGTTACACCAAAAACTAGATGCACTTCGTGTACAAAACGGACAATCTCTTTCGAAGTATCAGGGTTTCATACGGAAACTCGTGTGTTACAAAGGGATTTCATTTTTTTGAACTTATTTGAAATCCATAGTTTTTATGTTTTAAAAATGCACCATTCAAAGCCACATAATCAATTTACAACCCTTTTCGACTTCATTTTTTATTTTTCATGTATTTGCTGATTATTTTGAGTTATAAGACCATGAAATTGAAAAGCATTTGAAATGAACTGTGAAAAGGTTCCAAGTTGGCATGGTATCATCATTTCACCCACATAGCATGTGCGAGAAAGTTGAGAGGGTTACGGCAAAAACTTGATGCACTTCGTGTACAAAAGGGACAATCTCTGTCGAAGTATCAGGGTTTCGTACGGAAACTCGTGCGTTACAAAGGGATTTCATTTTTTGAACTTATTTGAACTCCATAGTTTTTCTGTGTTCGAAATGCACCATTCAAAGCCACATCATCGATTTACAACCCTTTCTAACTTCATTTGTTATTTTTCGTGCATTTACTGATTATTTTGAGCTATAAGACCATGAAATTGAAAAGCATTTGAAATGAACTGTGAAAAGGTTCCAAGTTAGCGTGGTATCATCATTTCACCAACATAGCATGTGCGAGAAAGTTGAGAGGGTTACGGCAAAAACTGGATGCACTTCTTGTACAAAACGGACAATCTCTTTCGAAGTATTAGGGTTTCATACGGAAACTCATGTGTTACAAAGGGATTTTATTTATTTGAACTTATTTGAACTCCATAGTTTTTATGTGTTAAAAATGCTCCATTCAAAGCCACATAATCAATTTATCACCCTTTTCGACTTCATTTGTTATTGTTCATGCATTTACTGGTTATTTTTAGCTATAAGACCATGAAATTGAAAAGCATTCGAAATGAACTATGAAAAGGTTCCAAGTTGGCATGGTATCATCATTTCACCCACATAGCATGTGGAAGAGAGTTGAGAGGATTCCGGAAAAAATGGATGCACTTCGTGTACAAAACGAACAATCTCTTTCGAAGTATCACGGTTTCATACGGAAACTCGTGTGTTACAAAGGGATTTCATTTTTTTGAACTTATTTGAACTCCATAGTTTTTCTGTGTTCAAAACTCACCATTCAAAGCCACATCATCCATTTACAACCCTTTTCGACTTCATTTGTTATTGTTCATGCATTTACTGGTTATTTTTAGCTATAAGACCATGAAATTGAAAAGCATTCGAAATGAACTATGAAAAGGTTCCAAGATGGCATGGTATCATCATTTCACCCTCATAGCTTGTGGGAGAAAGTTGAGAGGGTTACACCAAAAACTGGATGCACTTCGTGTACAAAACGGACAATCTCTTTCGAAGTATCAGGGTTTCATACGGAAACTCGTGTGTTACAAAGGGATTTCATTTTTTTGAACTTATTTGAAATCCATAGTTTTTATGTTTTAAAAATGCACCATTCAAAGCCACATAATCAATTTACAACCCTTTTCGACTTCATTTTTTATTTTTCATGTATTTGCTGATTATTTTGAGTTATAAGACCATGAAATTGAAAAGCATTTGAAATGAACTGTGAAAAGGTTCCAAGTTGGCATGGTATCATCATTTCACCCACATAGCATGTGCGAGAAAGTTGAGAGGGTTACGGCAAAAACTTGATGCACTTCGTGTACAAAAGGGACAATCTCTGTCGAAGTATCAGGGTTTCGTACGGAAACTCGTGCGTTACAAAGGGATTTCATTTTTTGAACTTATTTGAACTCCATAGTTTTTCTGTGTTCGAAATGCACCATTCAAAGCCACATCATCGATTTACAACCCTTTCTAACTTCATTTGTTATTTTTCGTGCATTTACTGATTATTTTGAGCTATAAGACCATGAAATTGAAAAGCATTTGAAATGAACTGTGAAAAGGTTCCAAGTTAGCGTGGTATCATCATTTCACCAACATAGCATGTGCGAGAAAGTTGAGAGGGTTACGGCAAAAACTGGATGCACTTCGTGTACAAAACGGACAATCTCTTTCGAAGTATTAGGGTTTCATACGGAAACTCATGTGTTACAAAGGGATTTCATTTATTTGAACTTATTTGAACTCCATAGTTTTTATGTGTTAAAAATGCTCCATTCAAAGCCACATAATCAATTTATCACCCTTTTCGACTTCATTTGTTATTGTTCATGCATTTACTGGTTATTTTTAGCTATAAGACCATGAAATTGAAAAGCATTCGAAATGAACTATGAAAAGGTTCCAAGTTGGCATGGTATCATCATTTCACCCACATAGCATGTGGAAGAGAGTTGAGAGGATTCCGGAAAAAATGGATGCACTTCGTGTACAAAACGAACAATCTCTTTCGAAGTATCACGGTTTCATACGGAAACTCGTGTGTTACAAAGGGATTTCATTTTTTTGAACTTATTTGAACTCCATAGTTTTTCTGTGTTCAAAACTCACCATTCAAAGCCACATCATCCATTTACAACCCTTTCTGACTTCATTTGTTATTTTTCATGCATTTACTGATTATTTTGACCTATAAGACCATGAAATTGAAAACATTTGAAATGAACTCTGACAAGATTCCAAGTTGGCATGGTATCATCATTTCACCCACATAGCTTCTGCGAGAAAGTTGAGAGGGTTACGGCAAAAACTGGATGCACTTCGTGTACAAAACGGACAATCTCTTTCGAAGTATCAGGGTTTCGTACGGAAACTCGTGTGTTACAAAGGGATTTCATTTTTTTTGAACTTATTTGAACTCCATAGTTTTTCTGTGTTCAAAATGCACCATTCAAAGCCACATCAATTTACAACCCTTTCTGACTTCATTTGTTATTTTTCATGCATTTGCTGATTATTTTGAGGTATAAGACCATGAAATTGAAAAGCATTTCAAATGAACTCTGAAAAGGTTCCAAGTTGTCATGGTATCATCATTTCACCCACATAGCATGTGCGAGAAAGTTGAGAGGGTTACGGCAAAAACTGGATGCACTTCGTGTACAAAACGGACAATCTCTTTCGACGTATCACGGTTTCATACGGAAACTCGTGTGTTACAAAGGGATTTCATTTTTTTGAACTTCTTTGAACTCCATAGTTTTTCTATGTTCAAAATGCACCATTCAAAGCCACATCATCATTTACAACCCTTTCTGACTTCATTTCTTATTTTTCATGCATTATTGATTATTTTGGGCTATAAGACCATGAAATTGAAAAGCATTTGAAATGAACTCTGAAAAGGTTCCAAGTTGGTATGGTATCATCATTTCACCCACATAACTTGTGCGAGAAAGTTGAGAGGGTTACGGCAATAACTGGATGCACTTCGTGTACAAAACGGACAATCTCTTTCGAAGTATCATGGTTTCTTACGGAAACTCGTGTGTTACAAAGGGATTTCATTTTTTTGAAATTATTTGAACTCCATAGTTTTTCTATGCTCAGAATACACCATTCAAAGTCACATCATCAATTAACAACCCTTTCTCACTTCATTTGTTACATTTCATGCATTTACTGATTATTTTAAGCCATAAGACCATGAAATTGAAAAGCATTTGAAATGAACTCTGAAAAGGTTCCAAGTTCGCATGGTATCATCATTTCACCAACATAGCATGTGCGAGAAAGTTGAGAGGGTTACGACAAAAACTGGATGCATTTCATGTACAAAGCGGACAATCTCTTTCGAAGTATCAGGGTTTCATACGGAAACTCGTGTGTTACAAACGGATTTCCTTTTTTTGAACTTATTTGAACTCCATAGTTTTTCTGTGTTCAGAATGCACCATTCAAAGCCACATCATCAATTTACAACATTTTCTGACTTCATTTGTTATTTTTCATGCATTTACTGATTATTTTGAGCTACATGACCATGAAATTGAAAAGCAATTGAAATGAACTCTGAAAAGGTTCCAAGTTGGCATGGTATCATCATTTCACCCACATACCGTGTGCGAGAAAGCTGAGAGGGTTACGAAAAAAAATGGATGCACTTCGTGTACAAAACGGACAATCTCTTTCGAAGTATCAGGGTTTCATACGGAAAATTGTGTGTTACAAAGGGATTTCATTTTTTTGAACTTATTTGAACTCCATAGTTTTTCTGTGTTCGAAATGCACCATTCAAAGCCACATCATCGATTTACAACCCTTTCTGACTTCATTTGTTATTTTTCGTGCATTTACTGATTATTTTGAACTATAAGACCATGAAATTGAAAAGCATTTGAAATGAACTGTGAAAAGGTTCCAAGTTGGCGTGCTATCATCATTTCACCAACATAGCATGTGCGAGAAAGTTGAGAGGGTTACGGCAAAAACTGGATGCACTTCATGTACAAAACGGACAATCTCTTTCGAAGTATCAGGGTTTCATACGGAAACTCGTGTGTTACAAAGGGATTTCATTTTTTTGAACTTATTTGAACTCCATAGTTTTTCTATGCTTAGAATGCACCATTCAAAGTCACATCATCAATTAACAACCCTTTCTGACTTCATTTGTTATATTTCATGCATTTACTGATTATTTTAAGCTATAAGACAATGAAATTGAAAAGCATTTGAAATGAACTCTGAAAAGGTTCCAAGTTCGCATGGTATCATCATTTCACCCACATAGCATGTGCGAGAAAGTTGAGAGGGTTACGAAAAAACTGGATGCATTTCATGTACAAAGCGGACAATCTCTTTCGAAGTATCACGGTTTCATATGGAAACTCGTGTGTTACAAACGGATTTCCTTTTTTTGAACTTATTTGAACTCCATAGTTTTTCTGTGTTCAGAATGCACCATTCAAAGCCAGATCATCAATTTACAACATTTTCTGACTTCATTTGTTATTTTTCATGCATTTACTGATTATTTTGAGCTATATGACCATGAAATTGAAAAGCAATTGAAATGAACTCTGAAAAGGTTCCAAGTTGGCATGGTATCATCATTTCACCCACATATCGTGTGCGAGAAAGCTGAGAGGGTTACGAAAAAAAATGGATGCACTTCGTGTACAAAACGGACAATCACTTTCGAAGTATCAAGGTTTCATACGGAAAATCGTGTGTTACAAAGGGACTTCATTTTTTTGAACTTATTTGAACTCCATAGTTTTTCTGTGTTCGAAATGCACCATTCAAAGCCACATCATCGATTTACAACCCTTTCTGACTTCATTTGTTATTTTTCGTGCATTTACTGATTATTTTGAACTATAAGACCATGAAATTGAAAAGCATTTGAAATGAACTGTGAAAAGGTTCCAAGTTGGCGTGATATCATCATTTCACCAACATAGCATGTGCGAGAAAGTTGAGAGGGTTACGGCAAAAACTGGATGCACTTCGTGTACAAAACGGACAATCTCTTTCGAAGTATCAGGGTTTCATACGGAAACTCGTGTGTTACAAAGGGATTTCATTTTTTTGAACTTATTTGAAATCCATAGTTTTTATGTTTTAAAAATGCACCATTCAAAGCCACATAATCAATTTACAACCCTTTTCGACTTCATTTGTTATTTTTCATGCATTTATTAATTGTTTTGAGCTATGAGACCATGAAATTGAAAAGCATTTGAAATGAACTCTGAAAAGGTTCCAAGTTGCCATGGTATCATCATTTCACCCACATAGCATTTGCGAGAAATTTGAGAGGGTTACGAAAAAAACTGGATGCACTTCGTGTACAAAACGGACAATCTCTTTCGAAGTATCAGGGTTTCATAAGGAAACTCGTGTGTTACAAAGGGATATCATTTTTTTGAACTTATTTGAACTCCATAGTTTTTCTGTGTTCAAAACGCACCATTCAAAGCCACATCATCAATTTACAACCCATTCTGACTTATTTGTTATTTTTCATGCATTTACTGATTATTTTGAGCTATAAGACCATGAAATTGAAAAGAATTTGAAATGAACTCTGAAAAGGTTCCAAGTTGGCATGGTATCATCATTTCAGCCACATAGCATATGCGAGAAAGTGGAGAGGGTTACGGCAAAAGCTGGATGCACTTCGTGTACAAAACGGACAATCTCGTTCGAAGTATCACGGTTTCATACGGAAACTCGTGTGTTACAAAGGGATTTCATTTTTTTGAACTTCTTTGAACTCCATAGTTTTTCTGTGTTCAGAATGCACCATTCAAAGCCACATCATCAATTTACAACCCTTTCTGACTTCATTTTTTATTTTTCATGTATTTGCTGATAATTTTGAGTTATAAGACCATGAAATTGAAAAGCATTTGAAATGAACTGTGAAAAGGTTCCAAGTTGGCATGGTATCATCATTTCACCCACATAGCATGTGCGAGAAAGTTGAGAGGGTTACGGCAAAAACTTGATGCACTTCGTGTACAAAAGGGACAATCTCTGTCGAAGTATCAGGGTTTCGTACGGAAACTCGTGCGTTACAAAGGGATTTCATTTTTTGAACTTATTTGAACTCCATAGTTTTTCTGTGTTCGAAATGCACCATTCAAAGCCACATCATCGATTTACAACCCTTTCTAACTTCATTTGTTATTTTTCGTGCATTTACTGATTATCTTGAGCTATAAGACCATGAAATTGAAAAGCATTTGAAATGAACTGTGAAAAGGTTCCAAGTTAGCGTGGTATCATCATTTCACCAACATAGCATGTGCGAGAAAGTTGAGAGGGTTACGGCAAAAACTGGATGCACTTCGTGTACAAAACGGACAATCTCTTTCGAAGTATTAGGGTTTCATACGGAAACTCATGTGTTACAAAGGGATTTCATTTATTTGAACTTATTTGAACTCCATAGTTTTTATGTGTTAAAAATGCTCCATTCAAAGCCACATAATCAATTTATCACCCTTTTCGACTTCATTTGTTATTGTTCATGCATTTACTGGTTATTTTTAGCTATAAGACCATGAAATTGAAAAGCATTCGAAATGAACTATGAAAAGGTTCCAAGTTGGCATGGTATCATCATTTCACCCACATAGCATGTGCGAGAAAGTTGAGAGGGTTACGACAAAAACTGGATGCATTTCATGTACAAAGCGGACAATCTCTTTCGAAGTATCACGGTTTCATATGGAAACTCGTGTGTTACAAACGGATTTCCTTTTTTTGAACTTATTTGAACTCCATAGTTTTTCTGTGTTCAGAATGCACCATTCAAAGCCAGATCATCAATTTACAACATTTTCTGACTTCATTTGTTATTTTTCATGCATTTACTGATTATTTTGAGCTATATGACCATGAAATTGAAAAGCAATTGAAATGAACTCTTAAAAGGTTCCAAGTTGGCATGGTATCATCATTTCACCCACATATCGTGTGCGAGAAAGCTGAGAGGGTTACGAAAAAAAATGGATGCTCTTCGTGTACAAAACGGACAATCACTTTCGAAGTATCAGGGTTTCATACGGAAAATCGTGTGTTACAAAGGGATTTCATTTTTTTGAACTTATTTGAACTCCATAGTTTTTCTGTGTTCGAAATGCACCATTCAAAGCAACATCATCGATTTACAACCCTTTCTGACTTCATTTGTTATTTTTCGTGCATTTACTGATTATTTTGAACTATAAGACCATGAAATTGAAAAGCATTTGAAATGAACTGTGAAAAGGTTCCAAGTTGGCGTGATATCATCTTTTCACCAACATAGCTTGTGCGAGAAAGTTGAGAGGGTTACGGTAAAAACTGGATGCACTTCGTGTACAAAACGGACAATCTCTTTCGAAGTATCAGGGTTTCATACGGAAACTCGTGTGTTACAAAGGGATTTCATTTTTTTGAACTTATTTGAAATCCATAGTTTTTATGTTTTAAAAATGCACCATTCAAAGCCACATAATCAATTTACAACCCTTTTCGACTTCATTTGTTATTTTTCATGCATTTATTAATTGTTTTGAGCTATGAGACCATGAAATTGAAAAGCATTTGAAATAAACTCTGAAAAGGTTCCAAGTTGCCATGGTATCATCATTTCACCCACATAGCATTTGCGAGAAATTTGAGAGGGTTACGAAAAAAACTAGATGCACTTCGTGTACAATACGGACAATCTCTTTCGAAGTATCACGGTTTCATACGGAAACTCGTGTGTTACAAAGGGATATCATTTTTTTGAACTTATTTGAACTCCATAGTTTTTCTGTGTTCAAAACGCACCATTCAAAGCCACATCATCAATTTACAACCCATTCTGACTTCATTTGTTATTTTTCATGCATTTACTGATAATTTTGAGCTATAAGACCATGAAATTGAAAAGAATTTGAAATGAACTCTGAAAAGGTTCCAAGTTGGCATGGTATCATCATTTCAGCCACATAGCATATGCGAGAAAGTGGAGAGGGTTACGGAAAAAGCTGGATGCACTTCGTGTACAAAACGGACAATCTCGTTCGAAGTATCACGGTTTCATACAGAAACTCGTGTGTTACAAAGGGATTTCATTTTTTTGAACTTCTTTGAACTCCATAGTTTTTCTGTGTTCAGAATGCACCATTCAAAGCCACATCATCAATTTACAACCCTTTCTGACTTCATTTTTTATTTTTCATGTATTTGCTGATTATTTTGAGTTATAAGACCATGAAATTGAAAAGCATTTGAAATGAACTGTGAAAAGGTTCCAAGTTGGCATGGTATCATCATTTCACCCACATAGCATGTGCGAGAAAGTTGAGAGGGTTACGGAAAACTTGATGCACTTCGTGTACAAAAGGGACAATCTCTTTCGAAGTATCAGGGTTTCGTACGGAAACTCGTGCGTTACAAAGGGATTTCATTTTTTTCAACTTCTTTGAACTCCATAGTTTTTCTGTGTTCGAAATGCACCATTCAAAGCCACATCATCGATTTACAACCCTTTCTGACTTCATTTTTTATTTTTCGTGCATTTGCTGATTATTTTGAGTTATAAGACCATGAAATTGAAAAGCATTTGAAATGAACTGTGAAAAGGTTCCAAGTTAGCGTGGTATCATCATTTCACCAACATAGCATGTGCGAGAAAGTTGAGAGGGTTACGGCAAAAACTGGATGCACTTCGTGTACAAAACGGACAATCTCTTTCGAAGTATTAGGGTTTCATACGGAAACTCGTGTGTTACAAAGGGATTTCATTTATTTGAACTTATTTGAACTCCATAGTTTTTATGTGTTAAAAATGCTCCATTCAAAGCCACATAATCAATTTACAACCCTTTTCGACTTCATTTGTTATTTTTCATGCATTTATTGATTGTTTTGAGCTATGAGACCATGAAATTGAAAAGCATTTGAAATGAACTCTGAAAAGGTTCCAAGTTGCCATGGTATCAATATTTCACCCACATAGCATGTGCGAGAAAGTTCAGATGGTTACGAAAAAAATTGGATGCACTTCATGTATAATACGGACAATCTCCTTCGAAGTATCAGGGTTTCAAGCGGAAACTCGTGTGTTACAAAGGGATTTCATTTTTTTGAACTTATTTGAATTCCATAGTTTTTCTGTGTTCAAAATGCACCATTCGAAGCCACATCATCGATTTACAGCCTTTCTGACTTCATTTGTTATGTTTCATGCATTTACTGATTATTTTGAGCTATATGACCATGAAATTGAAAAGCAATTGAAATGAACTCTGAAAATGTTCCAAGTTGGCATGGTATCATAATTTCACCCACATAGCTTGTGCGAGAAAGCTGAGAGGGTTACGACAAAAACTGGATGCACTTCGTGTACAAAACGGACAATCTCTTTCGAAGTATTAGGGTTTCATACGGAAACTCGTGTGTTACAAAGGGATTTCATTTTTTGAACTTATTTGAACTCCATAGTTTTTCTGTGTTCAAAATGCATCATTCAAAGTCACATCATCAAAAATGCACTATTCAAAGCCACATAATAAATTTACAACCCTTTTCGACTTCATTTGTTATTTTTCATGCATTTATTGATTATTTTGAGCTATTAGACCATGAAATTGAAAAGCATTTGAAATGAACTCTGAAAAGGTTCCAAGTTGGCATGGTATCGTCATTTCACCCACATAGCATTTGCAAGAAAGTTGACAGGGTTACGAAAAAAACTGGAAGCACTTCGTGTACAATACGGACAATCTCTTTCGAAGTATCAGAGTTTCATACGGAAACTCGTGTGTTACAAAGGGATTTCATTTTTTTGAACTTATTTGAACTCCATAGTTTTTCATTGTTCAAAATGCACCATTCAAAGCCACATCATCAATTTACAACCCTTTCTGACTTCATTTTTTATTTTTCTTATATTTGCTGATTATTTTGAGCTATAAGACCATGAAATTGAAAAGCATTTGAAATGAACTGTGAAAAGGTTCCAAGTTGGCGCGGTATCATCATTTCACCAACATAGCTTGTACGAGAAAGCTGAGAGGGTCACGACAAAAACTGGATGCATTTCATGTACAAAACGGACAATCTCTTTCGAAGTATCAGGGTTTCATATGGAAATTCGTCTGTTACAAAGGGATTTCATTTTTTTGAACTTATTTGAACTCCATAGTTTTTCTGTCTTCAAAACGCACCATTCAAAGCCACATCATCAATTTACAACCCTATCTGACTTCATTTGTTATTTTTCATGCATTTACAGATTATTTTGAGCTATAAGACCATGAAATTGAAAAGAATTTGAAATGAACTCAGAAAAGGTTCCAAGGTGGCATGGTATCATCATTTCAGCCACATAGCATTTGCGAGAAATTTGAGAGGGTTACGAAAAAAATTGGATGCACTTCGTGTACAAAACGGACAATCTCTTTCGAAGTATCAGGGTTTCATACGGAAACTCGTGTGTTACAAAGGGATTTCATTTTTTTCAACTTATTTGAACTCCATAGTTTTTCTGTGTTCAAAACGCACCATTCAAAGCCACATCATCAATTTACAACCCTTTCTGACTTCATTTTTTATTTTTCTTATATTTGCTGATTATTTTGAGCTATAAGACCATGAAATTGAAAAGAATTTGAAATGAACTCTGAAAAGGTTCCAAGTTGGCATGGTATCATCATTTCAGCCACATAGCATGTGCGAGAAAGTTGAGAGGGTTACGACAAAAGCTGGATGCACTTCGTGTACAAAACGGACAATCTCTTTCGCAGTATCAGGGTTTCATACGGAAACTCGTGTGTTACAAAGGGATTTCATTTTTTTCAACTTCTTTGAACTCCATAGTTTTTCTGTGTTCAGAATGCACCATTCAAAGCCACATCATCAATTTACAACCCTTTCTGACTTCATTTTTTATTTTTCATGTATTTGCTGATTATTTTGAGTTATAAGACCACGAAATTGAAAAGCATTTGAAATGAACTGTGAAAAGGTTCCAAGTTGGCATGGTATCATCATTTCACCCACATAGCGTGTGCGAGAAAGCTGAGAGGGTTACGGAAAAAAATGGATGCACTTCGTGTACAAAACGGACAATCTCTTTTGAAGTATGAGGGTTTCATACGGAAACTCGTGCGTTACAAAGGGATTTCATTTTTTTGAACTTATTTGAACTCCATAGTTTTTCTGTGTTCGAAATGCACCATTCAAAGCCACATCATCGATTTACAACCCTTTCTGACTTCATTTGTTATTTTTCGTGCATTTACTGATTATTTTGAGCTATAAGACCATGAAATTGAAAAGCATCTGAAATGAACTGTGAAAAGGTTCCAAGTTAGCGTGGTATCATCATTTCAACAACATAGCATGTGCGAGAAAGTTGAGAGGGTTACGGCAAAAACTGGATGCACTTCGTGTACAAAACAGACAATCTCTTTCGAAGTATTAGGGTTTCATACGGAAACTCGTGTGTTACAAAGGGATTTCATTTATTTGAACTTATTTGAACTCCATAGTTTTTATGTGTTAAAAATGCACCATTCAAAGCCACATAATCAATTTACAACCCTTTTCGACTTCATTTGTTATTTTTCATGCATTTATTGATTGTTTTGAGCTATGAGACCATGAAATTGAAAAGCATTTGAAATGAACTCTGAAAAGGTTCCAAGTTGCCATGGTATCAATATTTCACCCACATAGCATGTGCGAGAAAGTTCAGATGGTTACGAAAAAAATTGGATGCACTTCGTGTATAATACGGACAATCTCCTTCGAAGTATCAGGGTTTCAAACGGAAACTCGTGTGTTACAAAGGGATTTCATTTTTTTTGAACTTATTTGAACTCCATAGTTTTTCTGTGTTCAAGATGCACCATTCGAAGCCACATCATCGATTTACAGCCTTTCTGACTTCATTTGTTATATTTCATGCATTTACTAATTATTTTGAGCTATATGACCATGAAATTGAAAAGCAATTGAAATAAACTCTGAAAATGTTCCAAGTTGGCATGGTATCATCATTTCACCCACATAGCTTGTGCGAGAAAGCTGAGAGGGTTACGACAAAAACTGGATGCACTTCGTGTACAAAACGGACAATCTCTTTCGAAGTATTAGGGTTTCATACGGAAACTCGTGTGTTACAAAGGGATTTCATTTTTTGAACTTATTTGAACTCCATAGTTTTTACGTGTTAAAAATGCACTATTCAAAGCCACATACTCAATTTACAACCCTTTCCGACTTCATTTGTTATTTTTCATGCATTTATTGATTATTTTGAGCTATGAGACCACGAAATTGAAAAGCATTTGAAATGAACTCTGAAAACGTTCCAAGTTCGCATGGTATCGTCATTTCACCCACATAGCATTTGCGAGAAAGTTGAGAGGGTTACGAAAAAAACTGGAAGCACTTCGTGTACAATACGGACAATCTCTTTCGAAGTATGAGGGTTTCATACGGAAACTCGTGTGTTACAAAGGGATTTCATTTTTTTGAACTTATTTGAACTCCATAGTTTTTCATTGTTCAAAACGCACCATTCAAAGCCACATCATCAATTTACAACCCTTTCTGACTTCATTTTTTATTTTTCTTATATTTGCTGATTATTTTGAGCTATAAGACCATGAAATTGAAAAGCATTTGAAATGAACTATGAAAAGGTTCCAAGTTGGCGTGGTATCATCATTTCACCAACATAGCTTGTGCGAGAAAGCTGAGAGGGTCACGACAAAAACTGGATGCACTTCGTGTACAAAACGGACAATCTCTTTCGAAGTATCAGGGTTTCATACGGAAACTCGTGTGTTACAAAGGGATTTCATTTTTTTGAACTTATTTGAACTCCATAGTTTTTCTGTGTTCAAAACGCACCATTCAAAGCCACATCATCAATTTACAACCCTTTCTGACTTCATTTGTTATTTTTCATGCATTTACTGATTATTTTGAGCTATAAGACCATGAAATTGAAAAGAATTTGAAATGAACTCTGAAAAGGTTCCAAGTTGGCATGGTATCATCATTTCAGCCACATAGCATGTGCGAGAAAGTTGAGAGAGTTACGGCAAAAGCTGGATGCACTTCGTGTACAAAACGGACAATATCTTTCGACGTATCAGGGTTTCATACAGAAACTCGTGTGTTACAAACGGATTTCATTTTTTTTAACTTATTTGAACTCCATAGTTTTTCTCTGTTCAAAATGCACCATTCAAAGCCACATCATCAATTTACAACCCTTTCTGACTTCATTTTTAATTTTTCTTATATTTGCTGATTATTTTGAGCTATAAGACCATGAAATTGAAAAGAATTTGAAATGAACTCTGAAAAGGTTCCAAGTTGGCATGGTATCATCATTTCAGCCACATAGCATGTGCGAGAAAGTTGAGAGGGTTACGGCAAAAGCTGGATGCACTTCGTGTACAAAACGGACAATCTCTTTCGAAGTATCAGGGTTTCATACGGAAACTCGTGTGTTACAAAGGGATTTCATTTTTTTCAACTTCTTTGAACTCCATAGTTTTTCAGTGTTCAAAATGCACCATTCAAAGCCACATCATCAATTTACAACCCTTTCTGACTTCATTTTTTATTTTTCATGTATTTGCTGATTATTTTGAGCTATAATACCATGAAATTGAAAAGCATTTGAAATGAACTGTGAAAAGGTTCCAAGTTGGCGCGGTATCATCATTTCACCAACATAGCTTGTACGAGAAAGCTGAGAGGGTCACGACAAAAACTGGATGCATTTCATGTACAAAACGGACAATCTCTTTCGAAGTATCAGGGTTTCATATGGAAATTCATCTGTTACAAAGGGATTTCATTTTTTTGAACTTATTTGAACTCCATAGTTTTTCTGTGTTCAAAACGCACCATTCAAAGCAACATCATCAATTTACAACCCTATCTGACTTCATTTGTTATTTTTCATGCATTTACAGATTATTTTGAGCTATAAGACCATGAATATGAAAAGAATTTGAAATGAACTCTGAAAAGGTTCCAAGGTGGCATGGTATCATCATTTCAGCCACATAGCATTTGCGAGAAATTTGAGAGGGTTACGAAAAAAATTGGATGCACTTCGTGTACAAAACGGACAATCTCTTTCGAAGTATCAGGGTTTCATACGGAAACTCGTGTGTTACAAAGGGATTTCATTTTTTTCAACTTATTTGAACTCCATAGTTTTTCTGTGTTCAAAACGCACCATTCAAAGCCACATCATCAATTTACAACCCTTTCTGACTTCATTTTTTATTTTTCTTATATTTGCTAATTATTTTGAGCTATAAGACCATGAAATTGAAAAGAATTTGAAATGAACTCTGAAAAGGTTCCAAGTTGGCATGGTATCATCATTTCAGCCACATAGCATGTGCGAGAAAGTTGAGAGGGTTACGACAAAAGCTGGATGCACTTCGTGTACAAAACGGACAATCTCTTTCGCAGTATCAGGGTTTCATACGGAAACTCGTGTGTTACAAAGGGATTTCATTTTTTTCAACTTCTTTGAACTCCATAGTTTTTCTGTGTTCAGAATGCACCATTCAAAGCCACATCATCAATTTACAACCCTTTCTGACTTCATTTTTTATTTTTCATGTATTTGCTGATTATTTTGAGTTATAAGACCACGAAATTGAAAAGCATTTGAAATGAACTGTGAAAAGGTTCCAAGTTGGCATGGTATCATCATTTCACCCACATAGCGTGTGCGAGAAAGATGAGAGGGTTACGGAAAAAAAATGGATGCACTTCGTGTACAAAACGGACAATCTCTTTTGAAGTATGAGGGTTTCATACGGAAACTCGTGCGTTACAAAGGGATTTCATTTTTTGAACTTATTTGAACTCCATAGTTTTTCTGTATTCCAAACGCACCATTCAAAGCCACATCATCAATTTACAACCCTTTCTGACTTCATTTGTTATTTTTCATGCATTTACTGATTATTTTGAGCTATAAGACCATGAAATTGAAAAGAATTTGAAATGAACTCTGAGAAGGTTCCAAGTTGGCATGGTATCATCATTTCAGCCACATAGCATGTGCGAGAAAGTTGAGAGAGTTACGGCAAAAGCTGGATGCACTTCGTGTACAAAACGGACAATATCTTTCGAAGTATCAAGGTTTCATACGGAAACTCGTGTGTTACAAAGGGATTTCATTTTTTTTTAACTTATTTGAACTCCATAGTTTTTCTCTGTTCAAAATGCACCATTCAAAGCCACATCATCAATTTACAACCCTTTCTGACTTCATTTTTAATTTTTCTTATATTTGCTGATTATTTTGAGCTATAAGACCATGAAATTGAAAAGAATTTGAAATGAACTTTGAAAAGGTTCCAAGTTGGCATGGTATCATCATTTCAGCCACATAGCATGTGCGAGAAAGTTGAGAGGGTTACGACAAAAGATGGATGCACTTCGTGTATAATACGGACAATCTCTTTCGAAGTATTAGGGTTTCATACGGAAACTCGTGTGTTACAAAGGGATTTCATTTTTTGAACTTATTTGAACTCCATAGTTTTTACGTGTTAAAAATGCACTATTCAAAGCCACATACTCAATTTACAACCCTTTCCGACTTCATTTGTTATTTTTCATGCATTTATTGATTATTTTGAGCTATGAGACCACGAAATTGAAAAGCATTTGAAATAAACTCTGAAAACGTTCCAAGTTCGCATGGTATCGTCATTTCACCCACATAGCATTTGCGAGAAAGTTGAGAGGGTTACGAAAAAAACTGGAAGCACTTCGTGTACAATACGGACAATCTCTTTCGAAGTATGAGGGTTTCATACGGAAACTCGTGTGTTACAAAGGGATTTCATTTTTTTGAACTTATTTGAACTCCATAGTTTTTCATTGTTCAAAGCGCACCATTCAAAGCCACATCATCAATTTACAACCCTTTCTGACTTCATTTTTTATTTTTCTTATATTTGCTGATTATTTTGAGCTATAAGACCATGAAATTGAAAAGCATTTGAAATGAACTATGAAAAGGTTCCAAGTTGGCGTGGTATCATCATTTCACCAACATAGCTTGTGCGAGAAAGCTGAGAGGGTCACGACAAAAACTGGATGCACTTCGTGTACAAAATGGACAATCTCATTCGAAGTATCAGGGTTTCATACGGAAACTCGTGTGTTACAAAGGGATTTAATTTTTTTGAACTTATTTGAACTCCATAGTTTTTCTGTGTTCAAAACGCACCATTCAAAGCCACATCATCAATTTACAACCCTTTCTGACTTCATTTGTTATTTTTCATGCATTTACTGATTATTTTGAGCTATAAGACCATGAAATTGAAAAGAATTTGAAATGAACTCTGAAAAGGTTCCAAGTTGGCATGGTATCATCATTTCAGCCACATAGCATGTGCGAGAAAGTTGAGAGAGTTACGGCAAAAGCTGGATGCACTTCGTGTACAAAACGGACAATATCTTTCGAAGTATCAGGGTTTCATACAGAAACTCGTGTGTTACAAAGGGATTTCATTTTTTTAACTTATTTGAACTCCATAGTTTTTCTCTGTTCAAAATGCACCATTCAAAGCCACATCATCAATTTACAACCCTTTCTGACTTCATTTTTAATTTTTCTTATATTTGCTGATTATTTTGAGCTATAAGACCATGAAATTGAAAAGAATTTGAAATGAACTCTGAAAAGGTTCCAAGTTGGCATGGTATCATCATTTCACCCACATAGCGTGTGCGAGAAAGCTGAGAGGGTTACGGAAAAAAATGGATGCACTTCGTGTACAAAACGGACAATCTCTTTTGAAGTATGAGGGTTTCATACGGAAACTCGTGCGCTACAAAGGGATTTCATTTTTTTGAACTTATTTGAACTCCATAGTTTTTCTGTGTTCGAAATGCACCATTCAAAGCCACATCATCGATTTACAACCCTTTCTGACTTCATTTGTTATTTTTCGTGCATTTACTGATTATTTTGAGCTATAAGACCATGAAATTGAAAAGCATCTGAAATGAACTGTGAAAAGGTTCCAAGTTAGCGTGGTATCATCATTTCACCAACATAGCATGTGCGAGAAAGTTGAGAGGGTTACGGCAAAAACTAGATGCACTTCGTGTACAAAACGGACAATCTCTTTCGAAGTATTAGGGTTTCATACGGAAACTCGTGTGTTATAAAGGGATTTCATTTATTTGAACTTATTTGAACTCCATAGTTTTTATGTGTTAAAAATGCACCATTCAAAGCCACATAATCAATTTACAACCCTTTTCGACTTCATTTGTTATTTTTCATGCATTTATTGATTGTTTTGAGTTATAAGACCATGAAATTGAAAAGCATTTGAAATGAACTGTGAAAAGGTTCCAAGTTGCCATGGTATCATCATTTCACCCACATAGCGTGTGCGAGAAAGCTGAGAGGGTTACGGAAAAAAATGGATGCACTTCGTGTACAAAACGGACAATCTCTTTTGAAGTATGAGGGTTTCATACGGAAACTCGTGCGCTACAAAGGGATTTCATTTTTTTGAACTTATTTGAACTCCATAGTTTTTCTGTGTTCGAAATGCACCATTCAAAGCCACATCATCGATTTACAACCCTTTCTGACTTCATTTGTTATTTTTCGTGCATTTACTGATTATTTTGAGCTATAAGACCATGAAATTGAAAATCATCTGAAATGAACTGTGAAAAGGTTCCAAGTTAGCGTGGTATCATCATTTCACCAACATAGCATGTGCGAGAAAGTTGAGAGGGTTACGGCAAAAACTAGATGCACTTCGTGTACAAAACGGATAATCTCTTTCGAAGTATTAGGGTTTCATACGGAAACTCGTGTGTTACAAAGGGATTTCATTTTTTGAACTTATTTGAACTCCACAGTTTTTACGTGTTAAAAATGCACCATTCAAAGCCACATAATCAATTTACAACCCTTTTCGACATCATTTGTTATTTTTCATGCATTTACTGATTATTTTGAGCTATGAGACCATGAAATTGAAAAGCATTTGAAATGAACTCTGAAAAGGTTCCAAGTTGGCATGGTATCATCATTTCACCCACATAGCATTTGCAAGAAAGTTGAGAGGGTTACGAAAAAACTGGATGCACTTCGTGTACAATACGGACAATCTCTTTCGAAGTATCAGGGTTTCATACGGAAACTCGTGTGTTACAAAGGGATTTCATTTTTTTGAACTTATTTGAACTCCATAGTTTTTACGTGTTAAAAATGCACTATTCAAAGCCACATACTCCGTTTACAACCCTTTTCGACTTCATTTGTTATTTTTCATGCATTTATTGATTATTTTGAGCTATGAGACCATGAAATTGAAAAGCATTCGAAATGAACTCTGAAAACGTTCCAAGTTGGCATGGTATCGTCATTTCACCCACATAGCATTTGCGAGAAAGTTGAGAGGGTTACGAAAAAAACTGGATGCACTTCGTGTACAAAACGGACAATCTCTTTCGAAGTATGAGGGTTTCATACGGAAACTCGTGTGTTACAAAGGGATTTCATTTTTTTCAACTTATTTGAACTCCATAGTTTTTCTGTGTTCAAAACGCAGCATTCAAAGCCACATCATCAATTTACAACCCTTTCTGACTTCATTTTTTATTTTTCTTATATTTGCTGATTATTTTGAGCTATAAGACCATGAAATTGAAAAGAATTTGAAATGAACTCTGAAAAGGTTCCAAGTTGGCATGGTATCATCATTTCAGCCACATAGCATGTGCGAGAAAGTTGAGAGGGTTACGACAAAAGCTGGATGCACTTCGTGTACAAAATGGACAATCTCTTTCGCAGTATCAGGGTTTCATACGGAAACTCGTGTGTTACAAAGGGATTTCATTTTTTTCAACTTCTTTGAACTCCATAGTTTTTCTGTGTTCAGAATGCACCATTCAAAGCCACATCATCAATTTACAACCCTTTCTGACTTCATTTTTTATTTTTCATGTATTTGCTGATTATTTTGAGTTATAAGACCACGAAATTGAAAAGCATTTGAAATGAACTGTGAAAAGGTTCCAAGTTGGCATGGTATCATCATTTCACCCACATAGCGTGTGCGAGAAAGCTGAGAGGGTTACGGAAAAAAATGGATGCACTTCGTGTACAAAACGGACAATCTCTTTTGAAGTATGAGGGTTTCATACGGAAACTCGTGCGTTACAAAGGGATTTCATTTTTTTGAACTTATTTGAATTCCATAGTTTTTCTGTGTTCGAAATGCACCATTCAAAGCCACATCATCGATTTACAACCCTTTCTGACTTCATTTATTATTTTTCGTGCATTTACTGATTATTTTGAGCTATAAGACCACGAAATTGAAAAGCATCTGAAATGAACTGTGAAAAGGTTCCAAGTTAGCGTGGTATCATCATTTCACCAACATAGCATGTGCGAGAAAGTTGAGAGGGTTACGGCAAAAACTGGATGCACTTCGTGTACAAAACGGACAATCTCTTTTGAAGTATTAGGGTTTCATACGGAAACTCGTGTGTTACAAAGGGATTTCATTTATTTGAACTTATTTGAACTCCATAGTTTTTATGTGTTAAAAATGCACCATTCAAAGCCACATAATCAATTTACAACCCTTTTCGACTTCATTTGTTATTTTTCATGCATTTATTGATTGTTTTGAGCTATGAGACCATGAAATTGAAAAGCATTTGAAATGAACTCTGAAAAGGTTCCAAGTTGCCATGGTATCAATATTTCACCCACATAGCATGTGCGAGAAAGTTCAGATGGTTACGAAAAAAATTGGATGCACTTCGTGTATAATACGGACAATCTCCTTCGAAGTATCAGGGTTTGAAACGGAAACTCGTGTGTTACAAAGGGATTTCATTTTTTTTGAACTTATTTGAACTCCATAGTTTTTCTGTGTTCAAAATGCACCATTCGAAGCCACATCATCGATTTACAGCCTTTCTGACTTCATTTGTTATATTTCATGCATTTACTGATTATTTTGAGCTATATGACCATGAAATTGAAAAGCAATTGAAATGAACTCTGAAAATGTTCCAAGTTGGCATGGTATCATCATTTCACCCACATAGCTTGTGCGAGAAAGCTGAGAGGGTTACGACAAAAACTGGATGCACTTCGTGTACAAAACGGACAATCTCTTTCGAAGTATTAGGGTTTCATACGGAAACTCGTGTGTTACAAAGGGATTTCATTTTTTGAACTTATTTGAACTCCATAGTTTTTACGTGTTAAAAATGCACTATTCGAAGCCACATACTCAATTTACAACCCTTTTCGACTTCATTTGTTATTTTTCATGCATTTATTGATTATTTTGAGCTATGAGACCATGAAATTGAAAAGCATTTTAAATGAACTCTGAAAACGTTCCAAGTTGGCATGGTATCGTCATTTCACCCACATAGCATTTGCGAGAAAGTTGAGAGGGTTACGAAAAAAACTGGAAGCACTTCGTGTACAATACGGACAATCTCTTTCGAAGTATGAGGGTTTCATACGGAAACTCGTGTGTTACAAAGGGATTTCATTTTTTTGAACTTATTTGAACTCCATAGTTTTTCATTGTTCAAAACGCACCATTCAAAGCCACATCATCAATTTACAACCCTTTCTGACTTCATTTTTTATTTTTCTTATATTTGCTGATTATTTTGAGCTATAAGACCATGAAATTGAAAAGCATTTGAAATGAACTATGAAAAGGTTCCAAGTTGGCGTGGTATCATCATTTCACCAACATAGCTTGTGCGAGAAAGCTGAGAGGGTCACGACAAAAACTGGATGCACTTCGTGTACAAAACGGACAATCTCTTTCGAAGTATCAGGGTTTCATACGGAAACTCGTGTGTTACAAAGGGATTTCATTTTTATGAACTTATTTGAACTCCATAGTTTTTACGTGTTAAAAATGCACTATTCAAAGCCACATACTCCATTTACAACCCTTTTCGACTTCATTTGTTATTTTTCATGCATTTATTGATTATTTTGAGCTATGAGACCATGAAATTGAAAAGCATTTGAAATGAACTCTGAAAACGTTCCAAGTTGGCATGGTATCGTCATTTCACCCACATAGCATTTGCGAGAAAGTTGAGAGGGTTACGAAAAAAACTGGATGCACTTCGTGTATAAAACGGACAATCTCTTTCGAAGTATCAGGGTTTCATACGGAAACTCGTGTGTTACAAAGGGATTTCATTTTTTTTAACTTATTTGAACTCCATAGTTTTTCTGTGTTCAAAACGCACCATTCAAAGCCACATCATCAATTTACAACCCTTTCTGACTTCATTTTTTATTTTTCATGTATTTGATGATTATTTTGAGTTATAAGACCATGAAATTGAAAAGCATTTGAAATGAACTGTGAAAAGGTTCCAAGTTGGCATGGTATCATCATTTCACCCACATAGCGTGTGCGAGAAAGCTGAGAGGGTTACGGAAAAAAATGGATGCACTTCGTGTACAAAACGGACAATCTCTTTTGAAGTATGAGGGTTTCATACGGAAACTCGTGCGTTACAAAGGGATTTCATTTTTTTGAACTTATTTGAACTCCATAGTTTTTCTGTGTTCGAAATGCACCATTCAAAGCCACATCATCGATTTACAACCCTTTCTGACTTCATTTGTTATTTTTCGTGCATTTACAGATTATTTTGAGCTATAAGACCATGAAATTGAAAAGCATCTGAAATGAACTGTGAAAAGGTTCCAAGTTAGCGTGGTATCATCATTTCACCAACATAGCATGTGCGAAAAAGTTGAGAGGGTTACGGCAAAAACTAGATGCACTTCGTGTACAAAACGGACAATCTCTTTCGAAGTATTAGGGTTTCATACGGAAACTCGTGTGTTATAAAGGGATTTCATTTATTTGAACTCCATAGTTTTATGTGTTAAAAATGCACCATTCAAAGCCACATAATCAATTTACAACCCTTTTCGACTTCATTTGTTATTTTTCATGCATTTATTGATTGTTTTGAGCTATGTGACCATGAAATTGAAAAGCATTTGAAATGAACTCTGAAAAGGTTCCAAGTTGCCATGGTATCATCATTTCACCCACATAGCATGTGCGAGAAAGTTCAGATGGTTACAAAAAAAATTGGATGCACTTCGTGTATAATACGGACAATCTCCTTCGAAGTATCAGGGTTTCATACGGAAACTCGTGTGTTACAAAGGGATTTCATTTTTTTGAACTTATTTGAACTCCATAGTTTTTACGTGTTAAAAATGCACTATTCAAAGCCACATACTCCATTTACAACCCTTTTCGACTTCATTTGTTATTTTTCATGCATTTATTGATTATTTTGAGCTATGAGACCATGAAATTGAAAAGCATTTGAAATGAACTCTGAAAACGTTCCAAGTTGGCATGGTATCGTCATTTCACCCACATAGCATTTGCGAGAAATTTGAGAGGGTTACGAAAAAAACTGGAAGCACTTCGTGTACAATACGGACAATCTCTTTCGAAGTATCAGGGTTTCATACGGAAACTCGTGTGTTACAAAGGGATGTCATTTTTTTGAACTTATTTGAACTCCATAGTTTTTCATTGTTCAAAATGCACCATTCAAAGCCACATCATCAATTTACAACCCTTTCTGACTTCATTTTTTATTTTTCTTATATTTGCTGATTATTTTGAGCTATAAGACCATGAAATTGAAAAGCATTTGAAATGAACTGTGAAAAGGTTCCAAGTTGGCGTGGTATCATCATTTCACCAACATAGCTTGTGCGAGAAAGCTGAGAGGGTCATGACAAAAACTGGATGCACTTCGTGTACAAAACGGACAATCTCTTTCGAAGTATCAGGGTTTCATACGGAAATTCGTGTGTTAAAAAGGGATTTCATTTTTTTGAACTTATTTGAACTCCATAGTTTTTCTGTGTTCAAAACGCACCATTCAAAGCCACATCATCATTTTACAACCCTTTCTGACTTCATTTGTTATTTTTCATGCATTTACTGATTATTTTGAGCTATAAGACCATGAAATTGAAAAGAATTTGAAATGAACTCTGAAAAGGTTCCAAGTTGGCATGGTATCATCATTTCAGCCACATAGCATGTGCGAGAAAGTTGAGAGAGTTACGGCAAAAGCTGGATGCACTTCGTGTACAAAACGGACAATCTCTTTCGAAGTATCAGGGTTTCATACAGAAACTCGTGTGTTACAAAGGGATTTCATTTTTTTTAACTTATTTGAACTCCATAGTTTTTCTGTGTTCAAAATGCACCATTCAAAGCCACATCATCAATTTACAACCCTTTCTGACTTCATTTTTTATTTTTCATGTATTTGCTGATTATTTTGAGTTATAAGACCATGAAATTGAAAAGCATTTGAAATGAACTGTGAAAAGGTTCCAAGTTGGCATCGTATCATGATTTCACCCACATAGCGTGTGCGAGAAAGCTGAGAGGGTTACGGAAAAAACTGGATGCACTTCGTGTACAAAACGGACAATCTCTTTTGAAGTATGAGGGTTTCATACGGAAACTCGTGCGTTACAAAGGGATTTCATTTTTTTGAACTTATTTGAACTCCATAGTTTTTCTGTGTTCGAAATGCACCATTCAAAGCCACATCATCGATTTACAACCCTTTCTGACTTCATTTGTTATTTTTCGTGCATTTACTGATTATTTTGAGCTATAAGACCATGAAATTGAAAAGCATCTGAAATGAACTGTGAAAAGGTTCCAAGTTAGCGTGGTATCATCATTTCACCAACATAGCATGTGCGAGAAAGTTGAGAGGGTTACGGCAAAAACTAGATCCACTTCGTGTACAAAACGGACAATCTCTTTCGAAGTATTAGGGTTTCATACGGAAACTCGTGTGTTATAAAGGGATTTCATTTATTTGAACTTATTTGAACTCCATAGTTTTTATGTGTTAAAAATGCACCATTCAAAGCCACATAATCAATTTACAACCCTTTTCGACTTCATTTGTTATTTTTCATGCATTTATTGATTGTTTTGAGCTATGAGACCATGAAATTGAAAAGCATTTGAAATGAACTCTAAAAAGGTTCCAAGTTGCCATGGTATCATCATTTCACCCACATAGCATGTGCGAGAAAGTTCAGATGGTTACAAAAAAATTGGATGCACTTCGTGTATAATACGGACAATCTCCTTCAAAGTATCAGGGTTTCATACGGAAACTCGTGTGTTACAAAGGGATTTCATTTTTTTGAACTTATTTGAACTCCATAGTTTTTCTGTGTCCAAAATGCACCATTCGAAGCCACATCATCGATTTACAGCCTTTCTGACTTCATTTGTTATATTTCATGCATTTACTGATTATTTTGAGCTATATGACCATGAAATTGTAAAGCAATTGAAATGAACTCTGAAAATGTTCCAAGTTGGCATGGTATCATCATTTCACCCACATAGCTTGTGCGAGAAAGCTGAGAGGGTTACGACAAAAACTGGATGCACTTCGTCTACAAAACAGACAATCTCTTTCGAAGTATTAAGGTTTCATACGGAAACTCGTGTGTTACAAAGGGATTTCATTTTTTGAACTTATTTGAACTCCATAGTTTTTACGTGTTAAAAATGCACTATTCAAAGCCACATACTCAGTTTACAACCCTTTTCGACTTCATTTGTTATTTTTCATGCATTTATTGATTATTTTGAGCTATGAGACCATGAAATTGAAAAGCATTTGAAATGAACTCTGAAAAGGTTCCAAGTTGGCATGGTATCGTCATTTCACCCACATAGCATTTGCGAGAAAGTTGAGAGGGTTACGAAAAAAACTGGAAGCACTTCATGTACAATACGGACAATCTCTTTCGAAGTATCAGGGTTTCATACGGAAACTCGTGTGTTACAAAGGTATTTCATTATTTTGAACTTATTTGAACTCCATAGTTTTTCATTGTTCAAAATGCACCATTCAAAGCCACATCATCAATTTACAACCCTTTCTGACTTCATTTTTTTTTCTTATATTTGCTGATTATTTTGAGCTATAAGACCATGAAATTGAAAAGCATTTGAAATGAACTGTGAAAAGGTTCCAAGTTGGCGTGGTATCATCATTTCACCAACATAGCTTGTGCGAGAAAGCTGAGAGAGTCACGACAAAAACTGGATGCACTTCGTGTACAAAACGGACAATCTCTTTCGAAGTATCAGGGTTTCATACGGAAATTCGTGTGTTACAAAGGGATTTCATTTTTTTGAACTTATTTGAACTCCATAGTTTTTCTGTGTTCAAAACGCACCATTCAAAGCCACATCATCTATTTACAACCCTTTCTGACTTCATTTGTTATTTTTCATGCATTTACTGATTATTTTGAGCTATAAGACCATGAAATTGAAAAGAATTTGAAATGAACTCTGAAAAGGTTCCAAGTTGCCATGGTATCATCATTTCAGCCACATAGCATGTGCGAGAAAGTTGAGAGGGTTACGGCAAAAGCTGGATGCACTTCGTGTACAAAACGGACAATCTCTTTCGAAGTATCAGGGTTTCATACGGAAACTCGTGTGTTACAAAGGGATTTCATTTTTTTCAACTTATTTGAACTCCATAGTTTTTCTGTGTTCAAAATGCACCATTCAAAGCCACATCATCAATTTACAACCCTTTCTGACTTCATTTTTTATTTTTCTTATATTTGCTGATTATTTTGAGCTATAAGACCATGAAATTGAAAAGAATTTGAAATGAACTCTGAAAAGGTTCCAAGTTGGCATGGTATCATCATTTCAGCCACATAGCATGTGCAGAAAGTTGAGAGGGTTACGACAAAAGCTGGATGCACTTCGTGTACAAAACGGACAATCTCTTTCGCAGTATCAGGGTTTCATACGAAAACTCATGTGTTACAAAGGGATTTCATTTTTTTCAACTTCTTTGAACTCCATAGTTTTTCTGTGTTCAGAATGCACCATTCAAAGCCACATCATCAATTCAAAACCCTTTCTGACTTCATTTTTTATTTTTCATGTATTTGCTGATTATTTTGAGTTATAAGACCATGAAATTGAAAAGCATTTGAAATGAACTGTGAAAAGGTTCCAAGTTGGCATGGTATCATGATTTCACCCACATAGCGTGTGCGAGAAAGCTGAGAGGGTTACGGAAAAAAATGGATGCACTTCGTGTACAAAACGGACAATCTCTTTTGAAGTATGAGGGTTTCATACGGAAACTCGTGCGTTACAAAGGGATTTCATTTTTTTGAACTTATTTGAACTCCATAGTTTTTCTGTGTCCGAAATGCACCATTCAAAGCCACATCATCGATTTACAACCCTTTCTGACTTCATTTGTTATTTTTCGTGCATTTACTGATTATTTTGAGCTATAAGACCATGAAATTGAAAAGCATCTGAATTGAACTGTGAAAAGGTTCCAAGTTAGCGTGGTATCATCATTTGACCAACATAGCATGTGCGAGAAAGTTGAGAGGGTTACGGCAAAAACTGGATGCACTTCGTGTACAAAACGGACAATCTCTTTCGAAGTATTAGGGTTTCATACGGAAACTCGTGTGTTATAAAGGGATTTCATTTATTTGAACTTATTTGAACTCCAAAGTTTTTATGTGTTAAAAATGCACCATTCAAAGCCACATAATCAATTTACAACCCTTTTCGACTTCATTTGTTATTTTTCATGCATTTATTGATTGTTTTGAGCTATGAGACCATGAAATTGAAAAGCATTTGAAATGAACTCTGAAAAGGTTCCAAGTTGCCATGGTATCATCATTTCACCCACATAGCATGTGCGAGAAAGTTCAGATGGTTACAAAAAAAATTGGATGCACATCGTGTATAATACGGACAATCTCCTTCGAAGTATCAGGGTTTCATACGGAAACTCGTGTCTTACAAAGGAATTTCATTTTTTTGAACTTATTTGAACTCCATAGTTTTTCTGTGTTCAAAATGCACCATTCGAAGCCACATCATCGATTTACAGCCTTTCTGACTTCATTTGTTATATTTCATGCATTTACTGATTATTTTGAGCTATATGACGATGAAATTGAAAAGCAATTGAAATGAACTCTGAAAATGTTCCAAGTTGGCATGGTATCATCATTTCACCCACATAGCTTGTGCGAGAAAGCTGAGAGGGTTACGACAAAAACTGGATGCACTTCGTGTACAAAACGGACAATCTCTTTCGAAGTATTAGGGTTTCATACGGAAACTCGTGTGTTACAAAGGGATTTCATTTTTTGAAATTATTTGAACTCCATAGTTTTTACGTGTTAAAAATGCACTATTCAAAGCCACATACTCAGTTTACAACCCTTTTCGACTTCATTTGTTATTTTTCATGCATTTATTGATTATTTTGAGCTATGAGACCATGAAATTGAAAAGCATTTGAAATGAACTCTGAAAAGGTTCCAAGTTGGCATGGTATCGTCATTTCACCCACATAGCATTTGCGAGAAAGTTGAGAGGGTTACGAAAAAAACTGGAAGCACTTCATGTACAATACGGACAATCTCTTTCGAAGTATCAGGGTTTCATACGGAAACTCGTGTGTTACAAAGGGATTTCATTATTTTGAACTTATTTGAACTCCATAGTTTTTCATTGTTCAAAATGCACCATTCAAAGCCGCATCATCAATTTACAACCCTTTCTGACTTCATTTTTTTTCTTATATTTGCTGATTATTTTGAGCTATAAGACCATGAAATTGAAAAGCATTTGAAATGAACTGTGAAAAGGTTCCAAGTTGGCGTGGTATCATCATTTCACCAACATAGCTTGTGCGAGAAAGCTGAGAGGGTCACGACAAAAACTAGATGCACTTCGTGTGCAAAACGGACAATCTCTTTCGAAGTATCAGGGTTTCATACGGAAATTCGTGAGTTACAAAGGGATTTCATTTTTTTGAACTTATTTGAACTCCATAGTTTTTCCGTGTTCAAAACGCACCATTCAAAGCCACATCATCAATTTACAACCCTTTCTGACTTCATTTGTTACTTTTCATGCATTTACTGATTATTTTGAGCTATAAGACCATGAAATTGAAAAGAATTTGAAATGAACTCTGAAAAGGTTCCAAGTTGGCATGGTATCATCATTTCAGCCACATAGCATGTGCGAGAAAGTTGAGAGGGTTACGGCAAAAGCTGGATGCACTTCGTGTACAAAACGGACAATCTCTTTCGAAGTATCAGGGTTTCATACGGAAACTCGTGTGTTACAAAGGGATTTCATTTTTTTCAACTTATTTGAACTCCATAGTTTTTCTGTGTTCAAAATGCACCATTCAAAGCCACATCATCAATTTACAACCCTTTGTGACTTCATTTTTTATTTTTCTTATATTTGCTGATTATTTTGAGCTATAAGACCATGAAGTTGAAAAGAATTTGAAATGAACTCTGAAAAGGTTCCAAGTTGGCATGGTATCATCATTTCAGCCACATAGCATGTGCAGAAAGTTGAGAGGGTTACGACAAAAGCTGGATGCACTTCGTGTACAAAACGGACAATCTCTTTCGCAGTATCAGGGTTTCATACGAAAACTCGTGTGTTACAAAGGGATTTCATTTTTTTCAACTTCTTTGAACTCCATAGTTTTTCTATGTTCAGAATGCACCATTCAAAGCCACATCATCAATTCAAAACCCTTTCTGACTTCATTTTTTATTTTTCATGTATTTGCTGATTATTTTGAGTTATAAGACCATGAAATTGAAAAGCATTTGAAATGAACTGTGAAAAGGTTCCAAGTTGGCATGGTATCATGATTTCACCCACATAGCGTGTGCGAGAAAGCTGAGAGGGTTACGGAAAAAAATGGATGCACTTCGTGTACAAAACGGACAATCTCTTTTGAAGTATGAGGGTTTCATACGGAAACTCGTGCGTTACAAAGGGATTTCATTTTTTTGAACTTATTTGAACTCCATAGTTTTTCTGTGTTCGAAATGCACCATTCAAAGCCACATCATCGATTTACAACCCTTTCTGACTTCATTTGTTATTTTCCGTGCATTTACTGATTATTTTGAGCTATAAGACCATGAAATTGAAAAGCATCTGAATTGAACTGTGAAAAGGTTCCAAGTTAGCGTGGTATCATCATTTGACCAACATAGCATGTGCGAGAAAGTTGAGAGGGTTACGGCAAAAACTGGATGCACTTCGTGTACAAAACGGACAATCTCTTTCGAAGTATTAGGGTTTCATACGGAAACTCGTGTGTTATAAAGGGATTTCATTTATTTGAACTTATTTGAACTCCATAGTTTTTATGTGTTAAAAATGCACCATTCAAAGCCACATAATCAATTTACAACCCTTTTCGACTTCATTTGTTATTTTTCATGCATTTATTGATTGTTTTGAGCTATGAGACCATGAAATTGAAAAGCATTTGAAATGAACTCTGAAAAGGTTCCAAGTTGCCATGGTATCATCATTTCACCCACATAGCATGTGCGAGAAAGTTCAGATGGTTACAAAAAAAATTGGATGCACATCGTGTATAATACGGATAATCTCCTTCGAAGTATCAGGGTTTCATACGGAAACTCGTGTCTTACAAAGGAATTTCATTTTTTTGAACTTATTTGAACTCCATAGTTTTTCTGTGTTCAAAATGCACCATTCGAAGCCACATCATCGATTTACAGCCTTTCTGACTTCATTTGTTATATTTCATGCATTTACTGATTATTTTGAGCTATATGACGATGAAATTGAAAAGCAATTGAAATGAACTCTGAAAATGTTCCAAGTTGGCATGGTATCATCATTTCACCCACATAGCTTGTGCGAGAAAGCTGAGAGGGTTACGACAAAAACTGGATGCACTTCGTGTACAAAACGGACAATCTCTTTCGAAGTATTAGGGTTTCATACGGAAACTCGTGTGTTACAAAGGGATTTCATTTTTTGAAATTATTTGAACTCCATAGTTTTTACGTGTTAAAAATGCACTATTCAAAGCCACATACTCAGTTTACAACCCTTTTCGACTTCATTTGTTATTTTTCATGCATTTATTGATTATTTTGAGCTATGAGACCATCAAATTGAAAAGCATTTGAAATGAACTCTGAAAAGGTTCCAAGTTGGCATGGTATCGTCATTTCACCCACATAGCATTTGCGAGAAATTTGAGAGGGTTACGAAAAAAACTGGAAGCACTTCATGTACAATACGGACAATCTCTTTCGAAGTATCAGGGTTTCATACGGAAACTCGTGTGTTACAAAGGGATTTCATTATTTTGAACTTATTTGAACTCCATAGTTTTTCATTGTTCAAAATGCACCATTCAAAGCCGCATCATCAATTTACAACCCTTTCTGACTTCATTTTTTTTTCTTATATTTGCTGATTATTTTGAGCTATAAGACCATGAAATTGAAAAGCATTTGAAATGAACTGTGAAAAGGTTCCAAGTTGGCATGGTATCATCATTTCACCAACATAGCTTGTGCGAGAAAGCTGAGAGGGTCACGACAAAAACTGGATGCACTTCGTGTATAAAACGGACAATCTCTTTCGAAGTATCAGGGTTTCATACGGAAATTCGTGTGTTACAAAGGGATTTCAGTTTTTTCAACTTATTTGAACTCCATAGTTTTTCTGTGTTCAAAATGCACCATTCAAAGCCACATCATCAATTTACAACCCTTTCTGACTTCATTTTTTATTTTTCTTATATTTGCTGATTATTTTGACCTATAAGACCATGAAATTGAAAAGAATTTGAAATGAACTCTGAAAAGGTTCCAAGTTGGCATGGTATCATCATTTCAGCCACATAGCATGTGCGAGAAAGTTGAGAGGGTTACGGCAAAAGCTGGATGCACTTCGTGTACAAAACGGACTATCTCTTTCGAAGTATCAGGGTTTCATACGGAAACTCGTGTGTTACAAAGGGATTTCATTTTTTTCAACTTATTTGAACTCCATAGTTTTTCTGTGTTCAAAATGCACCATTCAAAGCCACATCATCAATTTACAACCCTTTCTGACTTCATTTTTTATTTTTCTTATATTTGCTGATTATTTTGAGCTATAAGACCATGAAATTGAAAAGAATTTGAAATGAACTCTGAAAAGGTTCCAAGTTGGCATGGTATCATCATTTCAGCCACATAGCATGTGCGAGAAAGTTGAGAGGGTTACGACAAAAGCTGGATGCACTTCGTGTACAAAACGGACAATCTCTTTCGCAGTATCAGGGTTTCATACGGAAACTCGTGTGTTAGATAGGGATTTCATTTTTTTCAACTTCTTTGAACTCCATAGTTTTTGTGTGTTCAGAATGCACCATTCAAAGCCACATCATCAATTCAAAACCCTTTCTGACTTCATTTTTTATTTTTCATGTATTTGCTTATTATTTTGAGTTATAAGACCATGAAATTGAAAAGCATTTGAAATGAACTGTGAAAAGGTTCCAAGTTGGCATGGTATCATCATTTCACCCACATAGCGTGTGCGAGAAAGTTGAGAGGGTTACGGAAAAAAATGGATGCACTTCGTGTACAAAACGGACAATCTCTTTTGAAGTATGAGGGTTTCATACGGAAACTCGTGCGTTACAAAGGGATTTCATTTTTTTGAACTTATTTGAACTCCATAGTTTTTCTGTGTTCGAAATGCACCATTCAAAACCACATCATCGATTTACAACCCTTTCTGACTTCATTTGTTATTTTTCGTGCATTTACTGATTATTTTGAGCTATAAGACCATGAAATTGAAAAGCATCTGAAATGAACTGTGAAAAGGTTCCAAGTTAGCGTGGTATCATCATTTGACCAACATTGCATGTGCGAGAAAGTTGAGAGGGTTACGGCAAAAACTGGATGCACTTCGTGTACAAAACGGACAATCTCTTTCGAAGTATTAGGGTTTCATACGGAAACTCGTGTGTTATAAAGGGATTTCATTTATTTGAACTTATTTGAACTCCATAGTTTTTATGTGTTAAAAATGCACCATTCAAAGCCACATAATCAATTTACAACCCTTTTCGACTTCATTTGTTATTTTTCATGCATTTATTGATTGTTTTGAGCTATGAGAGCATGAAATTGAAAAACATTTGAAATGAACTCTGAAAAGGTTCCAATTTGCCATGGTATCATCATTTCACCCACATAGCATGTGCGAGAAAGTTCAGATGGTTACAAAAAAAATTGGATGCACTTCGTGTATAATACGGACAATCTCCTTCGAAGTATCAGGGTTTCATACGGAAACTCGTGTCTTACAAAGGGATTTCATTTTTTTGAACTTATTTGAACTCCATAGTTTTTCTGTGTTCAAAATGCACCATTCGAAGCCACATCATCGATTTACAGCCTTTCTGACTTCATTTGTTATATTTCATGCATTTAGTGATTATTTTGAGCTATATGACCATGAAATTGAAAAGCAATTGAAATGAACTCTGAAAATGTTCCAAGTTGGCATGGTATCATCATTTCACCCACATAGCTTGTGCGAGAAAGCTGAGAGGGTTACGACAAAAACCGGATGCACTTCGTGTACAAAACGGACAATCTCTTTCGAAGTATTAGGGTTTCATACGGAAACTCGTGTGTTACAAAGGGATTTCATTTTTTGAACTTATTTGAACTCCATAGTTTTTACGTGTTAAAAATGCACTATTCAAAGCCACATAATCAATTTACAACCCTTTTCGACTTCATTTGTTATTTTTGATGCATTTATTGATTATTTTGAGCTATGAGACCATGAAATTGAAAAGCATTTGAAATGAACTCTGAAAAGGTTCCAAGTTGGCATGGTATCGTCATTTCACCCACATAGCATTTGCGAGAAAGTTGAGAGGGTTACGAAAAAAACTGGAAGCACTTCGTGTACAATACGGACAATCTCTTTCAAAGTATCAGGGTTTCATACGGAAACTCGTGTGTTACAAAGGGATTTCATTTTTTTGAACTTATTTGAACTCCATAGTTTTTCATTGTTCAAAACGCACCATTCAAAGCCACATCATCAATTTACAACCCTTTCTGACTTCATTTTTTATTTTTCTTATATTTTCTGATTACTTTGACCTATAAGACCATGAAATTGAAAAGCATTTGAAATGAACTGTGAAAAGGTTCCAAGTTGGCGTGGTATCATCATTTCACCAACATAGCTTGTGCGAGAAAGCTGAGAGGGTCACGACAAAAACTGGATGCACTTCGTGTACAAAACGGACAATCTCTTTCGAAGTATCAGGGTTTCATACGGAAATTCGTGTGTTACAAAGGGATTTCATTTTTTTGAACCTATTTGAACTCCATAGTTTTTCTGTGTTCAAAACGCACCATTCAAAGCCACATCATCAATTTACAACCCTTTCTGACTTCATTTGTTATTTTTCATGCATTTACTGATTATTTTGAGCTATAAGACCATGAAATTGAAAAGAATTTGAAATGAACTCTGAAAAGGTTCCAAGTTGGCATGGTATCATCATTTCAGCCACATAGCATGTGCGAGAAAGTTGAGAGGGTTACGGCAAAAGCTGGATGCACTTCGTGTACAAAACGGACAATCTCTTTCGAAATATCAGGGTTTCATACGGAAACTCGTGTGTTACAAAGGGATTTCATTTTTTCAACTTATTTGAACTCCATAGTTTTTCTGTGTTCAAAATGCACCATTCAAAGCCACATCATCAATTTACAACCCTTTCTGACTTCATTTTTTATTTTTCTTATATTTGTTGATTATTTTGAGCTATAAGACCATGAAATTGAAAAGAATTTGAAATGAACTCTGAAAAGGTTCCAAGTTGGCATGGTATCATCATTTCAGCCACATAGCATGTGCGAGAAAGTTGAGAGGGTTACGACAAAAGCTGGATGCACTTCGTGTACAAAACGGACAATCTCTTTCGAAGTATGAGGGTTTCATACGAAAACTCGTGTGTTACAAAGGGATTTCATTTTTTTCAACTTCTTTGAACTCCATAGTTTTTCTGTGTTCAGAATGCACCATTCAAAGCCACATCATCAATTTACAACCCTTTCTGACTTCATTTTTTATTTTTCATGTATTTGCTGATTATTTTGAGTTATAAGACCATGAAATTGAAAAGCATTTGAAATGAACTGTGAAAAGGTTCCAAGTTGGCATGGTATCATCATTTCACCCACATAGCGTGTGCGAGAAAGTTGAGAGGGTTACGGAAAAAAATGGATGCACTTCGTGTACAAAACGGACAATCTCTTTTGAAGTATGAGGGTTTCATACGGAAACTCGTGCGTTACAAAGGGATTTCATTTTTTTGAACTTATTTGAACTCCATTGTTTTTCTGTGTTCGAAATGCACCATTCAAAGCCACATCATCGATTTACAACCCTTTCTGACTTCATTTGTTATTTTTCGTGCATTTACTGATTATTTTGAGCTATAAGACCATGAAATTGAAAAGCCTTTGAAATGAACTGTGAAAAGGTTCCAAGTTAGCGTGGTATCATCATTTCACCAACATAGCATGTGCGAGAAAGTTGAGAGGGTTACGGCAAAAACTGGATGCACTTCGTGTACAAAACGGACAATCTCTTTCGAAGTATTAGGGTTTCATACGGAAACTCGTGTGTTATAAAGGGATTTCATTTATTTGAACTTATTTGAACTCCATAGTTTTTATGTGTTAAAAATGCACCATTCAAAGCCACATAATCAATTTACAACCCTTTTCGACTTCATTTGTTATTTTTCATGCATTTATTGATTGTTTTGAGCTATGAGACCATGAAATTGAAAAGCATTTGAAATGAACTCTGAAAAGGTTCCAAGTTGCCATGGTATCATCATTTCACCCACATAGCATGTGCGAGAAAGTTCAGATGGTTAAAAAAAAATTGGATGCACTTCGTGTATAATACGGACAATCTCCTTCGAAGTATCAGGGTTTCATACGGAAACTCGTGTGTTACAAAGGGATTTCATTTTTTTGAACTTATTTGAAGTCCATAGTCTTTCTGTGTTCAAAATGCACCATTCGAAGCCACATCATCGATTTACAGCCTTTCTGACTTCATTTGTTATATTTCATGCATTTACTGATTATTTTGAGCTATATGACCATGAAATTGAAAAGCAATTGAAATGAACTCTGAAAATGTTCCAAGTTGGCATGGTATCATCATTTCACCCACATAGCTTGTGCGAGAAAGCTGAGAGGGTTACGACAAAAACTGGATGCACTTCGTGTACAAAACGGACAATCTCTTTCGAAGTATTAGGGTTTCATACGGAAACTCGTGTGTTACAAAGGGATTTTATTTTTTGAACTTATTTGAACTCCATAGTTTTTACGTGTTAAAAATGCACCATTCAAACCACATAATCAATTTACAACCCTTTTCGACTTCATTTGTTATTTTTCATGCATTTATTGATTATTTTGAGCTATGAGACCATGAAATTGAAAAGCATTTGAAATGAACTCTTAAAAGGTTCCAAGTTAGCATGGTATCGTCATTTCACCCACATAGCATTTGCGAGAAAGTTGAGAGGGTTACGAAAAAAACTAGATGCACTTCGTGTACAATAGGGACAAACTCTTTCGAAGTATCAGGGTTTCATACGGAAATTCGTGTGTTGCAAAGGGATTTCATTTTTTTGATCTTATTTGAACTCCATAGTTTTTCTGTGTTCAAAACGCACCATTCAAAGCCACATCATCAATTTACAACCCTTTCTGACTTCATTTGTTATTTTTCATGCATTTACTGATTATTTTGAGCTATAAGACCATGAAATTGAAAAGAATTTGAAATGAACTCTGAAAAGGTTCCAAGTTGGCATGGTATCATCATTTCAGCCACATAGCATGTGCGAGAAAGTTGAGAGGGTTACGGCAAAAGCTGGATGCACTTCGTGTACAAAACGGACAATCTCTTTCGAAGTATCAGGGTTTCATACGGAAACTCGTGTGTTACATAGGGATTTCATTTTTTTGAACTTATTTGAACTCCATAGTTTTTCATTGTTCAAAATGCACCATTCAAAGCCACATCATCAATTTACAACCCTTTATGACTTCATTTTTTATTTTTCTTATATTTGCTGATTATTTTGAGCTATAAGACGATGAAATTGAAAAGCATTTGAAATGAACTGTGAAAAGGTTCCAAGTTGGCGTGGTATCATCATTTCACCCACATAGCTTGTGCGAGAAAGCTGAGAGGGTTACGACAAAAGCTGGATGCACTTCGTGTACAAAACGGACAATCTCTTTCGAAGTATCACGGTTTCATACGGAAATTCGTGTGTTGCAAAGGGATTTCATTTTTTTGATCTTATTTGAACTCCATAGTTTTTCTGTGTTCAAAACGCACCATTCAAAGCCACATCATCAATTTACAACCCTTTCTGACTTCATTTGTTATTTTTCATGCATTTACTGATTATTTTGAGCTATAAGACCATGAAATTGAAAAGAATTTGAAATGAACTCTGAAAAGGTTCCAAGTTGGCATGGTATCATCATTTCAGCCACATAGCATGTGCGAGAAAGTTGAGATGGTTACGGCAAAAGCTGGATGCACTTCGTGTACAAAACGGACAATCTCTTTCGAAGTATCAGGGTTTCATACGGAAACTCGTGTGTTACAAAGGGATTTCATTTTTTTCAACTTATTTGAACTCCATAGTTTTTCTGTGTTCAAAATGCACCATTCAAAGCCACATCATCATTTAAAAACCCTTTATGACTTCATTTATTATTTTTCTCATATTTGCTGATTATTTTGAGCTATAAGACCATGAAATTGAAAAGCATTTGAAATGAACTCTGAAAAGGTTCCAAGTTGGCATGGTATCATCATTTCAACCACATAGCGTGTGCGAGAAAGTTGAGAGGGTTACGGAAAAAAATGGATGCACATCGTGTACCAAACGGACAATCTCTTTTGAAGTATCAGGGTTTCATACGGAAACTCGTGTGTTACAAAGGGATTTCATTTTTTTGAACTTATTTGAACTCCATAGTTTTTCTGTGTTCAAAATGCACCATTCAAAGCCACATCATCAAGTTACAACCCTTTTTGACTTCATTTGTTATTTTTCATGCATTTATTGATTATTTTGAGCTATGAGACCATGAAATTGAAAAGCATTTGAAATGAACTCTGAAAAGGTTCTAAGTTGGCATGGTATCATCATTTCACCAACATAGCATGTGCGAGAAAGTTGAGATGGTTGCGGCAAAAACTGGATGCACTTGGTGTACAAAACGAACAATCTCTTTCGAAGTATTAGGGTTTCATACGGAAACTCGTGTGTTACAAAGGGATTTCATTTATTTGAACTTATTTGAACTCCATAGTTTTTATGTGTTAAAAATGCACCATTCAAAGCCACATAATCAATTTACAACCCTTTTCGACTTCATTTGTTATTTTTCATGCATTTATTGATTGTTTTGAGCTATGAGACCATGAAATTGAAAAGCATTTGAAATGAACTCTGAAAAGGTTCCAAGTTGCCATGGTATCATCAATTCACCCACATAGCATGTGCGAGAAAGTTCAGATGGTTACGAAAAAAATTGGATGCACTTCGTGTATAATACGGACAATCTCCTTCGAAGTATCAGGGTTTCATACGGAAACTCGTGTGTTACAAAGGGATTTCATTTTTTTGAACTTATTTGAACTCCATAGTTTTTGTGTGTTCAAAATGCACCATTCAAAGCCACATCATCGATTTACAGCCTTTCTGACTTCATTTGTTATATTTCATGCATTTACTGATTATTTTGAGCTATATGACCATGAAATTGAAAAGCAATTGAACTGAACTCTGAAAATGTTCCAAGTTGGCATGGTATCATCATTTCACCCACATAGCTTGTGCGAGAAAGCTGAGAGGTTTATGACAAAAACTGGATGCACTTCGTGTACAAAACGGACAATCACTTTCGAAGTATTAGGGTTTCATAAGGAAACTCATGTGTTACACAGGGATTTCATTTTTTGAACTTATTTGAACTCCATAGTTTTTACGTGTTAAAAATGCACCATTCAAAGCCAAAAAATCAATTTACAACCCTTTTCGACTTCATTTGTTATTTTTCATGCATTTATTGATTATTTTGAGCTATGAGACCATGAAATTGAAAAGCATTTGAAATGAACTCTGAAAAGGTTCCAATTTGGCATGGTATCATCATTTCACCCACATAGCATTTGCGAGAAAGTTGAGAGGGTTACGAAAAAAACTGGATGCACTTCGTGTACAATACGGACAATCTCTTTCGAAGTATCAGGGTTTCATACGGAAACTCGTGTGTTACAAAGGGATTTCATTTTTTGAACTTATTTGAACTCCATAGTTTTTCTATGTTCAAAATGCACAATTCAAAGCCACATCATCAATTCATAACCCTTTCTGACTTCATTTGTTATTTTTCATGCATTTACTGATTATTTTGAGCTATAAGACCATGAAATTGAAAAGAATTTGAAATGAACTCTGAAAAGGTTCCAAGTTGGCATGGTATCATCATTTCAGCCACATAGCATGTGCGAGAAAGTTGAGAGGGTTACGGCAAAAGCTGGATGCACTTCGTGTACAAAACGGACAATCTCTTTCGAAGTATCAGGGTTTCATACGGAAACTCGTGTGTTACAAAGGGATTTCATATTTTTCAACTTATTTGAACTCCATAGTTTTTCTGTGTTCAAAATGCACCATTCAAAGCCACATCATCATTTAAAAACCCTTTATGACTTCATTTATTATTTTTCTCATATTTGCTGATTATTTTGAGCTATAAGACCATGAAATTGAAAAGCATTTGAATTGAACTCTGAAAAGGTTCCAAGTTGGCATGGTATCATCATTTCAACCACATAGCGTGTACGAGAAAGTTGAGAGGGTTACGGAAAAAAATGGATGCACATCGTGTACCAAACGGACAATCTCTTTTGAAGTATCAGGGTTTCATACGGAAACTCGTGTGTTACAAAGGGATTTCATTTTTTTGAACTTATTTGAACTCCATAGTTTTTCTGTGTTCAAAATGCACCATTCAAAGCCACATCATCAAGTTACAACCCTTTTCGACTTCATTTGTTATTTTTCATGCATTTATTGATTATTTTGAGCTATGAGACCATGAAATTGAAAAGCATTTGAAATGAACTCTGGAAATGTTCCAAGTTGGCATGGTACCATCATCTCACCCACCTAGCATGTCCGAGAAAGTTCAGATGGTTACGAAAAAAATTGGATGCACTTCTTGTATAATACGGACAATCTCCTTCAAAGTATTAGGGTTTCATACGGAAACTCGTTTGTTACAAAGGGATTTCATTTTTTTGAACTTATTTGAACTCCATAGTTTTTCTGTGTTCAAAATGCACCATTCAAAGCCACATCATCGATTTACAGCCTTTCTGACTTCATTTGTTATATTTCATGCATTTACTGATTATTTTGAGCTATATGACCATGAAATTGAAAAGCAATTGAAATGAACTCTGAAAATGTTCCAAGTTGGCATGGTATCATCATTTCACCCACATAGCTTGTGCGAGAAAGCTGAGAGGGTTACGACAAAAACTGGATGCACTTCGTGTACAAAACGGACAATCTCTTTCGAAGTATTAGGGTTTCATACGGAAACTCGTGTGTTACAAAGGGATTTCATTTTTTGAACTTATTTGAACTCCATAGTTTTTACGTGTTAAAAATGCACCATTCAAAGCCACATAATCAATTTACAACCCTTTTCGACTTCATTTGTTATTTTTCATGCATTTATTGATTATTTTGAGCTATGAGACCATGAAATTGAAAAGCATTTGAAATGAACTCGGAAAAGGTTCCAAGTTGGCATGGTATCATCATTTCACCCACATAGCATTTGCGAGAAAGTTGAGAGGGTTACGAAAAAAACTGGATGCACTTCGTGTACAATACGGACAAACTCTTTCGAAGTATCATGGTTTCATACGGAAACTCGTGTGTTACAAAGGGATTTTATTTTTTTGAACTTATTTGAACTCCATAGTTTTTCTGTGTTCAAAATGCACCATTCAAAGCCACATCATCAATTCATAACCCTTTCTGACTTCATTTGTTATTTTTCATGCATTTACTGATTATTTTGAGCTATAAGACGATGAAATTGAAAAGCATTTGAAATGAACTCTGAAAAGGTTCCAAGTTGGCATGGTATCATCATTTCACCCACATAGCATGTGCGAGAAAGTTGAGAGGATTACGACAAAAACTCGTTGCACTTCGTGTACAAAACGGACAATCTCTTTCGAAGTATCACGGTTTCATACGGAAATTCGTGTGTTACAAAGGGATTTCATTTTTTTGAACTTATTTGAACTCCATAGTTTTTCTGTGTTCAAAACGCACCATTCAAAGCCACATCATCAATTTACAACCCTTTCTGACTTCATTTGTTATTTTTCATGCATTTATTGATTATTTTGAGCAATAAGACCATGAAATTGAAAAGAATTTGAAATGAACTCTGAAAAGGTTCCAAGTTGGCATGGTATCATCATTTCAGCCACATAGCATGTGCGAGAAAGTTGAGAGGGTTACGGCAAAAGCTGGATGCACTTCGTGTATAAAACGGACAATCTCTTTCGAAGTATCAAGCTTTCATACGGAAACTCGTGTGTTACAAAGGGATTTCATTTTTTTCAACTTATTTGAACTCCATAGTTTTTCTGTGTTCAAAATGCACCATTCAAAGACACATCATCAATTTACAACCCTTTCTGACTTCATTTTTTATTTTTCTCATATTTGCTGATTATTTTGAGCTATAAGACCATGAAATTGAAAAGCATTTGAAATGAACTCTGAAAAGGTTCCAAGTTGGCATGGTATCATTATTTCAACCACATAGCGTGTGCGATAAAGTTGAGAGGGTTACGGAAAAAAATGGATGCACATTGTGTACCAAACGGACAATCTCTTTTGAAGTATCAGGGTTTCATACGGAAACTCGTGTGTTACAAAGGGATTTCATTTTTTTGAACTTATTTGAACTCCATAGTTTTTCTGTGTTCAAAATGCACCATTCAAAGCCACATCATCAAGTTACAACCCTCTTCGACTTCATTTGTTAGTTTTCATGCATTTATTGATTATTTTGAGCTATGAGACCATGAAATTGAAAAGCATTTGAAATGAACTCTGAAAATGTTCCAAGTTGGCATGGTATCATCATCTCACACACATAGCCTGTGCGAGAAAGTTCAGATGGTTACGAAAAAAATTGGATGCACTTCGTGTATAATACGGACAATCTCCTTCGAAGTATCAGGGTTTCATACGGAAACTCGTGTGTTACAAAGGGATTTCATTTTTTTGAACTTATTTGAACTCCATAGTTTTTCTGTGTTCAAAATGCACCATTCAAAGCCACATCATCGATTTACAGCCTTTCTGACTTCATTTGTTATTTTTCATGCATTTACTGATTATTTTGAGCTATATGACCATGAAATTGAAAAGCAATTGAAATGAACTCTGAAAATGTTCCAAGTTGGCATGGTATCATCATTTCACCCACATAGCTGGTGCGAGAAAGCTGAGAGGGTTACGACAAAAACTGGAGGCACTTCGTGTACAAAACGGACAATCTCTTTCGAAGTATTAGGGTTTCATACGGAAACTCGTGTGTTACAAAGGGATTTCATTTTTTGAACTTATTTGAACTCCATAGTTTTTACGTGTTAAAAATGCACCATTCAAAGCCACATAATCAATTTACAACCCTTTTCGACATCATTTCTTATTTTTCATGCATTTATTGATTATTTTGAGCTATGAGACCATGAAATTGAAAAGCATTTGAAATGAACTCTGAAAAGGTTCCAAGTTGGCATGGTATCATCATTTCACCCACATAGCATTTGCGAGAAAGTTGAGAGGGTTACGAAAAAACTGGATGCACTTCGTGTACAATACAGACAATCTCTTTCGAAGTATCAGGGTTTCATACGGAAACTCGTGTGTTACAAAGGGATTTCATTTTTTTGAACTTATTTGAACTCTATAGTTTTTCTGTGTTCAGAATGCACCATTCAAAGCCACATCATCAATTTATAACCCTTTCTGACTTCATTTGTTATTTTTGATGCATTTACTGATTATTTTGAGCTATAAGACCATGAAATTGAAAAGCATTTGAAATGAACTCAAAAAAGGTTCGAAGTTGGCATGGTATCATCATTTCACACACATAGCATGTGCAAGAAAGTTGAGAGGATTATGGCAAAAACTGGTTGCACTTTCTGTACAAAACGGACAATCTCTTTCGAAGTATCAGGGTTTCATACGGAAACTCGTGTGTTACAAAGGGATTTCATTTTTTTGAACTTATTTGAACTCCATAGTTTTTCTGTGTTCAAAACGCACCATTCAAAGCCGCATCATCAATTTACAACCCTTTCTGACTTCATTTGTTATTTTTCATGCATTTACTGATTATTTTGAGCTATAAGACCATGAAATTGAAAAGAATTTGAAATGAACTTTGAAAAGGTTCCAAGTTGGTATGGTATCATCATTTCAGCCACATAGCATGTGCGAGAAAGTTGAGAGGGTTACGGCAAAAGCTGGATGCACTTCGTGTACAAAACGGACAATCTCTTTCGAAGTATCAGGGTTTCATACGGAAACTCGTGTGTTACAAAGGGATTTCATTTTTTTCAACTTATTTGAACTCCATAGTTTTCTTGTGTTCAAAATGCACCATTCAAAGCCACATCATCAATTTACAACCCTTTCTGACTTCATTTTTTATTTTTCTTGTATTTGCTGATTATTTTGAGCTATAAGACCATGAAATTGAAAAGCATTTGAAATGAACTCTGAAAAGGTTCCAAGTTGGCATGGTATCATCATTTCACCCACATAGCGTGTGCGAGAAAGTTGAGAGGGTTACGGTTAAAAATGGATCCACATCGTGTACAAAACTGACAATCTCTTTTGAAGTATCAGGGTTTCATACGGAAACTCGTGTGTTACAAAGGAATTTCATTTTTTTGAACTTATTTGAACTCCATAGTTTTTCTGTGTTCAAAATGCACCATTCAAAGCCACATCATCAAGTTACAACCCTTTTCGACTTCATTTGTTATTTTTCATGCATTTATTGATTATTTTGAGCTATGAGACCATGAAATTGAAAAGCATTTGAAATGAACTCTGAAAATGTTCCAAGTTGGCATGGTATCATCATTTCACCCACATAGCATGTGCGAGAAAGTTCAGATGGTTACGAAAAAACTGAATGCACTTCGTGTATAATACGGACAATCTCTTTCGAAGTATCAGGGTTTCATATGGAAACTCGTGTGTTACAAAGGGATTTCATTTTTTGAACTCCATAGTTTTTGTGTGTTCAAAATGCACCATTCAAAGCCACATCATCGATTTACAGCCTTTCTGACTTTATTTGTTTTTTTTCATGAATTTACTGATTATTTTGAGCTATATGACCATGAAATTGAAAAGCAATTGAAATGAACTCTGAAAATGTTCCAAGTAGGCATGGTATGATCATTTCACCCACATAGGTTGTGCGAGAAAGCTGAGAGGGTTACGACAAAAACTGGATGCACTTTGTGTACAAAACGGACAATCTCTTTCGAAGTATTAGGGTTTCATACGGAAACTCGTGTGTAACAAAGGGATTTCATTTTTTGAACTTATTTGAACTCCATAGTTTTTACGTGTTAAAAATGCACCATTCAAAGCCACATAATCAATTTACAATCCTTTTCAACTTCATTTGTTATTTTTCATGCATTTATTGATTATTTTGAGCTATGAGACCATGAAATTGAAAAGCATTTGAAATGAACTCTGAAAAGGTTCCAAGTTGGCATGGTATCATCATTTCACCCACATAGCATTTGCGAGAAAGTTGAGAGGGTTACGAAAAAAACTGGATGCACTTCGTGTACAATACGGACAATCTCTTTCGAAGTATCAGGGTTTCATATGGAAACTTGTGTGTTACAAAGGGATTGTATTTTTTTGAAGTTATTTGAACTCCATAGTTTTTCTGTGTTCAAAATGCACCATTCAAAGCCACATCATCAATTCATAACACTTTGTGACTTCATTTGTTATTTTTCATGCATTTACTGATTATTTTGAGCTATAAGACGATGAAATTGAAAAGCATTTGAAATGAACTCTGAAAAGGTTCCAAGTTGGCATGGTATCATCATTTCACCCACATAGCATGTGCGAGAAAGTTGAGAGGATTACGGCAAAAACTGGTTGCACTTGGTGTACAAAACGGACAATCTCTTTCGAAGTATCAGGGTTTCATACGGAAATTCGTGTGTTACAAAGGGATTTCATTTTTTGAACTTATTTGAACTCCATAGTTTTTCTGTGTTCAAAACGCACCATTCAAAGCCACATCATCAATTTACAACCCTTTCTGACTTCATTTTTTATTTTTCATGCATTTACTGATTATTTTGAGCTATAAGACCATGAAATTGAAAAGAATTTGAAATGAACTCTGAAAAAGTTCCAAGTTGGCATGGTATCATCATTTCAGCCACATAGCATGTGCGAGAAAGTTGAGAGGGTTACGGCAAAAGCTGGATGCACTTCGTGTACGAAACGGACAATCTCTTTCGAAGTATCAGGGTTTCATACGGAAACTCGTGTGTTACAAAGGGATTTCATTTTTTTCAACTTATTTGAACTCCATAGTTTTTCTGTGTTCAAAATGCACCATTCAAAGCCACATCATCATTTACAACCCTTTCTGACTTCATTTTTTATTTTTCTCATATTTGCTGGTTATTTTGAGCTATAAGACCATGAAATTGAAAAGCATTTGAAATGAACTCTGAAAAGGTTCCAAGTTGGCATGGTATCATTATCTCAACCACATAGCGTGTGCGATAAAGTTGAGAGGGTTACGGAAAAAATGGATGCACATCGTGTACCAAACGGACAATCTCTTTTGAAGTATCAGGGTTTCATACGGAAACTCGTGTGTTACAAAGGGATTTCATTTTTTTGAACTTATTTGAACTCCATAGTTTTTCTGTGTTCAAAATGCACCATTCAAAGCCACATCATCAAGTTACAACCCTTTTCGACTTCATTTGTTATTTTTCATGCATTTATTGATTATTTTGAGCTATGAGACCATGAAATTGAAAAGCATTTGAAATGAACTCTGAAAATGTTCCAAGTTGGCATGGTATCATCATCTCACCCACATAGCATGTGCGAGAAAGTTCAGATGGTTACGAAAAAAATTGGATGCACTTCGTGTATAATACGGACAATCTCCTTCGAAGTATCACGGTTTCATACGGAAACTCGTGTGTTACAAAGGGATTTCATTTTTTTGAACTTATTTGAACTCCTTAGTTTTTCTGTGTTCAAAATGCACCATTCAAAGCCACATCATCGATTTACAGCCTTTCTGACTTCATTTGTTATTTTTCATGCATTTACTGATTATTTTGAGCTATATGACCATGAAATTGAAAAGCAATTGAAATGAACTCTGAAAATGTTCCAAGTTGGCATGGTATCATCATTTCACCCACATAGCTTGTGCGAGAAAGCTGAGAGGGTTACGACAAAAACTGGATGCACTTCGTGTACAAAACGGACAATCTCTTTCGAAGTATTAGGGTTTCATACGGAAACTCGTGTGTTACAAAGGGATTTCATTTTTTGAACTTATTTGAACTCCACAGTTTTTACGTGTTAAAAATGCACCATTCAAAGCCACATAATCAATTTACAACCCTTTTCGACATCATTTGTTATTTTTCATGCATTTACTGATTATTTTGAGCTATGAGACCATGAAATTGAAAAGCATTTGAAATGAACTCTGAAAAGGTTCCAAGTTGGCATGGTATCATCATTTCACCCACATAGCATTTGCAAGAAAGTTGAGAGGGTTACGAAAAAACTGGATGCACTTCGTGTACAATACGGACAATCTCTTTCGAAGTATCAGGGTTTCATACGGAAACTCGTGTGTACAAAGGGATTTCATTTTTTTGAACTTATTTGAACTCCATAGTTTTTCTGTGTTCAAAATGCACCATTCAAAGCCACATCATCAATTTATAACCCTTTCTGACTTCATTTGTTATTTTTCATGCATTTACTGATTATTTTGAGCTATAAGACCATGAAATTGAAAAGCATTTGAAATGAACTCAAAAAAGGTTTCAAGTTGGCATGGTATCATCATTTCACACACATAGCTTGTGCGAGAAAGTTGAGAGGATTACGGCAAAAACTGGTTGCACTTTCTTTACAAAACGGACAATCTCTTTCGAAGTATCAGGGTTTCATACGGAAACTCGTGTGTTACAAAGGGATTTCATTTTTTTGAACTTATTTGAACTCCATAGTTTTTCTCTGTTCAAAACGCACCATTCAAAGCCGCATCATCAATTTACAACCCTTTCTGACTTCATTTGTTATTTTTCATGCATTTACTTATTATTTTGAGCTATAAGACCATGAAATTGAAAAGAATTTGAAATGAACTCTGAAAAGGTTGCAAGTTGGCATGGTATCATCATTTCAGCCACATAGCATGTGCGAGAAAGTTGAGAGGGTTACGGCAAAAGCTGGATGCACTTCGAGTACAAAACGGACAATCTCTTTCGAAGTATTAGGGTTTCATACCGAAACTCGTGTGTTACAAAGGGATTTCATTTTTTTCAACTTATTTGAACTCCATAGTTTTCTTGTGTTCAAAATGCACCATTCAAAGCCACATCATCAATTTACAACCCTTTCTGACTTCATTTTTTATTTTTCTTGTATTTGCTGATTATTTTGAGCTATAAGACCATGAAATTGAAAAGCATTTGAAATGAACTCTGAAAAGGTTCCAAGTTGGCATGGTATCATCATTTCACCCACATAGCGTGTGCGAGAAAGTTGAGAGGGTTACGGTTAAAAATGGATGCACATCGTGTACAAAACTGACAATCTCTTTTGAAGTATCAGGGTTTCTTATGGAAACTCGTGTGTTACAAAGGGATTTCATTTTTTTGAACTTATTTGAACTCCATAGTTTTTCTGTGTTCAAAATGCACCATTCAAAGCCACATCATCAAGTTACAACCCTTTTCGACTTCATTTGTTATTTTTCATGCATTTATTGATTATTTTGAGCTATGAGACCATGAAATTGAAAAGCATTTGAAATGAACTCTGAAAATGTTCCAAGTTGGCATGGTATCATAATTTCACCCACATAGCATGTGCGAGAAAGTTCAGATGGTTACGAAAAAAACTGGATGCACTTCGTGTATAATACGGACAATCTCTTTCGAAGTATCAGGGTTTCATACGGAAACTCGTGTGTTACAAAGGGATTTCATTTTTTTGAACTCCATAGTTTTTCTGTGTTCAAAATGCACCATTCAAAGCCACATCATCGATTTACAGCCTTTCTGACTTTATTTGTTATTTTTCATGCATTTACTGATTATTTTGAGCTATATGACCATGAAATTGAAAAGCAATTGAAATGAACTCTGAAAATGTTCCAAGTTGGCATGGTATCATCATTTCACCCACATAGCTTGTGCGAGAAAGCTGAGAGGGTTACGACAAAAACTGGATGCACTTTGTGTACAAAACCGACAATCTCTTTCGAAGTATTAGGGTTTCATACGGAAACTCGTGTGTAACAAAGGGATTTCATTTTTTGAACTTATTTGAACTCCATAGTTTTTACGTGTTAAAAATGCACCATTCAAAGCCACATAATCAATTTACATCCCTTTTCAACTTCATTTGTTATTTTTCATGCATTTATTGATTATTTTGAGCTATGAGACCATGAAATTGAAAAGCATTTGAAATGAACTCTGAAAAGGTTCCAAGTTGGCATGGTATCATCATTTGACGCACATAGCATTTGCGAGAAAGTTGAGAGGGTTACGAAAAAAACTGGATGCACTTCGTGTACAATACGGATAATCTCTTTCGAAGTATCAGGGTTTCATACGGATACTCGTGTGTTACAAAGGGATTTCATTTTTTGAACTTATTTGAACTCCATAGTTTTTCTGTGTTCAAAATGCACCATTCAAAGCCACATCATCAATTTATAACCCTTTCTGACTTCATTTGTTATTTTTCATGCATTTGCTGATTATTTTGAGCTATAAGACCATGAAATTGAAAAGCATTTGAAATGAACTCTGAAAAGGTTCCAAGTTGGCATTGTATCATCATTTCACCCACATAGAATGTGCGAGAAAGTTGAGAGGATTACGGCAAAAACTGGTTGCACTTTGTGTACAAAACGAACAATCTCTTTCTAACTGTCAAGGTTTCATACGGAAACTCGTGTGTTACAAAGGGATTTCATTTTTTTGAACTTATTTCAAGTCCATAGTTTTTCTGTGTTCAAAACGCACCATTCAAAGCCACATCATCAATTTACAACCCTTTCTGACTTCATTTGTTATTTTTCATGCATTTACTGATTATTTTGAGCTATAAGAACATGAAATTGAAAAGAATTTGAAATGAACTCTGAAAAGATTCCAAGTTGGCATGGTATCATCATTACAGCCACATAGCATGTGCGGGAAAGTTGAGAGGGTTACGACAAAAGCTGGATGCACTTCGTGTACAAAACGGACAATCTCTTTCGAAGTATCAGGGTTTCATAGTGAAACTCGTGTGTTACAAAGGGATTTCATTTTTTTCAACTTATTTGAACTCCATAGTTTTTCTGTGTTCAAAATGCACCATTCAAAGCCACATCATCAATTTACAACTCTTTCTGACTTCATTTTTTATTTTTCTTGTATTTGCTGATTATTTTGAGCTATAAGAGCATTAAATTGAAAAGCATTTGAAATGAACTCTGAAAAGGTTCCAAGTTGGCATGGTATCATCATTTCACCCACATAGCGTGTGCGAGAAAGTTGAGAGGGTTACGGAAAAAAATGGATGCACATCGTGTACAAAACTTACAATCTCTTTTGAAGTATCAGGGTTTCATACTGAAACTCGTGTGTTACAAAGGGATTTCATTTTTTTGAATTTATTTGAACTCCATATTTTTCTGTGTTCAAAATGCACCATTCAAGGCCACATCATCAAGTTACAACCGTTTTCGACTTCATTTGTTATTTTTCATGCATTTATTGATTATTTTGAGCTATGAGACCATGAAATTGAAAATCATTTGAAATGAACTCTGAAAATGTGCCAAGTTGGCATGGTATCATCATTTCACCCACATAGCATCTGCGAGAAAGTTCAGATGGTTACGAAAAAACTGGATGCACTTCGTGTATAATACGGACAATCTCTTTCGAAGTATCAGGGTTTCATACGGAAACTCGTGTGTTACAAAGGGATTTCATTTTTTTGAACTTATTTGAACTCCATAGTTTTTCTGTGTTCAAAATGCACCATTAAAAGCTACATCATCAATTTACAGCCTTTCGGACTTCATTTGTTATTTTTCATGCATTTACTGATTATTTTGAGCTATATGACCATGAAATTGAAAAGCAATTGAAATGAACTCTAAAAATGTTCCAAGTTGGCATGGTATCATCATTTCACCCACATAGCTTGTGCGAGAAAGCTGAGAGGGTTACGACAAAAACTGGATGCACTTCGTGTACAAAACGGACAATATCTTTCGAAGTATTAGGGTTACATACGGAAACTCGTGTGTAACAAAGGGATTTCATTTTTTGAACTTATTTGAACTCCATAGTTTTTACGTGTTAAAAATGTACCATTCAAAGCCACATAATCAATTTACAATCCTTTCCGACTTCATTTGTTATTTTTCATGCATTTATTTATTATTTTGAGCTATGAGACCATGAAATTGAAAAGCATTTGAAATGAACTCTGAAAAGGTTCCAAGTTGGCATGGTATCATCATTTCACCCACATAGCATTTGCGAGAAAGTTGAGAGGGTTACGAAAAAAACTGAATGCACTTCGTGTACAATACGGACAATCTCTTTCGAAGTATCAGGGTTTCATACGGAAACTCGTGTGTTACAAAGGGATTTCATTTTTTTGAACTTATTTGATCTCCATAGTTTTTCTGTGTTCAAAATGCACCATTCAAAGCCACATCATCAATTTATAACCCTTTCTGACTTCATTTGTTATTTTTCATGCATTTACTGATGATTTTGAGCTATAAGACCATGAAATTGAAAAGCATTTGAAATGAACTCTGAAAAGGTTCCAAGTTGGCATGGTATCATCATTTCACCCACATAGCATGTGCGAGAAAGTTGAGAGGATTACGGCAAAAACTGGTTGCACTTTGTCGGGACCCCGATCCTAAGCCATAGGAATCCAGCCCGTAACACATCGCATCCCTTTGTGGTCTCACGCATGGTTAACTCCACGGCTGCAGCCTTACCTTAGCCGGGACCGTTTGCGTCTTTCGACTCACCTATGCGATAGTGTCGCTAGCAATCCAATGTCAAAGAACCCGGATCGACATGTCTAGTCATAAACCAAAGTGGCAGTACTGCACAAGGACAGGCATACATGACCCTACAGAGCAGGTGTGGGTCATTAGCGAATGTAGACGAGTCGTAGCAAGCTACAAGGACTCCATTACATCGCGTGACATTTCCCCAAAGGGGACAAACACAGCAGCTAAGAAGGACACATGCCGGTCAACCAATGTGTCTGGAGCAGTAGCGAACTACCAAGGCTGGTTGGATCACAAAGGGGCATTTCCTTGTAAGGAGTGCTACTAAAGTTCACGACTAGGTAATCGAACCCCATACATATCAAGTACGACACACGTACGCATGGCATACCGATATGTATAGATACATCGATGGCATCACAACATAACCATAAACATACAACCTTTATTTAAGAGGCTCGGAAGAGCCACACACATAATATTACACATCAAGGGTCTCACGACCCATAATAGGAGTCATTCAGTTACAAGCCAGCGGAAGAGTTATAAACTGTCTGAGTACAGACAGGGAAACTAGAAGGCACATGGCCTGACTATACTACAGATCCAACGTAGGGCCAGATAGTAGCTGGGACACCAGCTACTCGTCGTCGTCGATGTCTACGAAGAACCCTCCATTAGGGTCATTAGCAACCTCTGCAACATTTATTAAGCAAACATGAGTACGAAGGTACTCAGCAAGACTTTAGGATAACTGACTACTCATGAAAGGTATCAAAAGGTATTGTGGGGTTTCATGCGGGAAAGCCAGCATTTGACTCGTGGCTAGACAACTTGCATTTTAAAATAATTTTGACAACTTGATTTCTCGCACACGAGTCCACTAACACCACAGAAATACACTATCGTGGAGTCATTCCGTCTCCGTACGGAAATGCCGTCCACGACACTCACGCTTATCTTGGCAATTTTATGAGTAGCCATTGAAGTTATCTATGAACAACATATGCCTCCAAGTAGTCCATATCCGCGGACGCGGCTATTCGAATAGATCATAACCCTGCAGGGGTGTACTTCGTCACACACGCTCTCGCCACTTATCGCCATGTGCACGTCATGCACCTCGGCAACCTTCAAGCGGAAGCCCAGCGAGGGAGTCGGCCACGACTGTTAACCACACTAGTACCTAGTCCAGGTTTATCGCCTATCTGAGAGTAACCCGTACGGAAGTCCGGCCGAGGTTTCCGCCACGGCCTCAAACGATGTGTGCAGGGTTCCCAAGTCCACCATCCGGGTGCCACTTGGTACACCGTGCCACTACCTACCGCATCACGGTCCACCTCTCAGGTCAGCACCATGCACGGCCTCCAGCATTACTATAAACACCAGAAACTACTTGCAACTCCTGGACCGAGTACTAAGCGATTAATAGGCCGAGCGGGGTCATATTTCAGGGCCCAACATGTGGTAGTATCTAGTCTTGGATTACACACACGAAACTCAGTTCCTATGGACGGTTCCAATGAAACAACCCGCCATGTACGCCTACAGAGCCTTTCACCGATACCTTTACCAATCAAGTTCAACACACCACCTTTGCTCACCGAACACATTCTCACAATTCTGTTCATCTCCCAGATGACAGACCATACACAACTCTAAGGATAGCATGCATAGCAGGATAAGGCACATCATAGCTCAAGCAACTACCAGATATGCTAGGTTGCAAGGTTTGGCTATTTACTGTGACAAGGTTAGGTCATGCAAAGGAAGTGGGTTCAACTAACGTGGCAAAAGCAGTTGAAGCATTTGATCCTAATGCAATAATAAGTGCAGGAGCAAGAACATGGGAATTATCGGGATGATCGAAAGGGTTTCTTGCCTTGTTGCTCAGAGGACGAACGAAATCCGTCAGACGTATATTCGGTGGAATCCGGGGGTGCGGGGCCTACCGAAAAGAATGGTAACATTCAATAACAATCATATGCAATCAAATTGATGCATGAGCATGGCATGAGAATGCAAAGTGATAAGTTATTATTTTCAACATGTATTAGGTTTAGAGTTGATTTGAATCACATTCGAATAGCAATTCAAACGGGGTATTCTCGGATACCGGTTTAATTGATTCGACCTGATGCTCAGATCAACTTGATGTTAGCATGCATGAAATGTCATGTTACGGTACTGATTTGTAACTAGGACAGTGTGTGATCATTGCATTCATAATGAAATTTGAATAATTTTCCAAATTCCATTTAAAAAGTAATTATAAGAATTGAATTATTCCTTATTCCACATTTTAGGGTTCTTTAACTTTTCCAAACATGGTTGAAAATAGCACAATCAGAATCCTTGAATTTTTCTGATACTTTTTCATATATAAAATTATTTTCATTGGAGTTAAAGATTAATTTCTATGATTTTTACAAGTTTTAGCAATTTACTGGAATTATTTCTATACTGATAATTCTCTTTATTGCATCAGACTGACGTCAGCAGGTCAGCCGACCTGTTCAGGTCAAACCTGATAGGGGGGCCCCACTGGTCAGCCTCTCTGGGACTAATCCCGCGCTGACCAACCCCTAACTGAGTTGACTTGGCCTTGGGCCCACTGTCAGCGAGAGATTAAGCTCCTAATCTGCTGGATTAGCTTTGCCACGTCGGCCCCCACCGGAGGGTGGTCGCCGGCGACCAAGCCCGCGGCGGAGGGCTCGCCGGAGACGACCTAAACGGCCCTGCACAGCACCAATTCGAACGCGGTTTGTAGCTACGGAACACTGGCGAAGTAGCCGATCTGGCAGGGGCATTAGGGGAGGCTAGGGTCGCCGGAAGAGGCGCCGACGACGAGCCGAAGCAGCGGCCGAAGCTCGGCCTTCTATGAGCGATGGCTCTAGGGCACGGGGAGGGCAGCTGAGGGGCTCATCACGCTCCTGGAGGCTCCAGGAGCTCGAACCCTAGCTCGAGCGCGTGGATCAGACACCACAGCGACGGCGACGACATGACCGGCGGCGAGAAGCTCTCGGCCTTGGTGGGCAACGGGGCTACGATGCACGGAAGAGCGTGGGTCGAGAGGGGAAACGACGACGAGCTCACGGCGGTTCCGATGGTGTTGATGAAGGGCTCGGGGATGCGCCGGAGGGAGCGAATCGTCGGGAGAGTTCCGGCGGCCGGAGGTGGAAGACGATGGCGTTGGGGCGATGCAGAGCTCGGGGAAGCTACGGCTTCTGCAGAGAGGACCAGAACGACGAGGCGGAGCTAAGGGACTACTCAGAGGAAGGTTCCCGTGGCTAGGAGTGCTCCGGCTCGAGCTCGAGCTCGTGGTAATGGCGGCAGCAGGAGGAGGAAAGATCCGAGAGGAGGGAGAGAGCTATCGCTAGGAATGGATAAAGGAGGGAGCTTATCCCTGTCGTCGCGCTGTCCCGGGGGCCTCTGGAGCTCGCCACGGCGAAGCAGGAGGTGGAGGGACCATCGTGGTCGATCTCCCCTCTGCCAGAAGGCAGAGGAAGAAGACGACCCTCCCCCTGGTGGGCTGGGCCTCCTCAGGCGAGAGGTAATGTTTTTCTTCTTCTTAATTCTTTTCTGTTTTGTTCTGTTTTGCTAAATAATGTTTTGCTATTTATTTCAGCTCCAAAATGGTGGTAAAAATATTTTAAACACACCTGAATATTTGTTATAATATTCCCAACCATTTCCAAAGTTTTCAACATTTTTGAAAATTTATAGTTTCTGATTTCAATTTTAAAGTTTGAAACCAGTGGCTTTTGCATTAATTTAAAATGCTTAAAGTGTGAAGAAAATAGTTTTCTCCAATGCTCATTTACTTTCATGATTTATCGGAAAGTTTGAACATTTCTTGAGGCCATTTTGGGTTCATTGATTTGAACTAGTTTGAGATTTTCTTTATTTAAAGTAGTGGCTAGGGTTTTGAGTTTTTCCTTTGCCACTTTCTTGTTCTTGTTGAAAATTCTTAGATGCAAATGCAAAGAAGACATGAGCACAAGACTAACTTGCTTAAGGTGTCAGGGATGTGACACAGTTCGTGTACAAATCGGACAATCTCTTTCGAAGTATCAGGGTTTCATACGGAAACTCGTGTGTTACAAAGGGATTTCATTTTTTTGAACTTATTTGAACTCCATAGTTTTTCTGTGTTCAAAACGCACCATTCAAAGCCGCATCATCAATTTACAACCCTTTCTGACTTCATTTGTTATTTTTCATGCATTTACTGATTATTTTGAGCTATAAGACCATGAAATTGAAAAGAATTTGAAATGAACTCTGAAAAGGTTCCAAGTTGGCATGGTATCATCATTTCAGCCACATAGCATGTGCGAGAAAGTTGAGAGGGTTACGGCAAAAGCTGGATGCACTTCGTGTACAAAACGGACAATCTCTTTCGAAGTATCAGGGTTTCATACGGAAACTCGTGTGTTACAAAGGGATTTCACTTTTTGAACTTATTTGAACTCCATAGTTTTTCTGTGTTCAAAATGCACCAATCAAAGCCACATCATCAATTTACAGCCCTTGCTGACTTCATTTGTTATTGTTCATGCATTTGCTGATTATTTTGAGCTATAAGACCATGAAATTGAAAAGCATTTGAAATGAACTCTGAAAAGGTTCCAAGATGGCATGGTATCATCATTTCACCCACATAGCGTGTGCGAGAAAGTTGAGAGGGTTGCGGAAAAAAATGGATGCACTTCGTGTACAAAACGGACAATCTCTTTCAAAGTATCAGGGTTTCATACGGAAAGTCGTGTGTCACAAAGGGATATCATTTTTTTGAACTTAATTGAACTCCATAGTTTTTATGTGTTCAAAATGCACCATTCAAAGCCACATCATCAATTTACATCCCTTCCCGACTTCATTTGTTATTTTTCATGCATTTTCTGTGCTCAAAATCTACGTTTCAAAGCCACATCATCAATTTACAACCCTGTCTGACTTCATTTGTTATTGTTCATGCATTTATAGAATTTTTTTGAGCTATAAGACCATGAAATTGAAAAGCATTTGAAATGAACTCTGAAAAGGTTCCAAGTTGGCATGGTATCATCATTTAACCCACATAGCATTGGCAAAAAAGTTGATAGGGTTACAACAAAAACTGGATGCACTTCGTGTACAAAACGGACAATCTCTTTCGAAGTATCATGGTTTCATACGGAAACTTGTGTGTTACAAAGGGATTTCAATTCTTTGAACTTATTTGAACTCCATAGTTTCTCTGTGTTCAAAATGCACCATTCATAGCCACATGATCAATTTATAACCATTTCTGACTTCATTTGTTATTTTTCATGCATTTACTGATTATTTTGAGCTATAAGACCATGAAATTGAAAAGCATTTGAAATGAACTCTGAAAAGATTCCAAGATGGTATGGTATCTTCTTTTCACCCACATAGCTTGTGCGAGAAAGTTGAGAGGGTTACGGCAAAAACTGGATGCACTTCGTGTACAAAACGGACAATCTCTTTTGAAGTATGAGGGTTTCATACGGAAACTCGTGCGTTACAAAGGGATTTCATTTTTTTGAACTTATTTGAAATCCATAGTTTTTCTGTGCTCAAAATCTACGTTTCAAAGCCACATCATCAATTTACAACCCTGTCTGACTTCATTTGTTATTGTTCATGCATTTATAGAATTTTTTTGAGCTATAAGACCATGAAATTGAAAAGCATTTGAAATGAACTCTGAAAAGGTTCCAAGTTGGCGTGGTATCATCATTTCACCCACATAACATGTGCGAGAAAGTTGAGAGGGTTACGGCAAAAACTGGATGCACTTCATGTACAAAACGGACCATCTCTTTCGAAGTATCAGGGTTTCATACGGCAACTCGTGTGATACAAAGGGATTTCATTTTTTTGAACTTATTTGAACTCCATAGTTTTTCTGTGTTCAAAATGCACCATTCACAGCCACATCATCAATTTACAACCCTTTCTGACTTCATTTGTTATTTTTCATGCATTTACTGATTATTTTGAGCTATAAGACGATAAATTGAAAAGCATTTGAAATGAACTCTGAAAAGGTTCCAAGTTGGCATGGTATCATCATTTGACCCACATAGCATGTGCGAGAAAGTTGAGAGGGTTGCGACAAAAACTGGATGCACTTCGTGTACAAAACGGACAATCTCTTTTGAAGTATCAGGGTTTCATACGGAAACTCATGTGTTACAAAGGGATTTCATTTTTTTGAACTTATTTGAACTCCATAGTTTTTCTGTGTTCAAAATGCACAAATCAAAGCCACATCATCAATTTAGAGCCCTTCCTGACTTCATTTGTTATTGTTCATGCATTTACTGATTATTTTGAGCTATAAGACCATGAAATTGAAAAGCATTCGAAATGAACTGTGAAAAGGTTCCAAGTTGGCATGGTATCATCATTTCACCCACATAGCATGTGCGAGAAAGTTGAGAGGGTTACGGCAAAAACTGGATGCACTTCGTGTACAAAACGGACAATCTCTTTCGAAGTATCAGGGTTTCATACGGAAACTCGTGTGTCACAAAGGGATAACATTTTTTTGAACTTAATTGAACTCCATAGTTTTCATGTGTTCAAAATGCACCATTCAAACCCACATCATCAATTTACAACCCTTTCTGACTACATTTGTTATTTTTCGTGCATTTACTGATTATTTTGAGCTATAAGACCATGAAATTGAAAAGCATTTGAAATGAACTCTGAAAAGGTTCCAAGTTGGCATGGTATCATCATTTCACCCACATAGCATGTGCGAGAAAGTTGAGAGGATTACGAAAAAACTGGATGCACTTCGTGTACAATACGGACAATCTTTTTCGAAGTATCACGGTTTCATACGGAAACTCGTGTGTTACAAAGGGATTTCAATTTTTTGAACTTATTTGAACTCCATAGTTTTTCTGTGTTCAAAATGCACCATTCATAGCTACATTATCAATTTATAACCATTTCTGACTTCATTTGTTATTTTTCATGCATTTACTGATTATTTTGAGCTATAAGACCATGAAATTGAAAAGCATTTGAAATGAACTCTGAAAAGGTTCCAAGATGGCATGGTATCTTCTTTTCACTCACATAGCTTGTGCGAGAAAGTTGAGAGGGTTACGACAAAAACTGGATGCACTTTGTGTACAAAACGGACAATCTCTTTTGAAGTATGAGGGTTTCATACGGAAACTCGTGCGTTACAAAGGGATTTCATTTTTTGAACTTGTTTGAAATCCATAGTTTTTCTGTGTTCAAAATGCATGTTTCAACGCCACATCACCAATTTACAACCCTTTCTGACTTCATTTGTTATTTTTCATGCATTTATAGATTTTTTGAGCTATAAGACCATGAAATTGAAAAGCATTTGAAATGAACTCTGAAAAGGTTCCAAGTTGGCATGGTATCATCATTTCACCCACATAACATGTGCGAGAAAGTTGAGAGGGTTCGACAAAAACTGGATGCACTTCGTGTACAAAACGGACAATCTCTTTCGAAGTATCAGGGTTTCATACGGAAACTCGTGTGATACAAAGGGATTTCATTTTTTTGAACTTATTTGAACTCCAGAGTTTTTCTGTGTTCAAAATGCACCATTCACAGCCACATCATCAATTTACAACCCTTTCTGACTTCATTTGTTATTTTTCATGCATTTACTGATTATTTTGAGCTATAAGACCATAAATTGAAAAGCATTTGAAATGAACTCTGAAAAGGTTCCAAGTTGGAATGGTATCATCATTTGACCCACATAGCATGTGCGAGAAAGTTGAGAGGGTTACGGCAAAAACTGGATGCACTTCGTGTACAAAACGGACAATCTCTTTTGAAGTATCAGGGTTTCATAGGAAACTCGTGTGTTACAAAGGGATTTCATTTTTTGAACTTATTTGAACTCCATAGTTTTTCTGTGTTCAAAATGCACCAATCAAAGCCACATCATCAATTTACAGCCCTTCCTGACTTCATTTGTTATTGTTCATCCATTTACTGATTATTTTGAGCTATAAGACCATGAAATTGAAAAGCATTCGAAATGAACTGTGAAAAGGTTCCAAGTTGGCATGGTATCATCATTTCACCCACATAGCATGTGCGAGAAAGTTGAGAGGGTTACGGCAAAAAGTAGATGCACTTCGTGTACAAAACGGACAATCTCTTTCGAAGTATCACGGTTTCATACGGAAACTCGTGTGTCACAAAGGGATATCATTTTTTTGAACTTAATTGAACTCCATTGTTTTTATGTGTTCAAAATGCACCATTCAAACCCACATCCTCAATTTACAACCCTTTCCGACTTCATTTGTTATTTTTCATGCATTTACTGATTATTTTGAGCTATAAGACCATGAAATTGAAAAGCATTTGAAATGAACTCTGAAAAGGTTCCAAGTTGGCATGGTATCATCATTTAACCCACATAGCATTGGCAAAAAAGTTGAGAGGGTTACGACAAAAACTGGATGCACTTCGTGTACAAAACGGACAATCTCTTTCGAAGTATCAGGGTTTCATACGGAAACTCGTGTGTTACAAAGGGATTTCAATTTTTTGAACTTATTTGAACTCCATAGTTTTTCTGTGTTCAAAATGCACCATTCATAGCCACATCATCAATTTATAACCCTTTCTGACTTCATTTGTTATTTTTCATGCATTTACTGATTATTTTGAGCTATAAGACCATGAAATTGAAAAGCATTTGAAATGAACTCTGAAAAGGTTCCAAGATGGCATGGTATCATCATTTCACCCTCATAGCTTGTGGGAGAAAGTTGAGAGGGTTACACCAAAAACTGGATGCACTTCGTGTACAAAACGGACAATCTCTTTTGAAGTATGAGGGTTTCATACGGAAACTCGTGCGTTACAAAGGGATTTCATTTTTTTGAACTTATTTGAACTCCATAGGTTTCTGTGTTCAAAATGCACCATTCAAAGCCACATCATCAATTTATAACCCTTTCTGACTTTATTTGTTATTTTTCATGCATTTACTGATTGTTTTGAGCTATAAGACCATGATATTGAAAAGCATTTGAAATGAACTCTGAAAATATTCCAAGTTGGCATGCTATCATCATTTGACCCACATAGCATGTGCGAGAAAGTTGAGAGGGTTACGGCAAAAACTGGATGCACTTCGTGTACAAAACGGACAATCTCTTTTGAAGTATCAGGGTTTCATACGGAAACTCGTGTGTTACAAAGGGATTTCATTATTTGAACTTATTTGAAGTCCATAGTTTTTCTGTGTTCAAAATGCACCAATCAAAGCCACATCATCAATTTACAGCCTTTCCTGACTTCATTTGTTATTGTTCATCCATTTACTGATTATTTTGAGCTATAAGACCATGAAATTGAAAAGCATTCGAAATGAACTATGAAAAGGTTCCAAGTTGGCATGGTATCATCATTTCACCCACATAGCATGTGCGAGAAAGTTGAGAGGGTTACGGCAAAAACTAGATGCACTTCGTGTACAAAACGGACAATCTCTTTCGAAGTATCACGGTTTCATACGGAAACTCGTGTGTCACAAAGGGATATCATTTTTTTGAACTTAATTGAACTCCATAGTTTTTATGTGTTCAAAATGCACCATTCAAACCCACATCATCAATTTACAATCCTTTCCGACTTCATTTGTTATTTTTCATGCATTTACTGATTATTTTGAGCTATAAGACCATGAAATTGAAAAGCATTTGAAATGAACTATGAAAAGGTTCCAAGTTGGCATGGTATCATCATTTAACCCACATAGCATTGGCAAAAAAGATGAGAGGGTTACGACAAAAACTGGATGCACTTCGTGTACAAAACGGACAATCTCTTTCGAAGTATCAGGGTTTCATACGGAAACTCGTGTGTTACAAGGGGATTTCAATTTTTTGAACTTATTTGAACTCCATAGTTTTTCTGTGTTCAAAATGCACCATTCATAGCCACACCATCAATTTATAACCCTTTCTGACTTCATTTGTTATTTTTCATGCATTTACTGATTATTTTGAGCTATAAGCCCATGAAATTGAAAAGCATTTCAAATGAACTCTGAAAAGGTTCCAAGATGGCATGGTATCATCATTTCACCCTCATAGCTTGTGGGAGAAAGTTGAGAGGGTTACACCAAAAACTGGATGCACTTCGTGTACAAAACGGACAATCTCTTTTGAAGTATGAGGGTTTCATACGGAAACTCGTGCGTTAGAAAGGGATTTCATTTTTTTGAACTTATTTGAACTCCATAGGTTTCTGTGTTCAAAATGCAGCATTCAAAGCCACATCATCAATTTATAACCCTTTCTGACTTTATTTGTTATTTTTCATGCATTTACTGATTATTTTGAGCTATAAGACCATGATATTGAAAAGCATTTGAAATGAACTCTGAAAACATTCCAAGTTGGCATGCTATCATCATTTCACCCACATAGAATTTGAGAGGAAGTTGAGAGGGTTACGACAAAAACTGGATGCACTTCGTGTACAAAGCGGACAATCTCTTTCGAAGTATCAGGGTTTCATACGGAAACTCGGGTGTTACAAAGGGATTTTTTTGAGCTTATTTGAACTCCATAGTTTTTCTGTGTTCAAAATGCACCATTCAAAGCCACATCATCAATTTATAACCCTTTCTGACTTCATTTGTTATTATTCATACATTTACTGATTATTTTGTGCTATAAGACCATGAAATTGAAAAGCATTTGAAATGAACTATGAAAAGGTTCCAAGTTGGCATGGTATCATCATTTCACCCACATAGCATGTGCGAGAAAGTTGAGAGTGTTATGGGAAAAACTGGATGCACTTCGTGCACAAAAAGGACAATCTCTTTCGAAGTATCAGGGTTTCATACGGAAACTCGTGTGTTACAAAGGGACTTCATTTTTTTGAACTTATTTGAACTCCATAGTTTTTCTGTGTTCAAAATGCACCATTCATAGCCACATCATCAATTTATAACCCTTTCTGACTTCATTTGTTATTTTTCATGCATTTACTGATTATTTTGAGCTATAAGACCATGAAATTGAAAAGCATTTGAAATGAACTCTGAAAAGGTTCCAAGATGGCATGGTATCATCATTTCACCCTAATAGCTTGTGGGAGAAAGTTGAGAGGGTTACACCAAAAACTGGATGCACTTCGTGTACAAAACGGACAATCTCTTTTGAAGTATGAGGGTTTCATACGGAAACTCGTGCGTTACAAAGGGATTTCATTTTTTTGAACTTATTTGAACTCCATAGGTTTCTGTGTTCAAAATGCACCATTCAAAGCCACATCATCAATTTATAACCCTTTCAGACTTTATTTGTTATTTTTCATGCATTTACTAATTATTTTGAGCTATAAGACCATGATATTGAAAAGCATTTGAAATGAACTCTGAAAACATTCCAAGTTGGCATGCTATCATCATTTCACCCACATAGCATGTGCGAGAAAGTTGAGAGGGTTACGGCAAAAACTGGATGCACTTCGTGTACAAAACGGACAATCTCTTTTGAAGTATCAGGGTTTCATACGGAAACTCATGTGTTACAAAGGGTTTTCATTTTTTGAACTTATTTGAACTCCATAGTTTTTCTGTGTTCAAAATGCACCAATCAAAGCCACATCATCAATTTACAGCCCTTCCTGACTTCATTTGTTATTGTTCATCCATTTACTGATTATTTTGAGCTATAAGACCATGAAATTGAAAAGCATTCGAAATGAACTGTGAAAAGGTTCCAAGTTGGCATGGTATCATCATTTCACCCACATAGCATGTGCGAGAAAGTTGAGAGGGTTATGGCAACAACTAGATGCACTTCGTGTACAAAACGGACAATCTCTTTCGAAGTATCACAGTTTCATACGGAAACTCGTGTGTCACAAAGGGATGTCATTTTTTTGAACTTAATTGAACTCCATAGTTTTTATGTGTTCAAAATGCACCATTCAAACCCACATCATCAATTTACAACCCTTTCCGACTTCATTTGTTATTTTTCATGCATTTACTGATTATTTTGAGCTATAAGACCATGAAATTGAAAAGCATTTGAAATGAACTCTGAAAAGGTTCCAAGTTGGCATGGTATCATCATTTAACCCACATAGCATTGGCAAAAAAGATGAGAGGGTTACGACAAAAACTGGATGCACTTCGTGTACAAAACGGACAATCTCTTTCGAAGTATCAGGGTTTCATACGGAAACTCGTGTGTTACAAGGGGATTTCAATTTTTTGAACTTATTTGAACTCCATAGTTTTTCTGTGTTCAAAATGCACCATTCATAGCCACATCATCAATTTATAACCCTTTCTGACTTCATTTGTTATTTTTCATGCATTTACTGATTATTTTGAGCTATAAGACCATGAAATTGAAAAGCATTTCAAATGAACTCTGAAAAGGTTCCAAGATGGCATGGTATCATCATTTCACCCTCATAGCTTGTGGGAGAAAGTTGAGAGGGTTACACCAAAAACTGGATGCACTTCGTGTACAAAACGGACAATCTCTTTTGAAGTATGAGGGTTTCATACGGAAACTCGTGCGTTACAAAGGGATTTCATTTTTTTGAACTTATTTGAACTCCATAGGTTTCTGTGTTCAAAATGCAGCATTCAAAGCCACATCATCAATTTATAACCCTTTCTGACTTTATTTGTTATTTTTCATGCATTTACTGATTATTTTGAGCTATAAGACCATGATATTGAAAAGCATTTGAAATGAACTCTGAAAACATTCCAAGTTGGCATGCTATCATCATTTCACCCACATAGAATTTGCGAGGAAGTTGAGAGGGTTACGACAAAAACTGGATGCACTTCGTGTACAAAGCGGACAATCTCTTTCGAAGTATCAGGGTTTCATACGGAAACTCGGGTGTTACAAAGGGATTTTTGTGAGCTTATTTGAACTCCATAGTTTTTCTGTGTTCAAAATGCACCATTCAAAGCCACATCATCAATTTATAACCCTTTCTGACTTCATTTGTTATTATTCATACATTTACTGATTATTTTGTGCTATAAGACCATGAAATTGAAAAGCATTTGAAATGAACTATGAAAAGGTTCCAAGTTGGCATGGTATCATCATTTCACCCACATAGCATGTGCGAGAAAGTTGAGAGTGTTATGGGAAAAACTGGATGCACTTCGTGCACAAAAAGGACAATCTCTTTCGAAGTATCAGGGTTTCATACGGAAACTCGTGTGTTACAAAGGGACTTCATTTTTTTGAACTTATTTGAACTCCATAGTTTTTCTGTGTTCAAAATGCACCATTCATAGCCACATCATCAATTTATAACCCTTTCTGACTTCATTTGTTATTTTTCATGCATTTACTGATTATTTTGAGCTATAAGACCATGAAATTGAAAAGCATTTGAAATGAACTCTGAAAAGGTTCCAAGATGGCATGGTATCATCATTTCACCCTCATAGCTTGTGGGAGAAAGTTGAGAGGGTTACACCAAAAACTGGATGCACTTCGTGTACAAAACGGACAATCTCTTTTGAAGTATGAGGGTTTCATATGGAAACTCGTGCGTTACAAAGGGATTTCATTTTTTTGAACTTATTTGAACTCCATAGGTTTCTGTGTTCAAAATGCACCATTCAAAGCCACATCATCAATTTATAACCCTTTCAGACTTTATTTGTTATTTTTCATGCATTTACTGATTATTTTGAGCTATAAGACCATGATATTGAAAAGCATTTGAAATGAACTCTGAAAACATTCCAAGTTGGCATGCTATCATCATTTCACCCACATAGCATGTGCGAGAAAGTTGAGAGGGTTACGGCAAAAACTGGATGCACTTCGTGTACAAAACGGACAATCTCTTTTGAAGTATCAGGGTTTCATACGGAAACTCGTGTGTTACAAAGGGTTTTCATTTTTTGAACTTATTTGAACTCCATAGTTTTTCTGTGTTCAAAATGCACCAATCAAAGCCACATCATCAATTTACAGCCCTTCCTGACTTTATTTGTTATTGTTCATCCATTTACTGATTATTTTGAGCTATAAGACCATGAAATTGAAAAGCATTCGAAATGAACTGTGAAAAGGTTCCAAGTTGGCATGGTATCATCATTTCACCCACATAGCATGTGCGAGAAAGTTGAGAGGGTTACGGAAACAACTAGATGCACTTCGTGTACAAAACGGACAATCTCTTTCGAAGTATCACAGTTTCATACGGAAACTCGTGTGTCAGAAAGGGATGTCATTTTTTTGAACTTAATTGAACTCCATAGTTTTTATGTGTTCAAAATGCACCATTCAAACCCACATCATCAATTTACAACCCTTTCCGACTTCATTTGTTATTTTTCATGCATTTACTGATTATTTTGAGCTATAAGACCATCAAATTGAAAAGCATTTGAAATGAACTCTGAAAAGGTTCCAAGTTGGCATGGTATCATCATTTAACCCACATAGCATTGGCAAAAAAGTTGAGAGGGTTACGACAAAAACTAGATGCACTTCGTGTACAAAACGAACAATCTCTTTCGAAGTATCAGGGTTTCATACGGAAACTCGTGTGTTACAAAGGGATTTCAATTTTTTGAACTTATTTGAACTCCATAGTTTTTCTGTGTTCAAAATGCACCATTCATAGCCACATCATCAATTTATAACCCTTTCTGACTTCATTTGTTATTTTTCATGCATTTACTGATTATTTTGAGCTATAAGACCATGAAATTGAAAAGAATTTGAAATGAACTCTGAAAAGGTTCCAAGATGGCATGGTATCATCATTTCACCCTCATAGCTTCTGGGAGAAAATTGAGAGGGTTACACCAAAAACTGGATGCACTTCGTGTACAAAACGGACAATCTCTTTTGAAGTATGAGGGTTTCATACGGAAACTCGTGCGTTACAAAGGGATTTCATTTTTTTGAACTTATTTGAACTCCATAGGTTTCTGTGTTCAAAATGCACCATTCAAAGCCACATCATCAATTTATAACCCTTTCTTACTTTATTTGTTATTTTTCATGCATTTACTGATTATTTTGAGCTATAAGACCATGATATTGAAAAGCATTTGAAATGAACTCTGAAAATATTCCAAGTTGGCATGCTATCATCATTTGACCCACATAGCATGTGCGAGAAAGTTGAGAGGGTTACGGCAAAAACTGGATGCACTTCGTGTACAAAACGGACAATCTCTTTTGAAGTATCAGGGTTTCATACGGAAACTCGTGTGTTACAAAGGGATTTCATTATTTGAACTTATTTGAAGTCCATAGTTTTTCTGTGTTCAAAATGCACCAATCAAAGCCACATCATCAATTTACAGCCTTTCCTGACTTCATTTGTTATTGTTCATCCATTTACTGATTATTTTGAGCTATAAGACCATGAAATTGAAAAGCATTCGAAATGAACTATGAAAAGTTTCCAAGTTGGCATGGTATCATCATTTCACCCACATAGCATGTGCGAGAATGTTGAGAGGGTTACGACAAAAACTAGATGCACTTCGTGTACAAAACGGACAATCTCTTTCGAAGTATCACGGTTTCATACGGAAACTCGTGTGTCACAAAGGGATATCATTTTTTTGAACTTAATTGAACTCCATAGTTTTTATGTGTTCAAAATGCACCATTCAAACCCACATCATCAATTTACAATCCTTTCCGACTTCATTTGTTATTTTTCATGCATTTACTGATTATTTTGAGCTATAAGACCATGAAATTGAAAAGCATTTGAAATGAACTCTGAAAAGGTTCCAAGTTGGCATGGTATCATCATTTAACCCACATAGCATTGGCAAAAAAGATGAGAGGGTTACGACAAAAACTGGATGCACTTCGTGTACAAAACGAACAATCTCTTTCGAAGTATCAGGGTTCCATACGGAAACTCGTGTGTTACAAGGGGATTTCAATTTTTTGAACTTATTTGAACTCCATAGTTTTTCAGTGTTCAAAATGCACCATTCATAGCCACATCATCAATTTATAACCCTTTTTGACTTCATTTGTTATTTTTCATGCATTTACTGAATATTTTGAGCTATAAGACCATGAAATTGAAAAGCATTTCAAATGAACTCTGAAAAGGTTCCAAGATGGCATGGTATCATCATTTCACCCTCATAGCTTGTGGGAGAAAGTTGAGAGGGTTACACCAAAAACTGGATGCACTTCGTGTACAAAACGGACAATCTATTTTGAAGTATGAGGGTTTCATACGGAAACTCGTGCGTTACAAAGGGATTTCATTTTTTTGAACTTATTTGAACTCCATAGGTTTCTGTGTTCAAAATGCACCATTCAAAGCCACATCATCAATTTATAACCCTTTCAGACTTTATTTGTTATTTTTCATGCATTTACTGATTATTTTGAGCTATAAGACCATGATATTGAAAAGCATTTGAAATGAACTCTGAAAACATTCCAAGTTGGCATGCTATCATCATTTCACCCACATAGCATGTGCGAGAAAGTTGAGAGGGTTACGGCAAAAACTGGATGCACTTCGTGTACAAAACGGACAATCTCTTTTGAAGTATCAGGGTTTCATACGGAAACTCGTGTGTTACAAAGGGTTTTCATTTTTTGAACTTATTTGAACTCCATAGTTTTTCTGTGTTCAAAATGCACCAATCAAAGCCACATCATCAATTTACAGCCCTTCCTGACTTCATTTGTTATTGTTCATCCATTTACTGATTATTTTGAGCTATAAGACCATGAAATTGAAAAGCATTCGAAATGAACTGTGAAAAGGTTCCAAGTTGGCATGGTATCATCATTTCACCCACATAGCATGTGCGAGAAATTTGAGAGGGTTACGGCAACAACTAGATGCACTTCGTGTACAAAACGGACAATCTCTTTCGAAGTATCACAGTTTCATACGGAAACTCGTGTGTCACAAAGGGATGTCATTTTTTTGAACTTAATTGAACTCCATAGTTTTTATGTGTTCAAAATGCACCATTCAAACCCACATCATCAATTTACAACCCTTTCCGACTTCATTTGTTATTTTTCATGCATTTACTGATTATTTTGAGCTATAAGACCATGAAATTGAAAAGCATTTGAAATGAACTCTGAAAAGGTTCCAAGTTGGCATGGTATCATCATTTAACCCACATAGCATTGGCAAAAAAGTTGAGAGGGTTACGACAAAAACTAGATGCACTTCGTCTACAAAACGAACAATCTCTTTCGAAGTATCAGGGTTTCATACGGAAACTCGTGTGTTACAAAGGGATTTCAATTTTTTGAACTTATTTGAACTCCATAGTTTTTCTGTGTTCAAAATGCACCATTCATAGCCACATCATCAATTTATAACCCTTTCTGACTTCATTTGTTATTTTTCATGCATTTACTGATTATTTTGAGCTATAAGACCATGAAATTGAAAAGAATTTGAAATGAACTCTGAAAAGGTTCCAAGATGGCATGGTATCATCATTTCACCCTCATAGCTTGTGGGAGAAAATTGAGAGGGTTACACCAAAAACTGGATGCACTTCGTGTACAAAACGGACAATCTCTTTTGAAGTATGAGGGTTTCATACGGAAACTCGTGCGTTACAAAGGGATTTCATTTTTTTGAACTTATTTGAACTCCATAGGTTTCTGTGTTCAAAATGCACCATTCAAAGCCACATCATCAATTTATAACACTTTCTTACTTTATTTGTTATTTTTCATGCATTTACTGATTATTTTGAGCTATAAGACCATGATATTGAAAAGCATTTGAAATGAACTCTGAAAAGGTTCCAAGTTGGCATGGTATCATCATTTCACCCACATTACATGTGCGAGAAAGTTGAGAGGGTTACGGCAAAAACTGGATACACTTCATGTACAAAACGGACAATCTCTTTCGAAGTATCAGGGTTTCATACGGAAACTCGTGTGATACAAAGGGATTTCATTTTTTTGAACTTATTTGAACTCCATAGTTTTTCTGTGTTCAAAATGCACCATTCACAGCCACATCATCAATTTACAACCCTTTCATACTTCATTTGTTATTTTTCATGCATTTACTGATTATTTTGAGCTATAAGACGATAAATTGAAAAGCATTTGAAATGAACTCTGAAAAGGTTCCAAGTTGGCATGGTATCATCATTTCACCCACATAGCATGTGCGAGAAAGTTGAGAGGGTTACGAAAAAAACTGGATGCACTTCGTGTACATAACGGACAATCTCTTTTGAAGTATCAGGGTTTCATACGGAAACTCGTGTGTTACAAAGGGATTTCATTTTTTGAGATTATTTGAACTCCATAGTTTTTCTGTGTTCAAAATGCACCAATGAAAGCCACATCATCAATTTACAGCCCTTCCTGACTTCATTTGTTATTGTTCATGCCTTTACTGATTATTTTGAGCTATAAGACCATGAAATTGAAAAGCATTCGAAATGAACTGTGAAAAGGTTCCAAGTTGGCATGGTATCATCATTTCACCCACATAGCATGTGCGAGAAAGTTGAGAGGGTTACGGCAAAAACTGGATGCACTTCGTGTACAAAACGGACAATCTCTTTCGAAGTATCACGGTTTCATACGGAAACTCGTGTGTCACAAAGGGATAACATTTTTTTGAACTTAATTGAACTCCATAGTTTTTATGTGTTCAAAATGCACCATTCAAACCCACATCATCAATTTACAACCCTTTCTGACTACATTTGTTATTTTTCATGCATTTACTGATTATTTTGAGCTATAAGACCATGAAATTGAAAAGCATTTGAAATGAACTCTGAAAAGGTTCCAAGTTGGCATGGTATCATCATTTAACCCACATAGAATTGGAAAATATTTGAGAGGGTTACGACAAAAACTGGATGCACTTCGTGTACAAAACGGACAATCTCTTTCGAAGTATCAGGGTTTCATACGGAAACTCGTGTGTTACAAAGGGATTTCAATTTTTTGAACTTATTTGAACTCCATAGTTTTTCTGTGTTCAAAATGCACCATTCATAGCTACATTATGAATTTATAACCATTTCTGACTTCATTTGTTATTTTTCATGCATTTACTGATTATTTTGAGCTATAAGACCATGAAATTGAAAAGCATTTGAAATGAACTCTAAAAAGGTTCCAAGATGGCATGGTATCTTCTTTTCACTCACATAGCTTGTGCGAGAAAGTTGAGAGGGTTACGGCAAAAACTGGATGCACTTTGTGTACAAAACAAACAATCTCTTTTGAAGTATGAGGGTTTCATACGGAAACTCGTGCGTTACAAAGGGATTTCATTTTTTGAACTTGTTTGAAATCCATAGTTTTTCTGTGTTCAAAATGCACGTTTCAACGCCACATCATCAATTTACAACCCTTTCTGACTTCATTTGTTATTTTTCATGCATTTATAGATTTTTTTGAGCTATAAGACCATGAAATTGAAAAGCATTTGAAATGAACTCTGAAAAGGTTCCAAGTTGTCATGGTATCATCATTTCACCCACATAACATGTGCGAGAAAGTTGAGAGGGTTCGACAAAAACTGGATGCACTTCGTGTACAAAACGAACAATATCTTTCGAAGTATCAGGGTTTCATACGGAAACTCGTGTGATACAAAGGGATTTCATTTTTTTGAACTTATTTGAACTCCAGAGTTTTTCTGTGTTCAAAATGCACCGTTCACAGCCACATCATCAATTTACAACCCTTTCTGACTTCATTTGTTATTTTTCATGCATTTACTGATTATTTTGAGCTATAAGACCATAAATTGAAAAGCATTTGAAATGAACTCTGAAAAGGTTCCAAGTTGGCATGGTATCATCATTTGACCCGCATAGCATGTGCGAGAAAGTTGAGAGGGTTACGGCAAAAACTGGATGCACTTCGTGTACAAAACGGACAATCTCTTTTGAAGTATCAGGGTTTCATACGGAAACTCGTGTGTTACAAAGGGATTTCAGTTTTTGAACTTATTTGAACTCCATAGTTTTTCTGTGTTCAAAATGCACCAATCAAAGCCACATCATCAATTTACAGCCCTTCCTGACTTCATTTGTTATTGTTCATCCATTTACTGATTATTTTGAGCTATAAGACCATGAAATTGAAAAGCATTCGAAATGAACTGTGAAAAGGTTCCAATTTGGCATGGTATCATCATTTCACCCACATAGCATGTGCGAGAAAGTTGAGAGGGTTACGGCAAAAACTAGATGCACTTCGTGTACAAAACGGACAATCTCTTTCGAAGTATCACGGTTTCATACGGAAACTCGTGTGTCACAAAGGGATATCATTTTTTTGAACTTAATTGAACTCCATTGTTTTTATGTGTTCAAAATGCACCATTCAAACCCACATCCTCAATTTACAACCCTTTCCGACTTCATTTGTTATTTTTCATGCATTTACTGATTATTTTGAGCTATAAGACCATGAAATTGAAAAGCATTTGAAATGAACTCTGAAAAGGTTCCAAGTTGGCATGGTATCATCATTTAACCCACATAGCATTGGCAAAAAAGATGAGAGGGTTACGACAAAAACTGGATGCACTTCGTGTACAAAACGGACAATCTCTTTCGAAGTATCAGGGTTTCATACGGAAACTCGTGTGTTACAAAGGGATTTCAATTTTTTGAACTTATTTGAACTCCATAGTTTTTCTGTGTTCAAAATGCACCATTCATAGCCACATAATCAATTTATAACCCTTTCTGACTTCGTTTGTCATTTTTCATGCATTTACTGATAATTTTGAGCTATAAGACCATGAAATTGAAAAGCATTTCAAATGAACTCTGAAAAGGTTCCAAGATGGCATGGTATCATCATTTCACCCTCATAGCTTGTGGGAGAAAGTTGAGAGGGTTACACCAAAAACTGGATGCACTTCGTGTACAAAACGGACAATCTCTTTTGAAGTATGAGGGTTTCATACGGAAACTCGTGCGTTACAAAGGGATTTCATTTTTTTGAACTTATTTGAGCTCCATAGGTTTCTGTGTTCAAAATGCACCATTCAAAGCCACATCATCAATTTATAACCCTTTCTGACTTTATTTGTTATTTTTCATGCATTTACTGATTATTTTGAGCTATAAGACCATGATATTGAAAAGCATTTGAATTGAACTCTGAAAACATTCCAAGTTGGCATGCTATCATCATTTGACCCACATAGCATGTGCGAGAAAGTTGAGAGGGTTACGGCAAAAACTGGATGCACTTCGTGTAAAAAACGGACAATCTCTTTTGAAGTATCAGGGTTTCATACGGAAACTCGTGTGTTACAAAGGGATTTCATTTTTTGAACTTATTTGAAGTCCATAGTTTTTCTGTGTTCAAAATGCACCAATCAAAGCCACATCATCAATTTACAGCCCTTCCTGACTTCATTTGTTATTGTTCATCCATTTACTAATTATTTTGAGCTATAAGACCATGAAATTGAAAAGCATTCGAAATGAACTATGAAAAGGTTCCAAGTTGGCATGGTATCATCATTTCACCCACATAGCATGTGCGAGAAAATTGAGAGGGTTACGGCAAAAACTAGATGCACTTCGTGTACAAAACGGACAATCTCTTTCGAAGTATCACGGTTTCATACGGAAACTCGTGTGTCACAAAGGGATATCATTTTTTTGAACTTAATTGAACTCCATAGTTTTTATGTGTTCAAAATGCACCATTCAAACCCACATCATCAATTTACAACCCTTTCCGACTTCATTTGTTATTTTTCATGCATTTACTGATTATTTTGAGCTATAAGACCATGAAATTGAAAAGCATTTGAAATGAACTCTGAAAAGGTTCCAAGTTGGCATGGTATCATCATTTAACCCACATAGCATTGGCAAAAAAGATGAGAGGGTTACGACAAAAACTGGATGCACTTCGTGTACAAAACGGACAATCTCTTTCGAAGTATCAGGGTTTCATACGGAAACTCGTGTGTTACAAAGGGATTTCAATTTTTTGAACTTATTTGAACTCCAGAGTTTTTCTGTGTTCAAAATGCACCATTCACAGCCACATCATCAATTTACAACCCTTTCTGACTTCATTTGTTATTTTTCATGCATTTACTGATTATTTTGAGCTATAAGACCATAAATTGAAAAGCATTTGAAATGAACTCTGAAAAGGTTCCAAGTTGGCATGGTATCATCATTTGACCCACATAGCATGTGCGAGAAAGTTGAGAGGGTTACGGCAAAAACTGGATGCACTTCGTGTACAAAACGGACAATCTCTTTTGAAGTATCACGGTTTCATACGGAAACTCGTGTGTTACAAAGGGATTTCAGTTTTTGAACTTATTTGAACTCCATAGTTTTTCTGTGTTCAAAATGCACCAATCAAAGCCACATCATCAATTTACAGCCCTTCCTGACTTCATTTGTTATTGTTCATCCATTTACTGATTATTTTGAGCTATAAGACCATGAAATTGAAAAGCATTCGAAATGAACTGTGAAAAGGTTCCAAGTTGGCATGGTATCATCATTTCACCCACATAGCATGTGCGAGAAAGTTGAGAGGGTTACGGCAAAAACTAGATGCACTTCGTGTACAAAACGGACAATCTCTTTCGAAGTATCACGGTTTCATACGGAAACTCGTGTGTCACAAAGGGATATCATTTTTTTGAACTTAATTGAACTCCATTGTTTTTATGTGTTCAAAATGCACCATTCAAACCCACATCCTCAATTTACAACCCTTTCCGACTTCATTTGTTATTTTTCATGCATTTACTGATTATTTTGAGCTATAAGACCATGAAATTGAAAAGCATTTGAAATGAACTCTGAAAAGGTTCCAAGTTGGCATGGTATCATCATTTAACCCACATAGCATTGGCAAAAAAGATGAGAGGGTTACGACAAAAACTGGATGCACTTCGTGTACAAAACGGACAATCTCTTTCGAAGTATCAGGGTTTCATACGGAAACTCGTGTGTTACAAAGGGATTTCAATTTTTTGAACTTATTTGAACTCCATAGTTTTTCTGTGTTCAAAATGCACCATTCATAGCCACATAATCAATTTATAACCCTTTCTGACTTCGTTTGTCATTTTTCATGCATTTACTGATTATTTTGAGCTATAAGACCATGAAATTGAAAAGCATTTCAAATGAACTCTGAAAAGGTTCCAAGATGGCATGGTATCATCATTTCACCCTCATAGCTTGTGGGAGAAAGTTGAGAGGGTTACACCAAAAACTGGATGCACTTCGTGTACAAAACGGACAATCTCTTTTGAAGTATGAGGGTTTCATACGGAAACTCGTGCGTTACAAAGGGATTTCATTTTTTTGAACTTATTTGAGCTCCATAGGTTTCTGTGTTCAAAATGCACCATTCAAAGCCACATCATCAATTTATAACCCTTTCTGACTTTATTTGTTATTTTTCATGCATTTACTGATTATTTTGAGCTATAAGACCATGATATTGAAAAGCATTTGAATTGAACTCTGAAAACATTCCAAGTTGGCATGCTATCATCATTTGACCCACATAGCATGTGCGAGAAAGTTGAGAGGGTTACGGCAAAAACTGGATGCACTTCGTGTAAAAAACGGACAATCTCTTTTGAAGTATCAGGGTTTCATACGGAAACTCGTGTGTTACAAAGGGATTTCATTTTTTGAACTTATTTGAAGTCCATAGTTTTTCTGTGTTCAAAATGCACCAATCAAAGCCACATCATCAATTTACAGCCCTTCCTGACTTCATTTGTTATTGTTCATCCATTTACTAATTATTTTGAGCTATAAGACCATGAAATTGAAAAGCATTCGAAATGAACTATGAAAAGGTTCCAAGTTGGCATGGTATCATCATTTCACCCACATAGCATGTGCGAGAAAATTGAGAGGGTTATGGCAAAAACTAGATGCACTTCGTGTACAAAACGGACAATCTCTTTCGAAGTATCACGGTTTCATACGGAAACTCGTGTGTCACAAAGGGATATCATTTTTTTGAACTTAATTGAACTCCATAGTTTTTATGTGTTCAAAATGCACCATTCAAACCCACATCATCAATTTACAACCCTTTCCGACTTCATTTGTTATTTTTCATGCATTTACTGATTATTTTGAGCTATAAGACCATGAAATTGAAAAGCATTTGAAATGAACTCTGAAAAGGTTCCAAGTTGGCATGGTATCATCATTTAACCCACATAGCATTGGCAAAAAAGATGAGAGGGTTACGACAAAAACTGGATGCACTTCGTGTACAAAACGGACAATCTCTTTCGAAGTATCAGGGTTTCATACGGAAACTCGTGTGTTACAAAGGGATTTCAATTTTTTGAACTTATTTGAACTCCAGAGTTTTTCTGTGTTCAAAATGCACCATTCACAGCCACATCATCAATTTACAACCCTTTCTGACTTCATTTGTTATTTTTCATGCATTTACTGATTATTTTGAGCTATAAGACCATAAATTGAAAAGCATTTGAAATGAACTCTGAAAAGGTTCCAAGTTGGCATGGTATCATCATTTGACCCACATAGCATGTGCGAGAAAGTTGAGAGGGTTACGGCAAAAACTGGATGCACTTCGTGTACAAAACGGACAATCTCTTTTGAAGTATCACGGTTTCATACGGAAACTCGTGTGTTACAAAGGGATTTCAGTTTTTGAACTTATTTGAACTCCATAGTTTTTTTGTGTTCAAAATGCACCAATCAAAGCCACATCATCAATTTACAGCCATTCCTGACTTCATTTGTTATTGTTCATCCATTTACTGATTATTTTGAGCTATAAGACCATGAAATTGAAAAGCATTCGAAATGAACTGTGAAAAGGTTCCAAGTTGGCATGGTATCATCATTTCACCCACATAGCATGTGCGAGAAAGTTGAGAGGGTTACGGCAAAAACTAGATGCACTTCGTGTACAAAACGGACAATCTCTTTCGAAGTATCACGGTTTCATACGGAAACTCGTGTGTCACAAAGGGATATCATTTTTTTGAACTTAATTGAACTCCATTGTTTTTATGTGTTCAAAATGCACCATTCAAACCCACATCCTCAATTTACAACCCTTTCCGACTTCATTTGTTATTTTTCATGCATTTACTGATTATTTTGAGCTATAAGACCATGAAATTGAAAAGCATTTGAAATGAACTCTGAAAAGGTTCCAAGTTGGCATGGTATCATCATTTAACCCACATAGCATTGGCAAAAAAGATGAGAGGGTTACGACAAAAACTGGATGCACTTCGTGTACAAAACGGACAATCTCTTTCGAAGTATCAGGGTTTCATACGGAAACTCGTGTGTTACAAAGGGATTTCAATTTTTTGAACTTATTTGAACTCCATAGTTTTTCTGTGTTCAAAATGCACCATTCATAGCCACATAATCAATTTATAACCCTTTGTGACTTCATTTGTCATTTTTCATGCATTTACTGATTATTTTGAGCTATAAGACCATGAAATTGAAAAGCATTTCAAATGAACTCTGAAAAGGTTCCAAGATGGCATGGTATCATCATTTCACCCTCAAAGCTTGTGGGAGAAAGTTGAGAGGGTTACACCAAAAACTGGATGCACTTCGTGTACAAAACGGACAATCTCTTTTGAAGTATGAGGGTTTCATACGGAAACTCGTGCGTTACAAAGGGATTTCATTTTTTTGAACTTATTTGAGCTCCATAGGTTTCTGTGTTCAAAATGCACCATTCAAAGCCACATCATCAATTTATAACCCTTTCTGACTTTATTTGTTATTTTTCATGCATTTACTGATTATTTTGAGCTATAAGACCATGATATTGAAAAGCATTTGAATTGAACTCTGAAAACATTCCAAGTTGGCATGCTATCATCATTTGACCCACATAGCATGTGCGAGAAAGTTGAGAGGGTTACGGCAAAAACTGGATGCACTTCGTGTAAAAAACGGACAATCTCTTTTGAAGTATCAGGGTTTCATACGGAAACTCGTGTGTTACAAAGGGATTTCATTTTTTGAACTTATTTGAAGTCCATAGTTTTTCTGTGTTCAAAATGCACCAATCAAAGCCACATCATCAATTTACAGCCCTTCCTGACTTCATTTGTTATTGTTCATCCATTTACTAATTATTTTGAGCTATAAGACCATGAAATTGAAAAGCATTCGAAATGAACTATGAAAAGGTTCCAAGTTGGCTTGGTATCATAATTTCACCCACATAGCATGTGCGAGAAAATTGAGAGGGTTACGGCAAAAACTAGATGCACTTCGTGTACAAAACGGACAATCTCTTTCGAAGTATCACGGTTTCATACGGAAACTCGTGTGTCACAAAGGGATATCATTTTTTTGAACTTAATTGAACTCCATAGTTTTTATGTGTTCAAAATGCACCATTCAAACCCACATCATCAATTTACAACCCTTTCCGACTTCATTTGTTATTTTTCATGCATTTACTGATTATTTTGAGCTATAAGACCATGAAATTGAAAAGCATTTGAAATGAACTCTGAAAAGGTTCCAAGTTGGCATGGTATCATCATTTAACCCACATAGCATTAGCAAAAAAGATGAGAGGGTTACGACAAAAACTGGATGCACTTCGTGTACAAAACAGACAATCTCCTTCGAAGTATCAGGGTTTCATACGGAAACTCGTGTGTTACAAAGGGATTTCAATTTTTTGAACTTATTTGAACTCCATAGTTTTTCTGTGTTCAAAATGCACCATTCATAGCCACATCATCAATTTATAACCCTTTCTGACTTCATTTGTTATTTTTCATGCATTTACTGATTATTTTGAGCTATAAGACCATGAAATTGAAAAGCATTTCAAATGAACTCTGAAAAGGTTCCAAGATGGCATGGTATCATCATTTCACCCTCATAGCTTGTGGGAGAAAGTTGAGAGGGTTACACCAAAAACTGGATGCACTTCGTGTACAAAACGGACAATCTCTTTTGAAGTATGAGGGTTTCATACGGAAACTCGTGCGTTACAAAGGGATTTCATTTTTTTGAACTTATTTGAACTCCATAGGTTTCTGTGTTCAAAATGCAGCATTCAAAGCCACATCATCAATTTATAACCCTTTCTGACTTTATTTGTTATTTTTCATGCATTTACTGATTATTTTGAGCTATAAGACCATGATATTGAAAAGCATTTGAAATGAACTCTGAAAACATTCCAAGTTGGCATGCTATCATCATTTCACCCACATGGAATTTGCGAGGAAGTTGAGAGGGTTACGACAAAAACCGGATGCACTTCGTGTACAAAGCGGACAATCTCTTTCGAAGTATCAGGGTTTCATACGGAAACTCGGGTGTTACAAAGGGATTTTTTTGAGCTTATTTGAACTCCATAGTTTTTCTGTGTTCAAAATGCACCATTCAAAGCCACATCATCAATTTATAACCCTTCCTGACTTGATTTGTTATTATTCATACATTTACTGATTATTTTGTGCTATAAGACCATGAAATTGAAAAGGATTTGAAATGAACTCTGGAAAGGTTCCAAGTTGGCATGGTATCATCATTTCACCCACATAGCATGTGCGAGAAAGTTGAGAGTGTTATGGGAAAAACTGGATGCACTTCGTGCACAAAAAGGACAATCTCTTTCGAAGTATCAGGGTTTCATACGGAAACTCGTGTGTTACAAAGGGACTTCATTTTTTGGAACTTATTTGAACTCCATAGTTTTTCTGTGTTCAAAATGCACCATTCATAGCCACATCATCAATTTATAACCCTTTCTGACTTCATTTGTTATTTTTCATGCATTTACTGATTATTTTGAGCTATAAGACCAAGAAATTGAAAAGCATTTGAGATGAACTCTGAAAAGGTTCCAAGATGGCATGGTATCATCATTTCACCCTCATAGCTTGTGGGAGAAAGTTGAGAGGGTTACACCAAAAACTGGATGCACTTCGTGTACAAAACGGACAATCTCTTTTGAAGTATGAGGGTTTCATACGGAAACTTGTGCGTTACAAAGGGATTTCATTTTTTTGAACTTATTTGAACTCCATAGGTTTCTGTGTTCAAAATGCACCATTCAATGCCACATCATCAATTTATAACCCTTTCTGACTTTATTTGTTATTTTTCATGCATTTACTGATTATTTTGAGCTATAAGACCATGATATTGAAAAGCATTTGAAATGAACTCTGAAAACATTCCAAGTTGGCATGCTATCATCATTTCACCCACATAGCATGTGCGAGAAAGTTGAGAGGGTTACGGCAAAAACTGGATGCACTTCGTGTACAAAACGGACAATCTCTTTTGAAGTATCAGGGTTTCATACTGAAACTCGTGTGTGACAAAGGGTTTTCATTTTTTGAACTTATTTGAACTCCATAGTTTTTCTGTGTTCAAAATGCACCAATCAAAGCCACATCATCAATTTACAGCCCTTCCTGACTTCATTTGTTATTGTTCATCCATTTACTGATTATTTTGAGCTATAAGACCATGAAATTGAAAAGCATTCGAAATGAACTGTGAAAAGGTTCCAAGTTGGCATATTATCATCATTTCACCCACATAGGATGTGCGAGAAAGTTGAGAGGGTTACGGCAACAACTAGATGCACTTCGTGTACAAAACGGACAATCTCTTTCGAAGTATCACAGTTTCATACGGAAACTCGTGTGTCATAAAGGGATATCATTTTTTTGAACTTAATTGAACTCCATAGTTTTTATGTGTTCAAAATGCACCATTCAAACCCACATCATCAATTTACAACCCTTTCCGACTTCATTTGTTATTTTTCATGCATTTACTGATTATTTTGAGCTATAAGAACATGAAATTGAAAAGCATTTGAAATGAACTCTGAGAAGGTTCCAAGTTGGCATGGTATCATCATTTAACCCACATAGCATTGGCAAAAAAGTTGAGAGGGTTACGACAAAAACTGGATGCACTTCGTGTACAAAACGAACACTCTCTTTCGAAGTATCAGGGTTTCATACGGAAACTCGTGTGTTACAAAGGGATTTCAACTTTTTGAATTTATTTGAACTCCATAGTTTTTCTGTGTTCAAAATGCACCATTCATAGCCACATCATCAATTTATAACCCTTTCTGACTTCATTAGTTATTTTTCATGCATTTACTGATTATTTTGAGCTATAAGACCATGAAATTGAAAAGCATTTGAAATGAACTATGAAAAGGTTCCAAGATGGCATGGTATCATCATTTCACCCTCATAGCTTGTGGGAGAAAATTGAGAGGGTTACACCAAAAAATGGATGCACTTCGTGTACAAAACGGACAATCTCTTTTGAAGTATGAGGGTTTCATACGGAAACTCGTGCGTTACAAAGGGATTTCATTTTTTTGAACTTATTTGAACTCCATAGGTTTCTGTGTTCAAAATGCACCATTCAAAGCCACATCATCAATTTATAACCCTTTCTGACTTTATTTGTTATTTTTCATGCATTTACTGATTATTTTGAGCTATAAGACCATGATATTGAAAAGCATTTGAAATGAACTCTGAAAACATTCCAAGTTGGCATGCTATCATCATTTCACCCACATGGAATTTGCGAGGAAGTTGAGAGGGTTACGGCAAAAACTGGATGCACTTCGTGTACAAAACGGACACTCTCTTTTGAAGTATCAGGGTTTCATACGGAAACTCGGGTGTTACAAAGGGATTTCATTTTTTGAACTTATTTGAACTCCATAGTTTTTCTGTGTTCAAAATGCACCAATCAAAGCCACATCATCAATTTACAGCCCTTCCCGACTTCATTTGTTATTGTTCATCCATTTACTGATTATTTTGAGCTATAAGACCATGAAATTGAAAAGCATTCGAAATGAACTGTGAAAAGGTTCCAAGTTGGCATGGTATCATCATTTCACCCACATAGCATGTGCGAGAAAGTTGAGAGGGTTACGGCAAAAACTAGATGCACTTCGTGTACAAAACGGACAATCTCTTTCGAAGTATCACGGTTTCAGACGGAAACTCGTGTGTCACAAAGGAATATCATTTTTTTGAACTTAATTGAACTCCATAGTTTTTATGTGTTCAAAATGCACCATTCAAACCCACATCATCAATTTACAACCCTTTCCGACTTCATTTGTTATTTTTCATGCATTTACTGATTATTTGGAGCTATAAGACCATGAAATTGAAAAGCATTTGAAATGAACTCTGAAAAGGTTCCAAGTTGGCATGGTATCATCATTTAACCGACATAGCATTGGAAAAAAAGTTGAGAGGGTTACGACAAAAACTGGATGCACTTCGTGTACAAAACGGACAATCTCTTTCGAAGTATCAGGGTTTCATACGGAAACTCGTGTGTTACAAAGGGATTTCAATTTTTTGAACTTATTTGAACTCCATAGTTTTTCTGTGTTCAAAATGCACCATTCATAGCCACATCATCAATTTATAACCCTTTATCACTTCATTTGTTATTTTTCATGCATTTACTGATTATTTTGAGCTATAAGACCATGAAATTGAAAAGCATTTGAAATGAACTCTGAAAAGGTTCCAAGATGGCATGGTATCATCATTTCACCCTCATAGGTTGTGGGAGAAAGTTGAGAGGGTTACACCAAAAACTGGATGCACTTCGTGTACAAAACGGACAATCTCTTTTGAAGTATAAGGGTTTCATACGGAAACTCGTGCGTTACAAAGGGATTTCATTTTTTTGAACTTATTTGAACTCCATAGGTTTCTGTGTTCAAAATGCACCATTCAAAGCCACATCATCAATTTATAACCCTTTCTGACTTTATTTGTTATTTTTCATGCATTTACTGATTATTTGAGCTATAAGACCATGATATTGAAAAGCATTTGAAATGAACTCTGAAAACATTCCAAGTTGGCATGCTATCATCATTTCACCCACGTAGAATTTGCGAGGAAGTTGAGAGGGTTACGACAAAAACTGGATGCACTTCGTGTACAAAGCGGACAATCTCTTTCGAAGTATCAGGGTTTCATACGGAAACTCGTGTGTTACAAAGGGATTTTTTTGAGCTTATTTGAACTCCATAGTTTTTCTGTGTTCAAAATGCACCATTCAAAGCCACATCATCAATTTATAACCCTTTCTGACTTTATTTGTTATTTTTCATACATTTACTGATTATTTTGTGCTATAAGACCATGAAATTGAAAAGCATTTGAAAGGAACTCTGAAAAGGTTCCAATTTGGCATGGTATCATCATTTCACACACATAGCATGTGCGAGAAAGTTGAGAGTGTTACGGGAAAAACTGGATGCACTTCGTGCACAAAACGGACAATCTCTTTTGAAGTATCAGGGTTTCATACGGAAACTCGTGTGTTACAAAGGGACTTCATTTTTTTGAACTTATTTCAACTCCATAGTTTTTCTGTGTTCAAAATGCACCATTCAAAGCCACATCATCAATTGACAACCCTTTCTGACTTCATTTGTTATTTTTCATGCATTTACTGATTATTTTGAGCTATAAGACCATGAAATTGAAAAGCATTTGAAATGAACTCTGAAAAGGTTCCAAGTTCGCATGGTATCATCATTTCACCCACATAGTATGTGCGAGAAATTTGAGAAGGTTACGGCAAAAACTGGATGCACTTCGTGAACAAAACGGACAATCTGTTTCGAAGTATCAGGGTTTCATACGGAAACTCGTGTGTTACAAAGCGATTTCATTTTTTTGAACTTATTTGAACTCCATAGTTTTTCTGTGTTCAAAATGCACCATTCAAAGCCACATCATCAATTTACAACCCTTTCTGACTTCATTTGTTATTTTTCATGCATTTACTGATTTTTTCGAGCTACAAGACCATGAAATTGAAAAGCATATAAAATGAACTCTGAAAAGGTTCCAAGTTGGCATGGTATCATCATTTCACCCACATAGCATGTGCGAGAAAGTTGAGAGGGTTACTGCAAAAACTGGATGCACTTGATGTACAAAACGGACAATCTCTTTCGAAGTATCACGGTTTCATACGGAAACTCGTGTGTTAGAAAGGGATTTCATTTTTTCAACTTATTTGAACTCCATAGTTTTTCTGTGTTCAAAATGCACCATTCACAGCCACATCATCAATTTACAACCCTTTCTGACTTCATTTTTTTATTATTCATGCATTTACTGATTATTTTGAGCTATAAGACCATGAAATTGAAAAGCATTTGAAATGAACTCTGAAAAGGTTCCAAGTCGGCATGGCATCATCATTTCACCCACATAGCATGTGCGAGAAATTTGAGAGGGTTACGGCAAAACTGGATGCACTTCGTGTACAAAACGGACAATCTCTTTTGAAGTATCAGGGTTTCATACGGAAACTCGTGCGTTACAACAGGGATTTCATTTTTTTGAACTTATTTGAACTCCATAGTTTTTCTGTGTTCAAAATGCACCATTCAAAGCCACATCATCAATTTATAACCCTTTCTGACTTCATTTGTTATTTTTCATGCATTTACTGATTATTTTGAGCTATAAGACCAAGAAATTGAAAAGCATTTGAGATGAACTCTGAAAAGGTTCCAAGATGGCATGGTATCATCATTTCACCCTCATAGCTTGTGGGAGAAAGTTGAGAGGGTTACACCAAAAACTGGATGCACTTCGTGTACAAAACGGACAATCTCTTTTGAAGTATGAGGGTTTCATACGGAAACTTGTGCGTTACAAAGGGATTTCATTTTTTTGAACTTATTTGAACTCCATAGGTTTCTGTGTTCAAAATGCACCATTCAAAGCCACATCATCAATTTATAACCCTTTCTGACTTTATTTGTTATTTTTCATGCATTTACTGATTATTTTGAGCTATAAGACCATGATATTGAAAAGCATTTGAAATGAACTCTGAAAACATTCCAAGTTGGCATGCTATCATCATTTCACCCACATAGCATGTGCGAGAAAGTTGAGAGGGTTACGGCAAAAACTGGATGCACTTCGTGTACAAAACGGACAATCTCTTTTGAAGTATCAGGGTTTCATACTGAAACTCGTGTGTAACAAAGGGTTTTCATTTTTTGAACTTATTTGAACTCCATAGTTTTTCTGTGTTCAAAATGCACCAATCAAAGCCACATCATCAATTTACAGCCCTTCCTGACTTCATTTGTTATTGTTCATCCATTTACTGATTATTTTGAGCTATAAGACCATGAAATTGAAAAGCATTCGAAATGAACTGTGAAAAGGTTCCAAGTTGGCATATTATCATCATTTCACCCACATAGGATGTGCGAGAAAGTTGAGAGGGTTACGGCAACAACTAGATGCACTTCGTGTACAAAACGGACAATCTCTTTCGAAGTATCACAGTTTCATACGGAAACTCGTGTGTCATAAAGGGATATCATTTTTTTGAACTTAATTGAACTCCATAGTTTTTATGTGTTCAAAATGCACCATTCAAACCCACATCATCAATTTACAACCCTTTCCGACTTCATTTGTTATTTTTCATGCATTTACTGATTATTTTGAGCTATAAGAACATGAAATTGAAAAGCATTTGAAATGAACTCTGAGAAGGTTCCAAGTTGGCATGGTATCATCATTTAACCCACATAGCATTGGCAAAAAAGTTGAGAGGGTTACGACAAAAACTGGATGCACTTCGTGTACAAAACGAACACTCTCTTTCGAAGTATCAGGGTTTCATACGGAAACTCGTGTGTTACAAAGGGATTTCAACTTTTTGAATTTATTTGAACTCCATAGTTTTTCTGTGTTCAAAATGCACCATTCATAGCCACATCATCAATTTATAACCCTTTCTGACTTCATTAGTTATTTTTCATGCATTTACTGATTATTTTGAGCTATAAGACCATGAAATTGAAAAGCATTTGAAATGAACTATGAAAAGGTTCCAAGATGGCATGGTATCATCATTTCACCCTCATAGCTTGTGGGAGAAAATTGAGAGGGTTACACCAAAAAATGGATGCACTTCGTGTACAAAACGGACAATCTCTTTTGAAGTATGAGGGTTTCATACGGAAACTCGTGCGTTACAAAGGGATTTCATTTTTTTGAACTTATTTGAACTCCATAGGTTTCTGTGTTCAAAATGCACCATTCAAAGCCACATCATCAATTTATAACCCTTTCTGACTTTATTTGTTATTTTTCATGCATTTACTGATTATTTTGAGCTATAAGACCATGATATTGAAAAGCATTTGAAATGAACTCTGAAAACATTCCAAGTTGGCATGCTATCATCATTTCACCCACATGGAATTTGCGAGGAAGTTGAGAGGGTTACGGCAAAAACTGGATGCACTTCGTGTACAAAACGGACACTCTCTTTTGAAGTATCAGGGTTTCATACGGAAACTCGGGTGTTACAAAGGGATTTCATTTTTTGAACTTATTTGAACTCCATAGTTTTTCTGTGTTCAAAATGCACCAATCAAAGCCACATTATTTTGAGCTATAAGACCATGAAATTGAAAAGCATTCGAAATGAACTGTGAAAAGGTTCCAAGTTGGCATGGTATCATCATTTCACCCACATAGCATGTGCGAGAAAGTTGAGAGGGTTACGGCAAAAACTAGATGCACTTCGTGTACAAAACGGACAATCTCTTTCGAAGTATCACGGTTTCAGACGGAAACTCGTGTGTCACAAAGGAATATCATTTTTTTGAACTTAATTGAACTCCATAGTTTTTATGTGTTCAAAATGCACCATTCAAACCCACATCATCAATTTACAACCCTTTCCGACTTCATTTGTTATTTTTCATGCATTTACTGATTATTTGGAGCTATAAGACCATGAAATTGAAAAGCATTTGAAATGAACTCTGAAAAGGTTCCAAGTTGGCATGGTATCATCATTTAACCGACATAGCATTGGAAAAAAAGTTGAGAGGGTTACGACAAAAACTGGATGCACTTCGTGTACAAAACGGACAATCTCTTTCGAAGTATCAGGGTTTCATACGGAAACTCGTGTGTTACAAAGGGATTTCAATTTTTTGAACTTATTTGAACTCCATAGTTTTTCTGTGTTCAAAATGCACCATTCATAGCCACATCATCAATTTATAACCCTTTCTCACTTCATTTGTTATTTTTCATGCATTTACTGATTATTTTGAGCTATAAGACCATGAAATTGAAAAGCATTTGAAATGAACTCTGAAAAGGTTCCAAGATGGCATGGTATCATCATTTCACCCTCATAGGTTGTGGGAGAAAGTTGAGAGGGTTACACCAAAAACTGGATGCACTTCGTGTACAAAACGGACAATCTCTTTTGAAGTATAAGGGTTTCATACGGAAACTCGTGCGTTACAAAGGGATTTCATTTTTTTGAACTTATTTGAACTCCATAGGTTTCTGTGTTCAAAATGCACCATTCAAAGCCACATCATCAATTTATAACCCTTTCTGACTTTATTTGTTATTTTTCATGCATTTACTGATTATTTGAGCTATAAGACCATGATATTGAAAAGCATTTGAAATGAACTCTGAAAACATTCCAAGTTGGCATGCTATCATCATTTCACCCACGTAGAATTTGCGAGGAAGTTGAGAGGGTTACGACAAAAACTGGATGCACTTCGTGTACAAAGCGGACAATCTCTTTCGAAGTATCAGGGTTTCATACGGAAACTCGTGTGTTACAAAGGGATTTTTTTGAGCTTATTTGAACTCCATAGTTTTTCTGTGTTCAAAATGCACCATTCAAAGCCACATCATCAATTTATAACCCTTTCTGACTTTATTTGTTATTTTTCATACATTTACTGATTATTTTGTGCTATAAGACCATGAAATTGAAAAGCATTTGAAAGGAACTCTGAAAAGGTTCCAATTTGGCATGGTATCATCATTTCACACACATAGCATGTGCGAGAAAGTTGAGAGTGTTACGGGAAAAACTGGATGCACTTCGTGCACAAAACGGACAATCTCTTTCGAAGTATCAGGGTTTCATACGGAAACTCGTGTGTTACAAAGGGACTTCATTTTTTTGAACTTATTTCAACTCCATAGTTTTTCTGTGTTCAAAATGCACCATTCAAAGCCACATCATCAATTGACAACCCTTTCTGACTTCATTTGTTATTTTTCATGCATTTACTGATTATTTTGAGCTATAAGACCATGAAATTGAAAAGCATTTGAAATGAACTCTGAAAAGGTTCCAAGTTCGCATGGTATCATCATTTCACCCACATAGTATGTGCGAGAAATTTGAGAAGGTTACGGCAAAAACTGGATGCACTTCGTGAACAAAACGGACAATCTGTTTCGAAGTATCAGGGTTTCATACGGAAACTCGTGTGTTACAAAGCGATTTCATTTTTTTGAACTTATTTGAACTCCATAGTTTTTCTGTGTTCAAAATGCACCATTCAAAGCCACATCATCAATTTACAACCCTTTCTGACTTCATTTGTTATTTTTCATGCATTTACTGATTTTTTCGAGCTACAAGACCATGAAATTGAAAAGCATATAAAATGAACTCTGAAAAGGTTCCAAGTTGGCATGGTATCATCATTTCACCCACATAGCATGTGCGAGAAAGTTGAGAGGGTTACTGCAAAAACTGGATGCACTTGATGTACAAAACGGACAATCTCTTTCGAAGTATCACGGTTTCATACGGAAACTCGTGTGTTAGAAAGGGATTTCATTTTTTCAACTTATTTGAACTCCATAGTTTTTCTGTGTTCAAAATGCACCATTCACAGCCACATCATCAATTTACAACCCTTTCTGACTTCATTTTTTTATTATTCATGCATTTACTGATTATTTTGAGCTATAAGACCATGAAATTGAAAAGCAGTTGAAATGAACTCTGAAAAGGTTCCAAGTCGGCATGGCATCATCATTTCACCCACATAGCATGTGCGAGAAATTTGAGAGGGTTACGGCAAAACTGGATGCACTTCGTGTACAAAACGGACAATCTCTTTTGAAGTATCAGGGTTTCATACGGAAACTCGTGCGTTACAACAGGGATTTCATTTTTTTGAACTTATTTGAACTCCATAGTTTTTCTGTGTTCAAAATGCACCATTCAAAGCCACATCATCAATTTATAACCCTTTCTGACTTCATTTGTTATTTTTCATGCATTTACTGATTATTTTGAGCTATAAGACCATGAAATTGAAAAGCATTTGAAATGAACTCTGAAAAGGTTCCAAGTTCGCATGGTATCATCATTTCACCCACATAGTATGTGCAAGAAAGTTGAGTAGGTTACGACAAAAACTGGATGCACTTCGTGCACAAAACGGACAATCTCTTTCGAAGTATCACGGTTTCATACGGAAACTCGTGTGTTACAAACGCATTTCATTTTTTTGAACTTATTTGAACTCCATAGTTTTTCCGTGTTCAAAATGCACCATTCAAATCCACATCATCAATTTACAACCCTTTCTGACTTCATTTGTTATTTTTCATGCATTTACTGATTTTTTTGAGCTATAAGACCACGAAATTGAAAAGCATATAAAATGAACTCTGAAAAAGGATCCAAGTTGGCATGGTATCCCACATAGCATGTGCGAGAAAGTTGAGAGGGTTACTGCAAAAACTAGATGCACTTGATGTACAAAATGGACAATCTCTTTCGAAGTATCACGGTTTCATGCGGAAACTCGTGTGTTACAAAGGGATTTCATTTTTTTGAACTTATTTGAACTCCATAGTTTTTCTGTGTTCAAAATGCACCATTCGCAGCCACATCATCAATTTACAACCCTTTCTGACTTCATTTGTTATTATTCATGCATTTACTGATTATTTTGAGCTATAAGACCATGAAATAGAAAAGCATTTGAAATGAACTCTGAAAAGGTTCCAAGTTGGCATGGTATCATCATTTCACCCACATAGCATGTGCAAGAAAGTTGAGAGGGTTACGGCAAAAACTGGATGCACTTCGTGTACAAAATGGACAATCTCTTTTGAAGTATCAGGGTTTCATACGGAAACTCGTGCGTTACAAAGGGATTTCAATGTTTTGAACTTATTTGAACTCCATAGTTTTTTTGTGTTCAAAACGCACCATTCATAGCCACATCATCAATTTATAACCCTTTCTGACTTCATTTGTTATTTTTCATGCATTTACTGATTATTTTGAGCTATAAGACCATGAAATTGAAAAGCATTTCAAATGAACTCTGAAAAGGTTCCAAGATGGCATGGTATCATCATTTCACCCTCATAGCTTGTGCGACAAAATTAAGAGGGTTACAGCAAAAACTGGATGCACTTCGTGTACAAAATGGACAATCTCTTTTGAAGTATGAAGGTTTCATACGGAAACTCGTGCGTTACAAAGGGATTTCATTTTTTTGAACTTATTTGAACTCCATATTTTTTCAGTGTTCAAAATGCACCATTCAAAGCCACATCATCAATTTACAACCCTTTCCGAGTTCATTTGTTATTTTTCATGCATTTAGTGATTATTTTGAGCTATAAGACCATAATATTGAAAAGCATTTGAAATGAACTCTGAAAACATTCCAAGTTGGCATGCTATCATCATTTCACCCACATAGAATTTGCGAGGAAGTTGAGAGGGTTACGACAAAAACTGGATGCACTTCGTGTACAAAGCGGACAATCTCTTTCGAAGTATCAGGGTTTCATACGGAAACTCGTGTGTTACAAAGGGATTTTTTTGAGCTTATTAGAACTCCATAGTGTTTCTATGTTCTAAATGCACCATTCAAAGCCACATCATCAATTTATAACCCTTTCTGAGATTATTTGTTATTTTTCATACATTTACTGATTATTTTGTGCTATAAGACCATGAAATTGAAAAGCAATTGAAAGGAACTCTGAAAAGGTTCCAATTTGGCATGGTATCATCATTTCACACACATAGCATGTGCGAGAAAGTTGAGAGTGTTACGGGAAAAACTGGATGCACTTCGTGCACAAAACGGACAATCTCTTTCGAAGTATCAGGGTTTCATACGGAAACTCGTGTGTTACAAAGGGACTTCATTTTTTTGAACTTATTTCAACTCCATAGTTTTTCTGTGTTCAAAATGCACCATTCAAAGCCACATCATCAATTGACAACCCTTTCTGACTTCATTTGTTATTTTTCATGCATTTACTGATTATTTTGAGCTATAAGACCATGAAATTGAAAAGCATTTGAAATGAACTCTGAAAAGGTTCCAAGTTCGCATGGTATCATCATTTCACCCACATAGTATGTGCGAGAAATTTGAGAAGGTTACGGCAAAAACTGGATGCACTTCGTGAACAAAACGGACAATCTGTTTCGAAGTATCAGGGTTTCATACGGAAACTCGTGTGTTACAAAGCGATTTCATTTTTTTGAACTTATTTGAACTCCATAGTTTTTCTGTGTTCAAAATGCACCATTCAAAGCCACATCATCAATTTACAACCCTTTCTGACTTCATTTGTTATTTTTCATGCATTTACTGATTTTTTCGAGCTACAAGACCATGAAATTGAAAAGCATATAAAATGAACTCTGAAAAGGTTCCAAGTTGGCATGGTATCATCATTTCACCCACATAGCATGTGCGAGAAAGTTGAGAGGGTTACTGCAAAAACTGGATGCACTTGATGTACAAAACGGACAATCTCTTTCGAAGTATCACGGTTTCATACGGAAACTCGTGTGTTAGAAAGGGATTTCATTTTTTCAAGTTATTTGAACTCCATAGTTTTTCTGTGTTCAAAATGCACCATTCACAGCCACATCATCAATTTACAACCCTTTCTGACTTCATTTGTTATTATTCATGCATTTACTGATTATTTTGAGCTATAAGACCATGAAATTGAAAAGCATTTGAAATGAACTCTAAAAAGGTTCCAAGTCGGCATGGCATCATCATTTCACCCACATAGCATGTGCGAGAAATTTGAGAGGGTTACGGCAAAACTGGATGCACTTCGTGTACAAAACGGACAATCTCTTTTGAAGTATCAGGGTTTCATACGGAAACTCGTGCGTTACAAAAGGGATTTCATTTTTTGAACTTATTTGAACTCCATAGTTTTTCTGTGTTCAAAATGCACCATTCAAAGCCACATAATCAATTTACAACCCTTACCGACTTCATTTGTTATTTTTCATGCATTTAGTGATTATTTTGAGGTATAAGACCAAGAAATTGAGAAGCATTTGAAATGAACTCTGAAAAGGTTCCAAGTTGGCATGGTATCATCATTTCACCCACATCGCATGTGCGAGAAAGTTGAGAGGGTCAGGGAAAAAACTGGATGCACTTCGTTTACAAAACGGACAATCTCTTTCGAAGTATCAGGGTTTCATACGGAAACTCATGTGTCACAAAGGGATATCATTTTTTTGAACTTAATTGAACTCCATAATTTTTATGTGTTCAAAATGCACCATTCAAAGCCACATCATCAATTTACAACCCTTTCCGACTTCATTTGTTATTTTTCATGCATTTACTGACTATTTTGAGCTATAAGACCATGAAATTGAAAAGCATTTGAAATGAACTCTGAAAACGTTCCAAGTTGGCATGGTATCATCATTTCACCCACATAGAATTTGCGAGAAAGTTGAGAGGGTTACGACAAAAACCGGATGCACTTCGTGTACAAAAGGAACAATCTCTTTCGAAGTATCAGGGTTTGATACGGAAACTCGTGTGTTACAAAGGGATTTCATTTTTTTGAGCTTATTTGAACACCATAGTTTTTCTGTGTTCAAAATGCACCATTCAAAGCCACATCATCAATTTATAACCCTTTCTGACTTCATTTGTTATTTTTCATGCATTTACTAATTATTTTGAGCTATAAGACCATGAAATTGAAAAGCATTTGAAATGAACTCTGAAAAGGTTCCAAGTTTGCATGGTATCATCATTTCCCCCACATAGCATGTGCGAGAAAGTTGAGAGGGTTACTGCAAAAACTGGATGGACTTGATGTACAAAACGGACAATCTCTTTCGAGGTATCACGGTTTCATACGGAACTCGTGTGTCACAAAGGGATTACATTTTTTTTGAACTTATTTGAACTCCATAGTTTTTCTGTGTTCAAAATGCACCATTCAAAGCCACATCATCAATTTACAACCCTTTCCGAGTTCATTTGTTATTTTTCATGCATTTAGTGATTATTTTGAGCTATAAGACCATAATATTGAAAAGCATTTGAAATGAACTCTGAAAACATTCCAAGTTGGCATGCTATCATCATTTCACCCACATAGAATTTGCGAGGAAGTTGAGAGGGTTACGACAAAAACTGGATGCACTTCGTGTACAAAGCGGACAATCTCTTTCGAAGTATCAGGGTTTCATACGGAAACTCGTGTGTTACAAAGGGATTTTTTTGAGCTTATTAGAACTCCATAGTGTTTCTATGTTCTAAATGCACCATTCAAAGCCACATCATCAATTTATAACCCTTTCTGAGATTATTTGTTATTTTTCATACATTTACTGATTATTTTGTGCTATAAGACCATGAAATTGAAAAGCAATTGAAAGGAACTCTGAAAAGGTTCCAATTTGGCATGGTATCATCATTTCACACACATAGCATGTGCGAGAAAGTTGAGAGTGTTACGGGAAAAACTGGATGCACTTCGTGCACAAAACGGACAATCTCTTTCGAAGTATCAGGGTTTCATACGGAAACTCGTGTGTTACAAAGGGACTTCATTTTTTTGAACTTATTTCAACTCCATAGTTTTTCTGTGTTCAAAATGCACCATTCAAAGCCACATCATCAATTGACAACCCTTTCTGACTTCATTTGTTATTTTTCATGCATTTACTGATTATTTTGAGCTATAAGACCATGAAATTGAAAAGCATTTGAAATGAACTCTGAAAAGGTTCCAAGTTCGCATGGTATCATCATTTCACCCACATAGTATGTGCGAGAAATTTGAGAAGGTTACGGCAAAAACTGGATGCACTTCGTGAACAAAACGGACAATCTGTTTCGAAGTATCAGGGTTTCATACGGAAACTCGTGTGTTACAAAGCGATTTCATTTTTTTGAACTTATTTGAACTCCATAGTTTTTCTGTGTTCAAAATGCACCATTCAAAGCCACATCATCAATTTACAACCCTTTCTGACTTCATTTGTTATTTTTCATGCATTTACTGATTTTTTCGAGCTACAAGACCATGAAATTGAAAAGCATATAAAATGAACTCTGAAAAGGTTCCAAGTTGGCATGGTATCATCATTTCACCCACATAGCATGTGCGAGAAAGTTGAGAGGGTTACTGCAAAAACTGGATGCACTTGATGTACAAAACGGACAATCTCTTTCGAAGTATCACGGTTTCATACGGAAACTCGTGTGTTAGAAAGGGATTTCATTTTTTCAACTTATTTGAACTCCATAGTTTTTCTGTGTTCAAAATGCACCATTCACAGCCACATCATCAATTTACAACCCTTTCTGACTTCATTTGTTATTATTCATGCATTTACTGATTATTTTGAGCTATAAGACCATGAAATTGAAAAGCATTTGAAATGAACTCTAAAAAGGTTCCAAGTCGGCATGGCATCATCATTTCACCCACATAGCATGTGCGAGAAATTTGAGAGGGTTACGGCAAAACTGGATGCACTTCGTGTACAAAACGGACAATCTCTTTTGAAGTATCAGGGTTTCATACGGAAACTCGTGCGTTACAAAAGGGATTTCATTTTTTGAACTTATTTGAACTCCATAGTTTTTCTGTGTTCAAAATGCACCATTCAAAGCCACATAATCAATTTACAACCCTTACCGACTTCATTTGTTATTTTTCATGCATTTAGTGATTATTTTGAGGTATAAGACCAAGAAATTGAGAAGCATTTGAAATGAACTCTGAAAAGGTTCCAAGTTGGCATGGTATCATCATTTCACCCACATCGCATGTGCGAGAAAGTTGAGAGGGTCAGGGAAAAAACTGGATGCACTTCGTTTACAAAACGGACAATCTCTTTCGAAGTATCAGGGTTTCATACGGAAACTCATGTGTCACAAAGGGATATCATTTTTTTGAACTTAATTGAACTCCATAATTTTTATGTGTTCAAAATGCACCATTCAAAGCCACATCATCAATTTACAACCCTTTCCGACTTCATTTGTTATTTTTCATGCATTTACTGACTATTTTGAGCTATAAGACCATGAAATTGAAAAGCATTTGAAATGAACTCTGAAAACGTTCCAAGTTGGCATGGTATCATCATTTCACCCACATAGAATTTGCGAGAAAGTTGAGAGGGTTACGACAAAAACCGGATGCACTTCGTGTACAAAAGGAACAATCTCTTTCGAAGTATCAGGGTTTGATACGGAAACTCGTGTGTTACAAAGGGATTTCATTTTTTTGAGCTTATTTGAACACCATAGTTTTTCTGTGTTCAAAATGCACCATTCAAAGCCACATCATCAATTTATAACCCTTTCTGACTTCATTTGTTATTTTTCATGCATTTACTAATTATTTTGAGCTATAAGACCATGAAATTGAAAAGCATTTGAAATGAACTCTGAAAAGGTTCCAAGTTTGCATGGTATCATCATTTCCCCCACATAGCATGTGCGAGAAAGTTGAGAGGGTTACTGCAAAAACTGGATGGACTTGATGTACAAAACGGACAATCTCTTTCGAGGTATCACGGTTTCATACGGAACTCGTGTGTCACAAAGGGATTTCATTTTTTGAACTTATTTGAACTCCATAGTTTTTTTGTGTTCAAAATGCACCATTCAAAGCCACATCATCAATTTACAACCCTTTCTGAGTTCATTTGTATTGTTCATGCATTTACTGGTTATTTTGAGCTATAAGACCATGAAATTGAAAAGTATTCGAAATGAACTATGAAAAGGTTCCAAGTTGGCATGGTATCATCATTTCACCCACATAGCATGTGCGAGAAAGTTGAGAGGGTTACGCCAAAAACTGGATGCACTTCGTGTACAAAACGGACAATCTCTTTGGAAGTATGAGGGTTTCATACGGAAACTCGTGTGTTACAAAGGGAATTCATTTTTTGAACTTATTTCAACTCCATAGTTTTTTTATGTTAAAAATGCACCATTCAAAGCCACATCATCAATTTACAACCCTTTCTTACTTCATTTGTTATTTTTCATGCATTTACTGATTATTTTGAGCTATAAGACCATGAAATTGAAAAGCATTTGAAATGAACTCTGAAAAGGTTCCAAGTTGGCATGGTATCATCATTTCACCCACATAGCATGTGAGAGAAAGTTGAGAGGGTTACGGCAAAACTGGATGCACTTCGTATACAAAACGGACAAAGTCTTTCGAAGTATCAGGGTTTCATACGGATATTCGTGTGTTACAAAGGGATTTCATTTTTTTGAACATACTTGAACTCCAAAGTTTTTCTGTGTTCAAAATGCACCATTCAAAGCCACATCATCAATTTACTACCCTTTCTTACTTCATTTGTTATTTTTGATGCATTTACAGATTATTTTGAGCTATAAGACCATGAAATTGATAAGCATTTGAAATGAACTCTGAAAAGGTTCCAAGTTGGCATGGTATCATCATTTCACCCACATAGCATGTGAGAGAAAGTTGAGAGGGTTACGAAAAAAAAAGGATGCACTTCGTGTACAAAACGGACAATCTCTTTCGAAGTATCAGGGTTTCATACGGAAACTCGTGTGTTACAAAGGGATTTCATTTTTTTGAACTTATTTGAACGCCATAGTTTTTTTTGTTCAAAATGCACCATTCAAAGCCACATAATCAACTTACAACCCTTTCTGACTTCATTTGTTATTTTTCATGCATTTACTAATTATTTTGAGGTATAAGACCAAGAAATTGAGAAGCATTTGAAATGAACTCTGAAAAGGTTCCAAGTTGGCATGGTATCATCATTTCACCCACATAGCATGTGCGAGAAAGTTGAGAGGGTTACGGCAAAAACTGGATGCACTTCGTGTACAAAACGGACAATCTCTTTCGAAGTATCAGGGTTTCGTACGGAAACTCGTGTGTTACAAAGGGATTTCATTTTTTTGAACTTATTTGAACTCCATAGTTTTTCTGTGTTCAAAATGCACCATTCAAAGCCACATCTTCAATTTACAACCCTTTCTGACTTCGTTTGTTATTGTTCATGCATTTACTAATTATCTTGAGCTATAAGACCATGAAATTGAAAAGCATTTGAAATGAACTCTGAAAAGGTTCCAAGTTGGCATGGTATCATAATTTCGCCCACATAGCACGTGCGAAAAAGTTGAGAGGGTTACGCAAAAACTCGATGCACTTCGTGTACGTAACGGACAATCTCTTTCGAAGTATCAGGGTTTCATACGGAAACTCGTGTGTTACAAAGCGATTTCATTTTTTTGAACTTATTTGAACTCCATAGTTTTTCTGTGTTCAAAATGCACCATTCAAAGCCACATCATCAATTTACAACCCTTTCTGACTTCATTTGTTATTTTTCATGCATTTACTGATTTTTTCGAGCTACAAGACCATGAAATTGAAAAGCATATAAAATGAACTCTGAAAAGGTTCCAAGTTGGCATGGTATCATCATTTCACCCACATAGCATGTGCGAGAAAGTTGAGAGGGTTACTGCAAAAACTGGATGCACTTGATGTACAAAACGGACAATCTCTTTCGAAGTATCACGGTTTCATACGGAAACTCGTGTGTTAGAAAGGGATTTCATTTTTTCAACTTATTTGAACTCCATAGTTTTTCTGTGTTCAAAATGCACCATTCACAGCCACATCATCAATTTACAACCCTTTCTGACTTCATTTGTTATTATTCATGCATTTACTGATTATTTTGAGCTATAAGCCCATGAAATTGAAAAGCATTTGAAATGAACTCTGAAAAGGTTCCAAGTCGGCATGGCATCATCATTTCACCCACATAGCATGTGCGAGAAATTTGAGAGGGTTACGGCAAAACTGGATGCACTTCGTGTACAAAACGGACAATCTCTTTTGAAGTATCAGGGTTTCATACGGAAACTCGTGCGTTACAAAAGGGATTTCATTTTTTGAACTTATTTGAACTCCATAGTTTTTCTGTGTTCAAAATGCACCATTCAAAGCCACATAATCAATTTACAACCCTTACCGACTTCATTTGTTATTTTTCATGCATTTAGTGATTATTTTGAGGTATAAGACCAAGAAATTGAGAAGCATTTGAAATGAACTCTGAAAAGGTTCCAAGTTGGCATGGTATCATCATTTCACCCACATCGCATGTGCGAGAAAGTTGAGAGGGTCAGGGAAAAAACTGGATGCACTTCGTTTACAAAACGGACAATCTCTTTCGAAGTATCAGGGTTTCATACGGAAACTCATGTGTCACAAAGGGATATCATTTTTTTGAACTTAATTGAACTCCATAGTTTTTATGTGTTCAAAATGCACCATTCAAAGCCACATCATCAATTTACAACCCTTTCCGACTTCATTTGTTATTTTTCATGCATTTACTGATTATTTTGAGCTATAAGACCATGAAATTGAAAAGCATTTGAAATGAACTCTGAAAACGTTCCAAGTTGGCATGGTATCATCATTTCACCCACATAGAATTTGCGAGAAAGTTGAGAGGGTTACGACAAAAACCGGATGCACTTCGTGTACAAAAGGAACAATCTCTTTCGAAGTATCAGGGTTTGATACGGAAACTCGTGTGTTACAAAGGGATTTCATTTTTTTGAGCTTATTTGAACACCATAGTTTTTCTGTGTTCAAAATGCACCATTCAAAGCCACATCATCAATTTATAACCCTTTCTGACTTCATTTGTTATTTTTCATGCATTTACTAATTATTTTGAGCTATAAGACCATGAAATTGAAAAGCATTTGAAATGAACTCTGAAAAGGTTCCAAGTTTGCATGGTATCATCATTTCCCCCACATAGCGTGTGCGAGAAAGTTGAGAGGGTTACTGCAAAAACTGGATGGACTTGATGTACCAAACGGACAATCTCTTTCGAAGTATCACGGTTTCATACGGAACTCGTGTGTCACAAAGGGATTACATTTTTTTTGAACTTATTTGAACTCCATAGTTTTTTTGTGTTCAAAATGCACCATTCAAAGCCACATCATCAATTTACAACCCTTTCTGAGTTCATTTGTTATTGTTCATGCATTTACTGGTTATTTTGAGCTATAAGACCATGAAATTGAAAAGTATTCGAAATGAACTATGAAAAGGTTCCAAGTTGGCATGGTATCATCATTTCACCCACATAGCATGTGCGAGAAAGTTGAGAGGGTTACGACAAAAACTGGATGCACTTCGTGTACAAAACGGACAATCTCTTTCGAAGTATGAGGGTTTCATACGGAAACTCGTGTGTTACAAAGGGAATTCATTTTTTGAACTTATTTCAACTCCATAGTTTTTTTATGTTAAAAATGCACCATTCAAAGCCACATCATTAATTTACAACCCTTTCTTACTTCATTTGTTATTTTTCATGCATTTACTGATTATTTTGAGCTATAAGACCATGAAATTGAAAAGCATTTGAAATGAACTCTGAAAAGGTTCCAAGTTGGCATGGTATCATCATTTCACCCACATAGCATGTGAGAGAAAGTTGAGAGGGTTACGGCAAAACTGGATGCACTTCGTATACAAAACGGACAAAGTCTTTCGAAGTATCAGGGTTTCATACGGAAATTCGTGTGTTACAAAGGGATTTCATTTTTTTGAACATACTTGAACTCCAAAGTTTTTCTGTGTTCAAAATGCACCATTCAAAGCCACATCATCAATTTACTACCCTTTCTTACTTCATTTGTTATTTTTGATGCATTTACAGATTATTTTGAGCTATAAGACCATGAAATTGATAAGCATTTGAAATGAACTCTGAAAAGGTTCCAAGTTGGCATGGTATCATCATTTCACCCACATAGCATGTGAGAGAAAGTTGAGAGGGTTACGAAAAAAAAAGGATGCACTTCGTGTACAAAACGGACAATCTCTTTCGAAGTATCAGGGTTTCATACGGAAACTCGTGTGTTACAAAGGGATTTCATTTTTTTGAACTTATTTGAACGCCATAGTTTTTTTTGATCAAAATGCACCATTCAAAGCCACATAATCAACTTACAACCCTTTCTGACTTCATTTGTTATTTTTCATGCATTTACTAATTATTTTGAGGTATAAGACCAAGAAATTGAGAAGCATTTGAAATGAACTCTGAAAAGGTTCCAAGTTGGCATGGTATCATCATTTCACCCACATAGCATGTGCGAGAAAGTTGAGAGGGTTACGGCAAAAACTGGATGCACTTCGTGTACAAAACGGACAATCTCTTTCGAAGTATCAGGGTTTCGTACGGAAACTCGTGTGTTACAAAGGGATTTCATTTTTTTGAACTTATTTGAACTCCATAGTTTTTCTGTGTTCAAAATGCACCATTCAAAGCCACATCTTCAATTTACAACCCTTTCTGACTTCGTTTGTTATTGTTCATGCATTTACTAATTATCTTGAGCTATAAGACCATGAAATTGAAAAGCATTTGAAATGAACTCTGAAAAGGTTCCAAGTTGGCATGGTATCATAATTTCGCCCACATAGCACGTGCGAAAAAGTTGAGAGGGTTACACAAAAACTCGATGCACTTCGTGTACGTAACGGACAATCTCTTTGGAAGTATCAGGGTTTCATATGGAAACTCGTCTGTTATAAAAGGATTTCATTTTTTGCACTCATTTGAACTCCATAGTTTTTCTGTGTTCAAAATGCATCATTCAAAGCAACACCATCGATTTACAACCCTTTCTGACTTCATTTGTTATTTTTCATGCATTTACTGATAATTTTGAGCTATAAGACCATGAAATTGAAAAGCATTTGAAATGAACTCTGAAAAGGTTCCAAGTTGGCATGGTATCATCATTTCACCCACATAGCATGTCCGAGAAAGTTGAGAGGGTTACGGCAAAAACTGGATGCACTTCTTGTACAGAACGGACAAAATCTTTCGGAGTATCACGGTTTCATACGGAAACTCGTGTGTTACAAAGGACTTTCATTTTTTTGAACTTATTTGAACTCCATAGTTTTTCTGTGTTCAAAATGCACCATTCAAAGCCACATCATCAATTTACAACCCTTTCAGACTTCATTTTTTATTTTTCATGCATTTACTGATTATTTTGAGCTATAAGACCATGAAATTGAAAAGCATTTGAAATGAACTCTGAAAAGGTTCCAAGTTGGCATGGTATCATAATTTCGCACACATAGCATGTGCGAAAAAGTTGAGAGGGTTACGCAAAAACTCGATGCACTTCGTGTACGTAATGGACAATCTCTTTCGAAGTATCAGGGTTTCATATGGAAACTCGTCTATTATAAAAGGATTTCATTTTTTGAACTTATTTGAACTCCATAGTTTTTCTTTGTTCAAAATGCATCAGTCAAAGCCACACCATCTATTTACAACCCTTTCTGACTTCATTTGTTATTTTTCATGCATTTACTGATTATTTTGAGCTATAAGACCATGAAATGGAAAAGCATTTGAAATGAACTCTGAGAAGGTTCCAAGTTGGCATGGTATCATCATTTCACCCACATAGCATGTGCGAGAAAGTTGAGAGGGTCACGACCAAAACTGGATGCACTTCTTGTACAAAACGGACAATCTCTTTCGAAGTATCACGGTTTCATACGGAAACTCGTGTGTTACAAAGGGATTTCATTTTTTGAACTTATTTGAACTCCACAGTTTTTATGTGTTCAAAAGGCACGATTCAAAGCCACATCATCAATTTACAACCCTTTCCGACTTCATTTGTTATTTTTCATGCATTTACTGATTATTTTGAGCTATAAGACCATGAAAGTGAAAAGCATTTGAAATGAACTCTGAAAAGGTTCCAAGTTGGCATGGTATCATCATTTCACCCACATAGCATGTACGAGAAAGTTGAGAGGGTTACGACAAAAACTGGATGCACTACGTGTACAAAATGGACAATCTCTTTCGAAGTATCACAGTTTCATACAGAAACTCGTGTGTTACAAAGGGATTTCATTTTTTTGAACTTATTTGAACTCCATAGTTTTTTTGTGTTCAAAATGCACCATTCAAAGCCACATCATCAATTTACAACCCTTTCTGACTTCATTTCTTATTTTTCATGCATTTATTAATTATTTTGAGCTATAAGACCATGAAATTGAAAAGCATTTGAAATGAACTCTCAAAAGGTTCCAAGTTGGCATGGTATCATCGTTTCACCCACATAGGATGTGCGAGAAAGTTGAGAGGATTACGACAAAAACTGGATGGACTTCGTGTACAAAACGGACAGTCTCTTTCGAAGTATAAGGGTTTCATATGAAAACTCGTGTGTTAAAAAGGGATTTAAATTTTTTGAACTTATTTGAACTCCATAGTTTTTCTGTGTTCAAAATGCACCATTCAAAGCCACATCATCAATTTACAACCCTTTCTCACTTCATTTGTTATTTTTCATGCATTTATTGATTATTTTGAGCTATAAGACCATGAAATTGAAAAGCATTTGAAATGAACTATGAAAAGTTTCAAAGTTGGCATGATATCATCATTTTACCCACATAGCATGTGGGAGAAAGTTGAGAGGGTTACGGCAAAAACTGGATGCACTTTGGGTACAAAACGGACTATCTCTTTCCAAGTATCAGGGTTTCATACGGAAACTCGTCTGTTACAAATGGATTTCATTTTTTTGAACTCCATAGTTTTTTTGTGTTCAAAATGCACTATTCACAACCACATCATCAATTTACAACCCTTTCTGACTTAATTTGTTATTTTTCATGCATTTACTGATTATTTTGAGCTATAAGACCAAGAAATTGAGAAGCATTTGAAATGAACTCTGAAAAGGTTCCAAGTTGGCATGGTATCATCATTTCACCCACATAGCATGTGCGAGAAAGTTGAGAGGGTTATGGCAAAAACTGGATGCACTTCATGTACAAAATGGACAATCTCTTTCGAAGTATCACGGTTTCATACGGAAACTCGTGTGTTACAAAGGGATTTCATTTTTTTGAACTTATTTGAACTCCATAGTTTTTCTATGTTCAAAATACACCATTCAATGCCACATCATCAACTTACAACCCTTTCAGACTTCATGTCGGGACCCCGATCCTAAGTCATAAGAACCCAGCCTGTAACACATCACATCAGTTTGCGGCCTCACGCACGGTAAACTCCTCGGCTGCCACCTTACCTTAGACGGGACCGCTTGCGTCTTTTGGCTCACGTATATGAATACGTTGCTAGCGTTCGAACGACAAAGAACCCGGGTCGACATGACTAGTTATAAACCCAAGCAGTACATCCGTACAGGGACAGGCATACATAACCCAGCAAGAAGGTGTCGGTCATCAGCGTGTGTAGACGAGTCGTAGAAAGCTACAAGGACTCCATTACACAGCATGACATTTCCCCGAGGGGACAGACACAGCAGCAAAGAAGGATACATGCCGGTCAATCAATGTGTCTAGAGAAGTAGCAAGCTACCATGGCTCGATAGAAGCACAAAGAGGCATTTCCCTGTAAAGAGTACTACTAAAGGCACACAACTAGGTGTCGAATCCCACACATATAATGCATTTCAAACATACACACATTATGCACAATATGTGTAGATACAACATGGCATCACAACATAACTCTATGACTCAAGCATTTATTAAACACTCATAAGAGTCAACATAGTATGATATTACAAACAGGGGTCTCGTGACCCGACACTCAAGTCATACAAGCAAAAAGCGGAAGCAAATCATGTCTGGGTACAGACCTCTACTAAAGGTGGCTGGAAAAGCCTGAAAAGCTACTACGACCCTACCAAAGGAGCCAGACCTCTATCTGGGATTCCCAAGCTATTCCGGTCAACAGCGAACACAACGCATAGAACCTTTTAATGAGTCTAAGTCTTCTCTGCAAAAACATAAATAAAGCAACCGTGAGTACAAAGGTACTCAGCAAGTCTTACATCAGAACTATCTACCATGCATCATGTTTCAATGAAAGGATTGTGGGGTTTGATTGCAGCAAGCCAGCTTTGACTCTTGGCTAACTTGTACTACGACTACAAGTTCTTTCTTTGAGGTGGGATAGCGCACACGAGTCCACCTATTCACCAATTCAATACACCACTATGGATCCACTCTCGACTTCCTACGAGAAGGCCTTCCATAGCACTCACACTTATCTTGCATGTTTTAGAGTATCCATTTACATTGTCTATGTACCACGTAATGTTTCCAAGTAGTCCATATCCGAGGACGCGGCTATTCGAACAGATTACAACACCCTGCAGGGGTATACTTCTTCACACACGCTCCCACCATTTATCACCATATGCACGTCATACATCTTGGCAACCTTCAAGAGGAAGCACTGGCGTGGGTGTCGGCCACGACCATTAACCATGCAAGACCCTAGTCCAGGTTTATCGCCTATTTGAGACTGAACCCGCAAGGAAGTCCGGCCGAGGTTTCCTCTACGGCCCCAAACGATGCGCATAGGGTTCCCAAGCCCACCATTCGGGTGCCACTTGGTACACCGTGCCACTGTGTATCTACCGTAGTAAAGCCTACCCCGTCGGGCAGAGCTAAACACGTGCGCCAACACTTTTCCTACAAACACCAGAAACTAATTGCAACTCCTGGACAGAGATCTAGGCGATTAATAAGACGAGAGGGTCAATTAAGTATCCCAATGTGTGGTAGTATCTTGTCTTGGATAACACACACATAACTCAGTTCTTAAGGACGGTCCCAATGAGATAACCCACCATGTACTCCTACATGGCCTCTCATCGCTACCTTTACCAAATCAGATTGACACCTTTACTCTCACAGTGTAGGACATGAACACAACCATTCCGATTCATCATCCAGACGGATCAGACCCGACGCGACTCTAAGCATAGCAGGCATTCTAAACAAGCATGGATGAGTAAGCACAACAAGGCTCAAACAGTTGCTACTCATGCTAAGTGGTTTCAACTATTTACTGTGACAAAATCAGGTCATGCAGAGGAATTGGTTCAACTACCGATAACATGTACAGTTGAATTGTATTTGTCCTAATGCAGTAAAAGAGAGTAGGAGCGAGAGGGTGGGTTTATATCAATATGCTCAAGGGGGTTTTGCTTGCCTGACACGTCTGAAGATAGCAATGAGTCTTCATCAATGTCAACGATCACATCATCGGAAACATCGTTTACCCAGAGGGAACAACTCCGGCAAACAAGAAAGAACAACAATTTCTTCACGGAATGCAACACTATGATGCATGCTCAAGACATGAAATGAAAGGTGGCAGGGCTAATGTGGCTATCATTTCTTAAGTTGAAGTTCGTTTGAATTAGGATTCAAACATCATTTCAGGCCGGTTATTGTTCCGGGTACCCTTTTAATTGATTCAACCTGATGCTCATAACAAATTGTTTCAACATATATGGAGTTAGTATTTTGAGGTACTGATTTGCATTGACCAATGTTTGAGCATAGTAATTGAGGTGGAATTCAAATAAGTATCAATTTCCAACTCCAAACTATTTATTAAATTTACCCTATTCATCATTTTGCCAATTTGGTGTTGTTAACTTTTTCAAACATGCATGAATATACCATAATCAGATTCCTTGGATTTTTCTGATACTTTTTCATATATAAATTATTTTCATCCGAGTTATATTTTAATTTCTATCATTTTTACAAGTTTTAGCAATTTCTTGGATTGATTTTATAATTGAAAATCAATTACTGTGTCAGCACTCCATCAGCATTGCGTCAGCAGTCAACTGGCTTGGTCAGAGTCAAACCTGACGTGTGGGGGCCACACGTCAGTGACTCAGTTTAATAACAGGGTTTTTTAGCTAACTAATGACCTACTTAGAAGTGGGACCCATCTGTCATTGGCTCTGGGTTAATTAGTAGCTTTACTAGGGCTAATCTAATCCTGATCGGCCGGGCCCACATGGCAGTGGCTCAGGCCGGCGAGGTCAACGCCGGCGACCAACAGGGCGACGGAGGCTCGCCGCAATCGCGACATCGGCGTCCATTCAGGGCGTGGATGGGTGGAATGGTTAGTGGGGATGCGTTGCTTCTTTTGGTGGCAGCTAAGTGGCTGGAGGGGCACCGGAGGTACGCCGACGACGAGCCTAAGCGGCGGCGGGGTTCGGCCGTGGCGGGGAGCGGGGCTACGGGGCACGGGAGAACGTGGAAAGAGAGGGGAAACGACGGCGAACTCACGACGGTTCCATTTGTGATGAAGGGGAGGTCGGGGTCGCGTCGGAGGGGGTGAATCGATGGAAGGGGGGCCGGCGGCCGGCAGTGAGGAAGACAACGGCGATGGCGACAACGGGGGTCGTCCGGGCTCGATTCCAATGGCGAGGAGGAGCAGGGCGTCGACGCAGTCCTTCTGGGCTTCTCGGAGAGGCGAGGGAAGGCCGGAGGCTGCATGGACAGCGACGGCGAGTGCTTAGCCATGGCCGTTTCGGGCACGACGAGAAGAGAGCGGGGGAGAGGATGAGCTCGGGAGGAGAAGGAAGAGTCGTGCAGGGGGTACTCATCCCCGGCGTCTACGTGGCTTGGGGAAAGTAGGAGGTGGCCGCGGGACGTGGCCTCGCTCGCCGGCACGTCGGCACGCACCTTCTTCTCCTCCTAGCAGGAGGAAGAAGACAGCGGTGCCCGTAGTGGGCTGGGCTGGACTAGGTAGGCGCCAGGTAATTCCCTTTCCTGTCTTTTCCTTTTCTATTTTTTTATTTCTAACTTTTGTTTTATTTGTTTTGGCTCCAACTAAATCAAAGAAAATAGGTAAACAACTCTGGGGTGTTATTTGGAATATTTCCAATCCCATGTGAGGTTTTCAACATTTTATAAAACTAGGAGGTATTTGAAATCAATTAATTAATTGATTTCAGTGGCTTTTGAGTTCAAAATAAAATGCCAAAATTATTTTTGAAAATATATATCACCCCTCATATTTTCTTTCCAACATTTATCAAAAATGATGGACTTTTATGAAAACCATTTTGGTTCATTGATTTGTCACCTCTTTTGAATTGTTTTGCATATAGAGTTGCTAGAGTTTTGTTTTGAATATAAAGTAGCTAGGAGTTTTCTCTTGTTGAACCTATTTGGATGTTGTTTGGTGTTAGAGTTTAGTCATCCCCATTTATAAATCATCCAAATTTAAATGAAATTTATTTGAATGCATTCATGAATTCTTACTGATGCAACTAACTACAAGATATAATCTAGGGCTGTGACACTTTATTTTTCATGCATTTACTGATTATTTTGAGCTATAAGACCATGAAATTGGAAAGCATTTGAAATGAACTCTGAAAAGGTTCCAAGTTGGTATGGTACCATCATTTCACCCACATAGCATGTGCGAATAAGTTGAGAGGGTTACGAGAAAAAACTCGATGCACTTCTTGTACGTAACGGACAATCTCTTTCGAAGTATCAGGGTTTCATACGGAAACTCGTCTGTTATAAAAGGATTTCATTTTTTTGAACTTATTTGAACTCCATAGTTTTTCTGTGTTCAAAATGCATCATTCAAAGCCACATCATCAATTTACAACCCTTTGTGACTTCATTTGTTATTTTTCATGCATTTAAAGATTATTTTGAGCTACAAGACCATGAAATTGAAAAGCATTTGAAATGAACTCTGAAAAGGTTCCAAGTTGGCATGGTATCATCATTTGACCCACATAGCATGTGCGAGAAAGTTGAGAAGGTTACGGCAAAAACTGGATGCACTTCGTGTACAAAACGGACAATCTCTTTCGAAGTATGAGGGTTTCATACGGAAACTCGTGTGCTACAAAGGGATTTCATTTTTTGACCTTATTTGAACTCCATAGTTTTTATGTGTTCAAAATGCACGATTCAAAGCCACATCATCAATTTACAACCCTTTCTGACTTCATTTGTTATTTTTCATGCATTTACTGATTATTTTGAGCTATAAGACCATGAAATTGAAAAGCATTTGAAATGAACTCTGAAAAGGTTCCAAGTTGGCATGGTATCATCATTTCACCCACAAACCATGTGCAAGAAAGTTGAGAGGATTACGGCAAAAACTGGATGCACTTCGTGTACAAAACGGACAAGCTCTTTCGAAGTATCAGGGTTTCATACGGAAACACGTGTATTACAAAGGGATTTCATTTTTTGAATTATTTGAACTCCATAGTTCTTCTGTGTTCAAAATGCATCATTCAAAGCCACATCATCAATTTACAACCCTTTCTCACTTCATTTGTTATTTTTCATGCATTTATTGGTTATTTTGAGCAATAAGACCCTGAAATTGAAAAGCATTTGAAACGAACTCTGAAAAGATTCCAAGTTGGCATGGTATCATCATTTTACCAACATAGCATGTGGGAGAAAGTTGAGAGGGTTACGGCAAAAACTGGATGCACTTCGTGTACAAAACGGATAATCTCTTTCGAAGTATCAGGGTTTCATACGGAAACTCGTCTCTTACAAATGGATTTCATTTTTTTGAACTCCATAGTTTTTCTGTGTTCAAAATGCACCATTCACAGCCACATCATCATTTTACAACCCTTTCTGACTTAATTTGTTATTTTTCATGCATTTACTGATTATTTTGAGCTATATATAAGACCAAGAAATTGAGAAGCATTTGAAATGAACTCTGAAAAGGTTCCAAGTTGGCATGGTATCATCATTTCACCCACATAGCATGTGCGAGAAAGTTGAGAGGGTTACGGCAAAAACTCGATGCACTTCGTGTACAAAACGGACAATCTCTTTCGAAGTATCAGGGTTTCATACGGAAACTCGTCTGTTATAAAAGGATTTCATTTTTTGAACTTATTTGAACTCCAAAGTTTTTCTGTGTTCAAAATGCATCATTCAAAGCCACATCATCAATTTACAACCCTTTGTGACTTCATTTGTTATTTTTCATGCATTTAAAGATTATTTTGAGCTATAAGACCATGAAATTGAAAAGCATTTGAAATGAACTCTGAAAAGGTTCCAAGTTGGCATGGTATCATCATTTGACCCACATAGCATGTGCGAGAAAGTTGAGAAGGTTACGGCAAAAACTGGATGCACTTCGTGTACAAAACGGACAATCTCTTTCGAAGTATAAGGGTTTCATACGGAAACTCGTGTGCTACAAAGGGATTTCATTTTTTGACCTTATTTGAACTCCATAGTTTTTATGTGTTCAAAATGCACGATTCAAAGCCACATCATCAATTTACAACCCTTTCTGACTTCATTTGTTATTTTTCATGCATTTACTGATTATTTTGAGCTAGAAGACCATGAAATTGAAAAGCATTTGAAATGAACTCTGAAAAGGTTCCAAGTTGGCATGGTATCATCATTTCACCCACAAACCATGTGCAAGAAAGTTGAGAGGATTACGGCAAAAACTGGATGCACTTCGTGTACAAAACGGACAAGCTCTTTCGAAGTATCAGGGTTTCATACGGAAACACGTGTATTACAAAGGGATTTCATTTTTTGAACTTATTTGAACTCCATAGTTCTTCTGTGTTCAAAATGCACCATTCAAAGCCACATCATCAATTTAAAACCCTTTCTCACTTCATTTGTTATTTTTCATGCATTTATTGGTTATTTTCAGCAATAAGACCCTGAAATTGAAAAGCATTTGAAACGAACTCTGAAAAGATTCCAAGTTGGCATGGTATCATCATTTTACCCACATAGCATGTGGGAGAAAGTTGAGAGGGTTACGGCAAAAACTGGATGCACTTCGTGTACAAAACGGATAATCTCTTTCGAAGTATCAGGGTTTCATACGGAAACTCGTCTCTTACAAATGGATTTCATTTTTTTGAACTCCATAGTTTTTCTGTGTTCAAAATGCACCATTCACAGCCACATCATCATTTTACAACCCTTTCTGACTTAATTTGTTATTTTTCATGCATTTACTGATTATTTTGAGCTATATATAAGACCAAGAAATTGAGAAGCATTTGAAATGAACTCTGAAAAGGTTCCAAGTTGGCATGGTATCATCATTTCACCCACATAGCATGTGCGAGAAAGTTGAGAGGGTTACGGCAAAAACTCGATGCACTTCGTGTACAAAACGGACAATCTCTTTCGAAGTATCAGGGTTTCATACGGAAACTCGTCTGTTATAAAAGGATTTCATTTTTTGAACTTATTTGAACTCCATAGTTTTTCTGTGTTCAAAATGCATCATTCAAAGCCACATCATCAATTTACAACCCTTTGTGACTTCATTCGTTATTTTTCATGTATTTAAAGATTATTTTGAGCTATAAGACCATGAAATTGAAAAGCATTTGAAATGAACTCTGAAAAGGTTCCAAGTTGGCATGGTATCATCATTTGACCCACATAGCATGTGCGAGAAAGTTGAGAAGGTTACGGCAAAAACTGGATGCACTTCGTGTACAAAACGGACAATCTCTTTCGAAGTATGAGGGTTTCATACGGAAACTCGTGTGCTACAAAGGGATTTCATTTTTTGACCTTATTTGAACTCCGTAGTTTTTATGTGTTCAAAATGCACGATTCAAAGCCACATCATCAATTTACAACCCTTTGTGACTTCATTTGTTATTTTTCATGCATTTACTGATTATTTTGAGCTATAAGACCATGAAATTGAAAAGCATTTGAAATGAACTCTGAAAAGGTTCCAAGTTGGCATGGTATCATCATTTCACCCACATAGCATGTGCAAGAAAGTTGAGAGGATTACGGCAAAAACTGGATGCAGTTCGTGTACAAATCGGACAAGCTCTTTCGAAGTATCAGGGTTTCATACGGAAACTCGTGTATTACAAAGGGATTTCATTTTTTGAACTTATTTGAACTCCATAGTTTTTCTGTGTTCAAAATGCACCATTCAAAGCCACATCATCAATTTACAACCCTTTCTGACTTCATTTGTTATTTTTCATGCATTTACTGATTATTTTGAGCTATATATAAGACCAAGAAATTGAGAAGCATTTGAAATGAACTCTGAAAAGGTTCCAAGTTGGCATGGTATCATCATTTCACCCACATAGCATGTGCGAGAAATTTGAGAGGGTTACGGCAAAAACTCGATGCACTTCGTGTACAAAACGGACAATCTCTTTCGAAGTATCAGGGTTTCATACGGAAACTCGTCTGTTATAAAAGGATTTCATTTTTTGAACTTATTTGAACTCCAAAGTTTTTCTGTGTTCAAAATGCATCATTCAAAGCCACATCATCAATTTACAACCCTTTGTGACTTCATTTGTTATTTTTCATGCATTTAAAGATTATTTTGAGCTATAAGACCATGAAATTGAAAAGCATTTGAAATGAACTCTGAAAAGGTTCCAAGTTGGCATGGTATCATCATTTGACCCACATAGCATGTGCGAGAAAGTTGAGAAGGTTACGGCAAAAACTGGATGCACTTCGTGTACAAAACGGACAATCTCTTTCGAAGTATTAGGGTTTCATACGGAAACTCGTGTGCTACAAAGGGATTTCATTTTTTGACCTTATTTGAACTCCATAGTTTTTATGTGTTCAAAATGCACGATTCAAAGCCACATCATCAATTTACAACCCTTTCTGACTTCATTTGTTATTTTTCATGCATTTACTGATTATTTTGAGCTAGAAGACCATGAAATTGAAAAGCATTTGAAATGAACTCTGAAAAGGTTCCAAGTTGGCATGGTATCATCATTTCACCCACAAACCATGTGCAAGAAAGTTGAGAGGATTACGGCAAAAACTGGATGCACTTCGTGTACAAAACGGACAAGCTCTTTCGAAGTATCAGGGTTTCATACGGAAACACGTGTGCTACAAAGGGATTTCATTTTTTGAACTTATTTGAACTCCATAGTTCTTCTGTGTTCAAAATGCACCATTCAAAGCCACATCATCAATTTACAACCCTTTCTCACTTCATTTGTTATTTTTCATGCATTTATTGGTTATTTTGAGCAATAAGACCCTGAAATTGAAAAGCATTTGAAACGAACTCTGAAAAGATTCCAAGTTGGCATGGTATCATCATTTTACCCACATAGCATGTGGGAGAAAGTTGAGAGGGTTACGGCAAAAACTGGATGCACTTCGTGTACAAAACGGATAATCTCTTTCGAAGTATCAGGGTTTCGTACGGAAACTCGTCTCTTACAAATGGATGTCATTTTTTTGAACTCCATAGTTTTTCTGTGTTCAAAATGCGCCATTCACAGCCACATCATCATTTTACAACCCTTTCTGACTTAATTTGTTATTTTTCATGCATTTACTGATTATTTTGAGCTATATATAAGACCAAGAAATTGAGAAGCATTTGAAATGAAGTCTGAAAAGGTTCCAAGTTGGCATGGTATCATCATTTCACCCACATAGCATGTGCGAGAAAGTTGAGAGGGTTACGGCAAAAACTCGATGCACTTCGTGTACAAAACGGACAATCTCTTTCGAAGTATCAGGGTTTCATACGGAAACTCGTCTGTTATAAAAGGATTTCATTTTTTGAACTTATTTGAACTCCATAGTTTTTCTGTGTTCAAAATGCATCATTCAAAGCCACATCATCAATTTACAACCCTTTGTGACTTCATTTGTTATTTTTCATGCATTTAAAGATTATTTTGAGCTATAAGACCATGAAATTGAAAAGCATTTGAAATGAACTCTGAAAAGGTTCCAAGTTGGCATGGTATCATCATTTGACCCACATAGCATGTGCGAGAAAGTTGAGAAGGTTACGGCAAAAACTGGATGCACTTCGTGTACAAAACGGACAATCTCTTTCGAAGTATGAGGGTTTCATACGGAAACTCGTGTGCTACAAAGGGATTTCATTTTTTGACCTTATTTGAACTCCGTAGTTTTTATGTGTTCAAAATGCACGATTCAAAGCCACATCATCAATTTACAACCCTTTGTGACTTCATTTGTTATTTTTCATGCATTTACTGATTATTTTGAGCTATAAGACCATGAAATTGAAAAGCATTTGAAATGAACTCTGAAAAGGTTCCAAGTTGGCATGGTATCATCATTTCACCCACATAGCATGTGCAAGAAAGTTGAGAGGATTACGGCAAAAACTGGATGCAGTTCGTGTACAAATCGGACAAGCTCTTTCGAAGTATCAGGGTTTCATACGGAAACTCGTGTATTACAAAGGTATTTCATTTTTTGAACTTATTTGAACTCCATAGTTTTTCTGTGTTCAAAATGCACCATTCAAAGCCACATCATCAATTTACAACCCTTTCTGACTTCATTTGTTATTTTTCATGCATTTACTGATTATTTTGAGCTATAAGACCATGAAATTGAAAAGCATTTGAAATGAACTCTGAAAAGGTTCCAAGTTGGCATGGTATCATCATTTCACCCACAAACCATGTGCAAGAAAGTTGAGAGGATTACGGCAAAAACTGGATGCACTTCGTGTACAAAACGGACAAGCTCTTTCGAAGTATCAGGGTTTCATACGGAAACACGTGTATTACAAAGGGATTTCATTTTTTGAACTTATTTGAACTCCATAGTTCTTCTGTGTTCAAAATGCACCATTCAAAGCCACATCATCAATTTACAACCCTTTCTCACTTCATTTGTTATTTTTCATGCATTTATTGGTTATTTTGAGCAATAAGACCCTGAAATTGAAAAGCATTTGAAACGAACTCTGAAAAGATTCCAAGTTGGCATGGTATCATCATTTTACCCACATAGCATGTGGGAGAAAGTTGAGAGGGTTACGGCAAAAACTGGATGCACTTCGTGTACAAAACGGATAATCTCTTTCGAAGTATCAGGGTTTCATACGGAAACTCGTCTCTTACAAATGGATTTCATTTTTTTGAACTCCATAGTTTTTCTGTGTTCAAAATGCACCATTCACCGCCACATCATCATTTTACAACACTTTCTGACTTAATTTGTTATTTTTCATGCATTTACTGATTATTTTGAGCTATATATAAGACCAAGAAATTGAGAAGCATTTGAAATGAACTCTGAAAAGGTTCCAAGTTGGCATGGTATCATCATTTCACCCACATAGCATGTGCGAGAAAGTTGAGAGGGTTACGGCAAAAACTCGATGCACTTCGTGTACAAAACGGACAATCTCTTTCGAAGTTTTCATACGGAAACTCGTTTGTTATAAAAGGATTTCATTTTTTGAACTTATTTGAACTCCATAGTTTTTCTGTGTTCAAAATGCATCATTCAAAGCCACATCATCAATTTACAACCCTTTGTGACTTCATTTGTTATTTTTCATGCATTTAAAGATTATTTTGAGCTATAAGACCATGAAATTGAAAAGCATTTGAAATGAACTCTGAAAAGGTTCCAAGTTGGCATGGTATCATCATTTGACCCACATAGCATGTGCGAGAAAGTTGAGAAGGTTACGGCAAAAACTGGATGCACTTCGTGTACAAAACGGACAATCTCTTTCGAAGTATGAGGGTTTCATACGGAAACTCGTGTGCTACAAAGGGATTTCATTTTTTGACCTTATTTGAACTCCGTAGTTTTTATGTGTTCAAAATGCACGATTCAAAGCCACATCATCAATTTACAACCCTTTGTGACTTCATTTGTTATTTTTCATGCATTTACTGATTATTTTGAGCTATAAGACCATGAAATTGAAAAGCATTTGAAATGAACTCTGAAAAGGTTCCAAGTTGGCATGGTATCGTCATTTCACCCACATAGCATGTGCAAGAAAGTTGAGAGGATTACGGCAAAAACTGGATGCAGTTCGTGTACAAATCGGACAAGCTCTTTCGAAGTATCAGGGTTTCATACGGAAACTCGTGTATTACAAAGGGATTTCATTTTTCGAACTTATTTGAACTCCATAGTTTTTCTGTGTTCAAAATGCACCATTCAAAGCCACATCATCAATTTACAACCCTTTCTGACTTCATTTGTTATTTTTCATGCATTTATTGGTTATTTTGAGCAATAAGACCCTGAAATTGAAAAGCATTTGAAACGAACTTTGAAAAGATTCCAAGTTGGCATGGTATCATCATTTTACCCACATAGCATGTGGGAGAAAGTTGAGAGGGTTACGGCAAAAACTGGATGCACTTCGTGTACAAAACGGACAAGCTCTTTCTAAGTATCAGGGTTTCATACGGAAACACGTGTCTTACAAATGGATTTCATTTTTTTGAACTCCATAGTTTTTCTGTGTTCAAAATGCACCATTCACAGCCACATCATCATTTTACAACCCTTTCTGACTTAATTTGTTATTTTTCATGCATTTACTGATTATTTTGAGCTATATATAGGACCAAGAAATTGAGAAGCATTTGAAATGAACTCTGAAAAGGTTCCAAGTTGGCATGGTATCATCATTTCACCCACATAGCATGTGCGAGAAAGTTGAGAGGGTTACGGCAAAAACTCGATGCACTTCGTGTACAAAACGGACAATCTCTTTCGAAGTATCAGGGTTTCATACGGAAACTCGTCTGTTATAAAAGGATTTCATTTTTTGAACTTATTTGAACTCCATAGTTTTTCTGTGTTCAAAATGCATCATTCAAAGCCACATCATCAATTTACAACCCTTTGTGACTTCATTTGTTATTTTTCATGCATTTAAAGATTATTTTGAGCTATAAGACCATGAAATTGAAAAGCATTTGAAATGAACTCTGAAAAGGTTCCAAGTTGGCATGGTATCATCATTTGACCCACATAGCATGTGCGAGAAAGTTGAGAAGGTTACGGCAAAAAATGGATGCACTTCGTGTACAAAACGGACAATCTCTTTCGAAGTATGAGGGTTTCATACGGAAACTCGTGTGCTACAAAGGGATTTCATTTTTTGACCTTATTTGAACTCCGTAGTTTTTATGTGTTCAAAATGCACGATTCAAAGCCACATCATCAATTTACAACCCTTTGTGACTTCATTTGTTATTTTTCATGCATTTACTGATTATTTTGAGCTATAAGACCATGAAATTGAAAAGCATTTGAAATGAACTCTGAAAAGGTTCCAAGTTGGCATGGTATCGTCATTTCACCCACATAGCATGTGCAAGAAAGTTGAGAGGATTACGGCAAAAACTGGATGCAGTTCGTGTACAAATCGGACAAGCTCTTTCGAAGTATCAGGGTTTCATACGGAAACTCGTGTATTACAAAGGGATTTCATTTTTTGAACTTATTTGAACTCCATAGTTTTTCTGTGTTCAAAATGCACCATTCAAAGCCACATCATCAATTTACAACCCTTTGTGACTTCATTTGTTATTTTTCATGCATTTACTGATTATTTTGAGCTATAAGACCATGAAATTGAAAAGCATTTGAAATGAACTCTGAAAAGGTTCCAAGTTGGCATGGTATCATCATTTCACCCACATAGCATGTGCAAGAAAGTTGAGAGGATTACGGCAAAAACTGGATGCAGTTCGTGTACAAATCGGACAAGCTCTTTCGAAGTATCAGGGTTTCATACGGAAACTCGTGTATTACAAAGGGATTTCATTTTTTGAACTTATTTGAACTCCATAGTTTTTCTGTGTTCAAAATGCACCATTCAAAGCCACATCATCAATTTACAACCCTTTCTCACTTCATTTGTTATTTTTCATGCATTAATTGGTTATTTTGAGCAATAAGACCCTGAAATTGAAAAGCATTTGAAATGAACTCTGAAAAGATTCCAAGTTGGCATGGTATCATCATTTTACCCACATAGCATGTGGGAGAAAGTTGAGAGGGTTACGGCAAAAACTGGATGTACTTCGTGTACAAAACGGATAATCTCTTTCGAAGTATCAGGGTTTCATACGGAAACTCGTCTCTTACAAATGGATTTCATTTTTTTGAACTCCATAGTTTTTCTGTGTTCAAAATGCACCATTCAAAGCCACATCATCAATTTACAACCCTTTCTGACTTCATTTGTTATTTTTCATGCATTTAGTGATTATTTTTGTCACATCCCTGACACCTTAATCAAGTTAGCTTTGTGCTCATGTTTTCTTTGCATTGCATCTAGGAAATTTTCAACAAGAAAAAAGTAAGTGGTGAAGGAAAACTCAAAAACTCTAGCCACCTCTCAAATTAAAGGAAATTTCAAACTAGTTAAAATCAATGAACCCAAAATGGCCTCAAGAAAAGTTCAACTTTTCTGATAATTCTTGGAAACAAATAAGCAAAGAAGGAAACCATTTCTTTTATACTCTTGGCATTTTAAATAAATGCAAAAAGCTACTCGTTTCAAGTATAAAATTTGAAATCAGAAACTTTAAGCTTTCAAAAATGTTGAAAACTTTAGGAATGGTTGGAAATATTCCAGCTAATATTCTGGTGTGTTCAAAATGTTTTTACAAACTATTTTGGAGGCTGAAATAAATAGCAAAACAATAGTTAGCAAAACATAATCAAAACAGAAAAGAAAAGAGAAGGAAAAGAGGAAAAACTTTACCTGTCGCCTGAGGAGGCCCAGCCCACCAGGGGCAGGGTCGTCTTCTTCCTCTGCCTTCTAGCAGAGGGGAGATCGACCACGGCGGCCCCCTCCACCTCCTGCTTCGCCGTGGCGACCTCCAGAGCCCCCCAGGACAGCGCGACAGGGAGGATATTGACCCCGAGCCCGTCCTTATCCGTTCCCCAACTCTAGTTTCCCCCTCCTCTCGGGATCTCTTCTCCCTCCTTCTGCCGCCATTGCCAAGAGCTCGAGCTCGAGCCGCCGCGCCTCTAGCCACAGGACCTCCCTTCCGAGTAGTCTAGTAGCTTCGCCTCGTCGAGCTGGTTCTCTCTGCTATGGCCGAAATCTCCCCGAGCTCTGGAACGTCCCCAACGCCATCGTCTTCAACCTTCGGTCACCGGCAAATCGACGGTGAAACGCCGGCAACAACCCCTCCCCGAGCAGTTTGAGCCTAGCTTCACCTCCACCGTGAGCCAGCGATCATTCCCCCTCTCCTTCCCCTCGGATCCGTGCCCCCTAGCCACTGGACCATCGAACCCGTACTCCGGCAGCCACCCCGGCTCGTCGCCGGCTTGCTCCGGCCACCTATAGCCCTCCCTCAGGCCAGCGCTGGATGAGGTCGAGCCTGGAGATCATTCCAGTGCTCTCGGCATCCTCTTTCGAGCACCACAACACGATATAGCGTGTCTCCGCCGAGGTTCTACCGTGGATCTGGTCGCCGCCGGCCAGGCTTCGGGGAGGAATGACGTGGCCAGCCTAACCCAGTAGTTTAAAGCCTAAACAATCGCTGATAGTGGGCCCAAGGCCAAGTCAAACCCACTTAGGGGCTGGTCAGCGCGGGATTAGCCCCTGAGACGCTGACCAGTGGGTCACCCCTGTTAGCTTTGACCTGATCAGGTCAGTTGACCTGCTGATGTCATGCTGACGCAATAAAGGGGTTTTCCAGTATAAAAATAATTCCAGAAATGTTTAAAACTTCAAAAATTCGTAGAAATTAATTTGTAACTCCAATGAAAATAATTTATATATGAAAAAGTATCAGAAAAATTCAAGGAATCTGAATATGTCATTTCAAACATGTTCGAAAATGTTACTGAACCGAAACATGCAGATTAATGAATAAGTTAATTCTTATAAATACTTTGTAGATGGAATTTGGAAAATATTTAAATTTCACTATAAATGACATAATCAAACACTGTCCAAATTACAAACCAGCAACCTAACATGTCATCCCATGCATGTTAAAAGCAAGTTGATCTGAGCATCAGGTCGAATCAATTAAAATGGTATCCGAGAATACCTCGTTTGTTCTGATATTTGAATTTGATTCAAATCAACTTCAAACCTAATACATGTTAGCTATAATGGTATACCATCTTGCATTCTCATGCCATGCTCATGCATCATCTTGATTGCATATGTTTGATATTGATTGTTGTCATTCCTTTCGGTAGGCTCCGCTCCCCCGGATTCCACCGAATATCCGTCTGAGGGATATTGTCACTCCTCTGAGCAACAAGGCAAGCAACCATTTTGATCATCCTAATAAATCCCATGTTCTTGCTCCCGCACTTACTTATTGCATTAGGATCAAATGCTTCAAATGCTTTTGCCACGTTAGTTGAACGCACTTCCTTTGCATGACCTATCCTTGTCACAGTAAATAGCTGAACCTTGCAACCTAGCATACCTGGTAGTTGCTTGAGCCATGATGTGCCTTATCCTGCTATGCATGCTATGCTTAGAGTTGTGTATGGTCTGTCATCTGGGAGATGAACAGAATTGTGAGAATGTGTTCGGTAAGCAAAGGTTGTGTGTTGAACCTGATTTGGTAAAGGTACCGGTGAAAGGCTGTGTAGGAGTACATGGCAGGTAGTTACATTGGAACCGTCCTTAGGAACTGAGTTCCGTGTATGTAATCCAAGACGAGATACTACCACATGATGGGCCCTGAAATATGACCCCGCTCGACTTATTAATCACTTAGTACTCGGTCCAGGAGTTGCAAGTAGTTTCTGGTGTTTATAGTCATGCTGGAGGCCTTGCAAGGTGCTGACCTGAGAGGTGGGCTGTGATGCGGTAGGCAGTGGCACGGTGTACCAAGTGGCACCCGGATGGTGGGCTTGGGAACACTGCGCACATCGGTTGGGGCCGTGGCGGAAACCTCAGCCGGACTTCCGTGCGGGTCACCCTCAGATAGGCGATAGACCTGGACTAGGTACTGATGGGGTTAACGGTCGTGGCCGACTTCCTCGCTGGGCTTCCGCTTGAAGGTTGCCGAGGTGCATGACGTGCACATGGCGATAAGTGGCGAGAGCGTGTGTGACGAAGTACACCCCTGCAGGGTTATGATCTATTCGAATAGCCGCGTCCGCGGATATGGACTACTTGGAGACATATGTTGTTCATAGATAACTTAAATGGCTACTCATAAAATTGTCAAGATAAGCGTGAGTGTCGTGGACGGCATTTCCGTATGGAGACGGAATGAATCCATGATGGAGTATTGTTGTGGTGTTAGTGGACTCGAGTGGGAGAAATCAAGTTGTCAAAATGCAAGTTGTTAGCCACGAGTCAAATGCTGGCTTTCTGCATGAAACCCCACAATACCTTATTGATACTTTGCATGAGTAGATAGTTATCCTAAAGTCTTGCTGAGTACCTCCGTACTCATGTTTGCTTAATAAAAGTTGAAGAGGTTGCTATTGACCCTAATGGAGGGTTCTTCATAGACATCAACGACGATGAGTAGCTGGTGTCCCAGCTACGATCTGGCCCTAGGTTGGGTCTGTAGTATAGTCAGGCCATGTGCCTTCTAGTTGCACCTGTCTGTACTCAAACAGTTTTAAACACTTCCGCTGGCTTGTAACTGAATGACTGCTATTATGGGTCGTGAGACCCTTACTGTGTAATATTATGTGTGTGGCTCTTCCGAGCCTCTTAAATAAAGCTTGTATGTTTATGGTTATGTTGTGGTGCCATCGATGTATCTATACATATCGGTATGCCATGTGTACGTGTGTCGTACTTGATATGTATGGGGTTCGACTACCTATCCGTGAACTTTAGTAGCACTCCTTACAGGGAAATGCCCCTTTGTGATCCATCGAGCCATGGTAGCTCGCTACTGTTCCGGACACATTGGTTGACCGGCATGTGTTCTTCTTAGCTGCTGTGTCTGTCCCCTTTGGGGAAATGTCACGCGATGTAATGGAGTCCTTGTAGCTTGCTACGACTCGTCTACACTCGCTGGTGACCGACACCTGCTTTGTTGGGTCATGTATGCTTGTCCTTGTGCGGTACTGCCACTTTGGTTTATGATTAGACTTGTCGATCTGGGTTCTTTGACATTGGAATGCTAGTGACACAATTGCATACGTGAGTCAAAAGGCGCAAACGGTCCCGGCTAAGGTAAGGCTGCAGCTGTGGAGTTAACCATGCGTGAGACCGCAAAGGGATGCGATGTGTTACAGGCTGGATTCCTATGGCTTAGGATCGGGGTCCCGACAGCTTTGGTATCAGAACCTGACTGACTGTAGGATTACTAAGCCAAACTGGTCGAAGTTGAGTCTAGAATTGCTTTAGTTATATATAAGGGAATTGTTTGTGGAAGGGAACGTAAGACACTTGTTCTATTCTCAAGTTATTCTATTCTGGTCATCCTCGTCTTTTCTGCGGGAATTAAGGACTAGGTTACTCATCTTCTTCTAGGCTTGTGTTTCTGATTGATAGATTATAGGACTACGGGTCAAGAGATATTTGGGTTTCTTTCATTCCTAGGAAAAAGGAAGTAAGTTTGATGATCAGAGAATTGAACTTGATAGTTGAGTGGTCACGCTATTCAATTTTGGGTTGTCTCAAGATTTGTTTTTGAGCATTTACACCCGTTATGCTGCCCAATTTTGCATTCACAACTCTAATGCTTTTGCATTACTCTCTATTTACAGATGCATGGCCGTCCTTCTCGTCAGGTGGTACGTCTGGCTAGGTGCATTGATGTGCCGGGTCATACGGCCATGCTGGTCAGGGTGATGTCGGTGTGCGGTTACCGCTGGTACCCCGAGTACACAGTGGAGGAACAGTACCGAGACTTCAACCAGAGCCAGTATTTCTGCACTGTTAGGGTATTTCCAGACTACCCTGGAGCTGAGGAGCCAATCCATTCGTTCTATGGGTTGGGAGTCACTGTTGACATGGCAGTACAAGATGCTGCCTATTCAATGTGTGACCATTATGAGGGCGAGACATGCACTGCTGCAGAATTCAGAGTTCTGCTATGTTCCGGCCTCTCAGCCTGGTGAAGAGGGATACCTCAGCGGAGTCTATTTTGATTTTTCTATGGAGGATCCATTACTGCAGTCCACTGTTGAGATGCTAGAGAACAGAGACAGGGATGCTCGTGCTCTCCTCATGGAGCTTTATGCTACCCGTGCCCGTCTGTGGAAGGCTTTGACGGAGCTGGCACCGGTAATCCATACAGGGTACAGAGATATGGAGATGCTGAACCCTGTTAGGACCCATCTTCCAGCCCACGTTGACTGGCCAGCTATAGGAGGAGTCACCCCTCTTCGGGGACCCCTCTTACCACCAGAAAGGGGACCAAGGCCACATCCGTGTCCCTATGGATCCCAGGGATCTCAGGCTAGAGTGTTTCCTGATCCGCAGGTTGAGCTTCTAGGTCATGGAGGTAATCTCTATGAGATGTTCTATGCGGATGCCTGAGTTGTGAGCGGAAGGGTAGTATGGTAGTAGTCGTACATTCACAGTCATGTGTGACTTGTGAAGTATGCTTGTGATGTGGAATGAATTCCGGAGTCCTAGGTAAATAATGTATAGGAATCTTGGAAGCCTCTCATGAGTAGTTTCATAATTTCAGTAGTTTGCTCTTCGACTAAGGTTGTACTGAACTATGTAAGGGTGTGTATGAACCATGGTATATATATAGCAGTTGCTTGTTAGCATGTTGTTCGGATATTCATTTCCGCATTCCGTGTGTTCAGTACATTCTTAATCTATAGCTAGTATTGATATGATATTGGTCTAAGCTGTGAGTTTGTTTGTCAGGATGGTGTTCACCAGGTTGAACCGTGCCCCTGCTCATGAGCAAGGCGAGGGTAGTCAAGCGTCGCAGGAAGACCTGCCTCATCCGCCTTCTCTGGCGGAAGTTATGCTTGAGGCAGAGAGAAACAAAAGGGAGACCAACCGACTGTTAGAGCGTATTGAGCAGAATGCGGCTCATCAGCCTAGGAATGCTGCAGTGTCCCTCAACGACTTTCTGAAGCTGAATCCTCCAAAGTTTCATCACTCCGTCGATCCCCACGACGCTGATGACTGGCTATGCAGCATCTCACGCAAGATTCGCTCTGCGAATGTTTCTGAGGCCGACAAGGTGACCTTTGCGGCGTATTTCCTGGAAGGACCCGCCAATCTGTGGTGGGAGATCTTTGAAGGTATGCGTCCTGCTGAACCAGCAGCCACATGGGCAGACTTCAGTGCAGCCTTCCGCCTGCACCATATTCCAGAGGGCCTGATGGACAGAAAGAGAGAGGAGTTCTGTGCTTTCACTCAGGGCAAGTTGACCGTGGATGCCTATAGCCGCTAGTTCGGTAACCTCGCCCGCTATGCAACAGAGGAGGTGTCTATTGACGCAAAGAAGCAAGCAAGATTCCGTAAGGGTCTGAGCCCTGAGCTACGTCGTGATCGGCGCCTCCACAAGTGTGCAAGCTTTCAAGCCCTGGTCAACAAGGCGATTAGTGCCGAGACTGGTCATACTGACTTTGAAGCCACAAGGACGCACTCCCGTGACTTTGGCTCGTCATCTGGTTCCGCGTTTCCAAAACGCAGGCTATGGGTTCTGAACAGTTCTCTGCCGTCAAGATACACGCCGAGGCCATCCTATGTGGCGCCTCAGACGAATCAGACCAACCCTCCAGCAAAAACTTATGGTGGTCAGCTAGCAATGTTGCACCACATGCCAACCAAGTGATATGCTACAAGTGTGGAGAACCAGGGCACTATTCCTGTGAGTGTCCTCAAAATGTGGGTGCCAAGCAACCCGGAAAGTCCGTCGGGCAAGGCAAGTCGGGCAAATCTTACTATGTGAAGCCAACTCCTGCACGTGGCCGTGTGAACTATGTCTCAGCAGAAGAAGCTGCAGAGGATCCCGACGTCATGCTGGGTATGCTTCTTGTTAATCATCACCCATCGTCTGTTCTCTTTGACACTAGGTTTTCTCATGCCTTCATTTCAGAAAGTTATGCACAGTTGCATAACATGTCTTTTTGTGATATGCCAATTCCGTTGGTTGTCGAAACTCCTGGTAGTAAATGGAAAACCTCTAGGATAACCTATGACAATGAAATTCTAGTAGACAGGCTAGTTTTTCTAGCCTCATTGATAGACTTGAAATCTTCGGATATTAATATCATCTTGGTTATGGACTGGATGTCAGCTCACTACGCAAAGATTGATACTCATTCTAGAAATGTCCAGCTTACCCATCCCTAGGGTGAGATAGTAAATGTCTCTACTCGAGTTGCCAAATGCCAACTCTATTCCCTAAATGCCAACCCCCTTCCGGAACTTGAAGACATTCCGGTAGTCCGTGACTTCCCGGATGTTTTTCCAGAGGAACTGCCAGGAATTCCACCTGACAGAGATGTAGAGTTTGTGATAGATCTTGTTCCGGGAACTGTTCCAATAGCCAGAAGACCTTATAAAATGGCACCCCTGGAGCTAGCCGAACTTAAGGAGCAACTAGATGAGGCCTTGAACAAAGGTTTCATTCGTCCTAGCTCTTCTCCTTGGGCTTGTCCCGTCCTCTTCGTGAAGAAGAAAGACGGAATGGATCGGATGGTTGTAGATTATCGACCAGTTAATCTGGTCACCATAAAGAACAAGTATCCGCTCCCCAGGATCAACGATCTGTACGATCAGCTCGCTGGATCCTCATTCTTCTCCAAAATGGATCTGAGGTTGGGATACCATCAAATCAAGATCAAGAACGGGGACATTCCGGTAGTCCGTGACTTCCCGGATGTTTTTCCACAGGAACTGCCAGGAACTCCACCTGACAGAGATGTAGAGTTTGTGATAGATCTTGTTCCGGGAACTGTCCAAATAGCCAGAAGACCTTATAAGATGGCACCCCTCGAGCTAGACGAACTTAAGAAGCAACTAGATGAGGCCTTGAATAAAGGTTTCATTCGTCCAAGCTCTTCTCCTTGGGCTTGCCCCGTCCTATTCGTCAAGAAGAAAGACGGAACGGATCGGATGGTTGTAGATTACTGACCAGTTAATCTGGTCACCATAAAGAACAAGTATCTGCTCCCCAGGATCAACGATCTGTACGACTAGCTCGCTGGATCCTGAGTCTTCTCCAAAATGGATTTTAGGTTGGAATACCATCAAATAAAGATCAAGAATGGGGACATTCCAAAAACGGCTTTTCTTACTTGTTATGGCCAATACGAGTACACCGTCATGTCCTTCGGTTTAACCAATGCCCGAGCCACCTTCTCTTGTTTGATGAATTCAATCTTCATGGAGTATTTGGATAAATTTGTCGTGGTATACCTCGATGATATTCTCATCTACTCGAAGAACGAACAAAAACATGCCGAGCATCTAAGGCTGGTATTGATGAAACTTCGAGAGCATCGCCTTTATGCCAAGTTTTCAAAATGTGAATTTTGGTTACCAGAAGTGACCTATCTAGGTCACGTAATCTCTGGTAAGGGTATTGCTTTCAATCCCGAGAGAGTTCAAGATGTCCTTGATTGGACTCAACCTAAATTGGTTAAGCAAGTTAGGAGTTTTCTTGGTCTAGCGAGCCATTGTCGTCGCTTTGTCGAGAATTTCTCCAAGGTTGCAAAGCCTCTAACTGAACTCCTCAAGAAGGATAAAAAGTTTGATTGGACACCACAGTGTGAGCATAGTTTTCAGGAACTAAAAAGACGCCTGACTTCCGCACCTGTGTTGCTACCACCAGAATTTTCTAAGGACTTTGTTATCTATTGCGACGCCTCGCGACAAGGAGTAGGTTGCATTCTCATGCAAGATCGTCATGTGATTGCATACGCATCTCGATAGTTGCGTCCACAGGAGGATAATTATCCCACACATGACCTTGAGCTTGCAGCTGTGGTCCATGCACAAAAAACCTGGCGACATTACCTTCTGGGTAATCGTTGCGAAATATTCACCGATCACCAAAGTATGAAATATATCTTCACCCAGCCGGATTTGAATCTCAGCCAAAGACGGTGGGTTGAGTTGATCTCAGATTACGACTTAGGGATAACTTATACCCCGGGGAAGGCCAATGTTATGGCTGATGCACTAAGTCGTAAATCTTATTGTAACAATTTGATGCTACAACAAGGTCAACCACATCTCTATGAGGACTTTCGGAAGTTGAATCTTCATATCGTTCCTCAAGGATTCCTTTCTACCCTGGTGGCGAAGCCTACCCTTAAGGATCAAATTATAGCTGGCCAAAAACGTGACAAGGGTATATCATGGATCAAGGAGAATATTTTTAGCGGAAACGCTGAAGAATTTTCCATGAACGATCAAGGTGTTGTGTTCTTCCAGAATCGTCTAGTGGTTCCTAAGAACCCACATCTAAGGCAGTTAATCCTTAAGGAGGCCCATGATTCTCCTCTCACCATTAATCGCGGTAGTACTAAGATGTATCAGGACCTACGCCAGAGGTTCTGGTGGACTAGGATGAAGAGAGAAATTGCTGAGTTCGTTGCTAACTGCGACGTTTTTCGTTGAGTTAAGGCAGAACATCAAAGGCCTGCTGGCACCCTTCAACCTCTATCTATTCCTGAATGGAAATGGGATAAAGTTAGCATAGATTTCATTACCGAATTTCCCAAGACCAAGGAAGGAAATAATGCTATCTTTGTGGTCATTGACCGTCTTTCCAAAGTGGCTCATTTTCTTCCCGTTCGTGAGAGTATAACAGCTATCCAGCTAGCAGAGTTATATATCTCTCGAATAGTGTCTCTTCATGATGTTCCCCTGGAGATTAACTCGGACCATGGGAGTATCTTTACTTCTCGCTTCTGGGAAAGTTTTTAGAATGCGATGGTGTGACGCCCTCGGCTTAATCATACGCTAAACATACACGCAAATGCGTACGACCAAACCCAAGGACTCACGGGAAGATATCACAACACAACTCTAGACACAAATAAAACAACATCAGCTTCATATTACAAGCCAGGGGCCACGAGGGCTAGAATACGAAAGCTCGATATACACACGAGTCAGCGGAAGCAACAAATATCTGAGTACAGACATAAAACATGGGGTGCCTTAGAGAAGGCTAGCACAAAAGATACAACGATCGAACGAGGCGAGGCCTCCTGCCTGGGAACCTCCTAACTACTCCTGATCATCAGCGGCCTCCACGTAGTAGTAGGCACCGTCGGGGTAGCAGTCGTTGGCGGCGGGGACCTCCATCTCCTGGGCTCCATCATCTGGTCGCAGCAACGGATCAAGGGGACAAGGGGGGAGCAAAGCAGCGGTGAGTACTCATCCAAAGTACTCGCAAGTCTTACATCAGCAGTATTCTAATTATGCATCAGTATCAAAGAAGGGGGTTATATGTGGACTGACTGCAGCAATGCGAGAATAGAGAGAGAAGGCCTAGTCCTATCGAAGACTAGCATCTTCAGGGTCTTGCAGCAATAGACGAGAGTAGAACAGGGGTAACACATAAATAGTCATATTGTTGCAGCAATATTAAAGTGAGGTCACGCCTAAAGATCCTCCCTCGACTCCCTGCGAGGAAGCAATCCCGAGGCAAACTAATTCCAGTTAAGTAACAATTGTAGTTGTAAAAGATCGGGGCACAACGCCAAGTCGTCCTGTAACCATGGACACGACTATCCGAATAGTTAAATTTTCATCCCTGCAGGCGTGCACCACATGTCCCGTCACGCTCGATAACACTCTGGCCGGACATACTTTTCTGGGTCCTGCCCGGCCTCGGAATATCGACACGTCGCAGCCCCACCTAAGACTAATCAGAGAGGCCAGCCCGCCGGTCTAAATCCTAAGCAAAAAGGGTTCATGGGGCCAGTTCCCCTTCACGCTCCTGCACGTGGCGTGGGCGGCCGACGTCAGTCCTAGCATCCCTTAATCACAAGCGCGATGCATCTCGGGACCACTCGGGCGCGCGCCGCTACATTGCTGGCATCTGAAAAGCTTCAGCTGATACCGCGACGCCGAGTACCCATAATTCTTCCCGCGTAGCCGGTTAGTGCGAAAAGGTCTCCGACCAACCCAGATCAAATACCAAAATCCATTAACATTTTAATTAGGCCATCAATACAGTCTCACGGGAATCCACCCGTCTTACAACTAATCACCAATGACCCCAGTAACATGGTCGAGTAACTGTGTGGTTGTAACATCGGGGGGAATCCGAGGTATCACCCTCGTTGGATTCCGAACGATGTACCCGTCAAGGTGGGCTTAGAGGAATCACCCTCGGGGGTCCCACACTTGAGGGGTTGCATGACAGAGGCGTCATCGAGAATGGTGAAAGAGGAATCACCCTCGATAACCACGACCGACTAGCTATACTACAGAGATATCATCAGCAGTACTTAGTGAGGTGTCACCCTCGGTACCCGATAGTATCTCTGTAGCGTCGTACAACAAAGGGGGGTGAATGTGCTGTGTCGGGTCTGGCTCGTCGATCAGAGATCGAGATTGAAAAACAAGCGGAGCAACTGAACTACGGGGTCAGAGGGGATCACTGCTCCACCTATACTAAGCAGATTAAAGTTACAGGACTGAAAGTAACAGTTCATCAAAAACAGGCTATGCATCAGATATAGGAGCTAACTATAACAGTAGCAAAATACTAATGCAAGCAGTAGGGAGAAAGACATAGGCGATATAGGAATGATCAAGGGGAATTTTCTTGCCTTGCTGCTCTGCGGCAAAGGACTGATCGGCAGGGTCGTAGATGTACCCGGCGGCAGCGTCAGTCTCAGGGTCTACCGGTAAGAAGAGGGGGAAGAAACAATAAATAATATCACCGATGCAACACAAAGCATGACATGGAAAGATGCAGGCTAGACATGAGCTAACGCAGCAACATCCGTCATAGACGGGTCGGAAGAATATCTGACGATGGAAAATTTCCATGTTTGCTATGCTAGGGACGCGTGACAAACGAATGGACCGCCTATCCGGGTTCGTCTCGTTTTGCTGATCAACTTTCATGTTGAAAATATTTTGATCTGACTTACGGATTATTTTATATTAATTTTCAAAGTTTTATTAATTATTTAGGAATTAAAAACAGATTTAAATGATTTAATAAAAACCCATTATGATATCATCGCGATGTCATGCTGACATCAGCAGTTGACTGGTCAACTGACCGGCGGGTCCCGAACGTCATAGGCACAAGTTTTAATATCGATTAAATATTGATTTATCAGATTAATTTAATGAGGGACCTACGTGGCATTCTCTAATCATTCTAATTAATTAATTTAACTAATATATCTATTTATTTATTTAATAAAAACATTAATTTTTTTATTATTTATTTTAACTATCGCGTGGGGCCTCCCTGTCATAGACAGCGGGTGCGTTGGCCCCACCGGTAAATGACCCTAGGCCATTTACTCATTTCATTAATCATAAATACATAACCATACACATGTCGTATTTCTCCACATGCCTATATACGCAAATACATACGTAAATACGGGTATCAATACATACATACATACATACATACGGAATACAACATTTGTTTTTTTAATTTTCTCTCAAAACTCTCATCTCCCTCTCTGTTAACAAAGAGACAGAGAACTCTCTCTGCTAACTCCACCTAGAAGAACCAAAAGTTCAAACCTTCCTACCGGTGTCTACCGTCGACGGATCGGGGTCCCGTTTGCCGGAACGGAACCGGGGCGGCGAGGAGAACGACATGGTGGGAGGAGCCCGAGGAGGGGCTCACCGACATTGACGGGAGGGGCCGGTGAAGCCGGAGTTCGCGGGAAGCGGCGGTGACGGCGAGGAGGAGGACGAGGCGGTGATGATGATGGCGTTGTTCCGGTGAGGACGGTGACGGTCGTACCGGCGAGGAGGAGCCGACCGGAGGTTTGCCGAGAGGGGCCCCGGTGAGGAGGGGCCCCCGGAGATGGAGCCGGCCGGAGTGGGTGAGACCGGCAAGAGGGACCTCGAGGAGGCCGGGGCCCCTGCCGGCGGGGTGGAGGCCGGGGGGGGGGGGGCTCGCCGGCGGGAAGGAGGAGGCCGAGGGGCGCCGGCCGAGGTGGGGCGAGGTGGAGGCCGAGGGGGGCGGCTCGCCGGCGGGAAGGAGGAGGCCGAGGGGCGCCGGCCGAGGTGGGGCGAGGTGGAGGCCGAGGGTCGTGGGGAGGGAGAGGGGTCTGCGGGAGGCAGAGGGGGTCGGCTCGCCGGTGGTGGGGGGGAGGCGCGCCGGCCGAGGTGGGGCGGATCTGAGAGGGGGGCGAGTCGTGGGGGAGGGAGTCACGGGAGAGAGGCGTGGGGGTGGGGGGCTCTCGTGGGGGTGAGGGGCTGGGACCGAGAGAGGGGAGGAGGTGGCGCTGTCGGTGGGCGGGTGGGGCCCCCCCACGAGGGGGAGGCTGGCGGCGGCGTGGGAGGCGAGTGGGAGGGAGGCGAGCGAGGAAGGGGGGTTCGCTAGGGTTTGAGCGGGAGGGGGCGCGGGTGGGCTGGCCAGTTGGGCCTTTTGGCCCAGCTCGGCTAGGGGGGTGGGGTTTTTTTTTCCCTTTTTTATTATTTCTTTCTTTCCTATTTATTTTACTAATTGATTTTTCTTTTTAAATACTTTTTTTATACTTTATTTTATGATTATTATTTTTAATACTTTCCTTTTTATATATATTCTTTTAATATTTGTAATGAACTTATAAAGTACTTTTCTTTTGCTTTCAAATTTTGGATCCGGACAAACTCGAATCAACGCGGGTGTGAGATGGGAATTCAATGACGTGGCATCATTAGCGGTTGATCACTGTAGCCTAGTTACAATAATCACTGTTGCAAAAGTCGAGGATGTCACAATTCTCCCCTACTAACAAGAATTCTCGTCCCGAGAATTAAGAGGTAGAGGGAAAGAGCCCGGGGTATTCATCACGAAGATGATCCTCGCGTTCCCAAGTGGCTTCATCTTCAGAGTGATTTGACCACTGGACCTTAAGGAACTTGGTGACCTTGCGACGAGTCTTACGTTTAGCTTGGTCGAGAATGCGGACCGGATGCTCTTTATAAGAGAGGTCTTGTTGTAGTTCAAGCATATCGTGATCCACTGCTCGAATAGGGTCCTTGAAGCAGCGACGGAGCTGAGAAACATGGAAGACATCGTGAACCTGAGAAAGGTTCGCCGGCAGTTCCAATTGATAAGCCACTCTTCCACGCCTTTCGAGAACAGTGAAAGGACCAATATAACGAGGAGCTAATTTGCCCTTGATTCCGAAACGGTGTGCACCTCTCATTCGTGTGACACGAAGATAAGCCTTTTCGCCGGGTTGATAGACCATATCTTGATGATGACGGTCATACTAACTCTTCTGATGAGACTGAGCAGCCTTCAGATTCTCATGAATAATGCGGACTTGATCTTCGGCATGTTGAATAATATCCAGACCGAAGAGTGATCGTTCCCCAGTTTCTGACCAATTCAGAGGAGTTCGACACCTTCGCCCATACAATACTTCGAAAGGGGCCATCTTCAGACTAGCTTGATAGATATTGTTGTAAGAGAACTCGGCATACGGGAGAGATTCCCCCCATTTCTTTCCGAAAGAAATGACACAAGCTCGAAGCATGTCCTCGAGAATTTGGTTGACTCGTTCAACTTGTCCCTGGGATTGAAGATGAAATGTAGTGCTGAAGGACAGATGAGTCCCCATAGCCTTCTGAAAACTTTCCCAGAATTTTGAAGTGACCAAGCTGCCACGGTCCAAACTGATTACCAACGGAATACCGTGAAGTGAAACAACTCTTGACATATAAAGATCTGCCAGCTGACTAGCATTAATCGTTTCTTTGACGGCCAGGAAATGTGCAACTTTGGACAGTCGATCAATGACGACAAGAATAGCATCATTACCTTTCTGAGATCTGGGAAAACCAGTGACGAAGTCCATTTCAACGTGGTCCCATTTCCACTCAGGAATAGAGATAGGCTGCAGAGTTCCAGCAGGCTTTTGGTGTTCTGCTTTGATACTCCGGCATATATCACATTCTGCCACATAGCGTGCAATGTCTTGTTTCATATTGGGCGACCAGAATCTTTGCCGGATGTCTTGGTACATCTTGGTACTACCCGGGTGAATAGACAATGGTTTGTCATGAGCTTCTTCCATCACCTTCCCAGTCATCCTGAGATTTTCCTTCTTATTTGGGACAAATAGGCGACCCTTGAAATACAAGGCGCCACCTTCATCAATAGTGAAAAAGGAGGGTTTACCCTTCGCAATATAGCTCTTAATCCTGTCGACATCATCGTCAAAGTCTTGCAGATTCTTTATGGAGCTCACAAGATCTGGTTCAACCACTAGGTTACTGAGGGAACCCTGATTAACAACACGAAGGTTCATCTTTTGATAATCTTCAGGAGGGGGAACAAGGTAACCCTGAGGAACAATGTGGAGGTTCAGCTTACGGAATTCCTCTTGCAGACGATAGTGAACCTGATGAACCTGGAGGTGGTTGCAGTATGACTTGCGACTTAAGGCATCAGCCATTACATTAGCCTTGCCAGGGGTATATGATATACTATAGTCAAAATCTTCTATACGCTCCATCCATCTTTGTTGACACAGGTTCAGCTCCGGTTTAGTGAACAAGTACTTCAGACTTTGATGGTCGGTGTAGATTTCACAGCGATTACCGACAAGGTATTGTCGCCATTCCTTCAATGCATGAATGACCGCGGCAAGCTCGAGATCATGAACTGGGTAGTTCTCTTCATGAGCACGCAGTTGACGTGAAGCATAAGCGATCACCTTGAGATCCTGCATTAGGACACAACCTATTCCTTGACGAGAAGCATCACAGTATATGACGAAGTCCCTTTTCGTATATGGAGGAGCAAGTACTGTAGCGGACGTCAGTTTGTCCTTGAGCGCCTGGAAACTTTCCTGAAATTTATCAGTCCATTCATACTTAACACCTTTGTGAAGCAGGTTGGTTAAGGGCTTCGCAATCTTGGAGAAGTTCTCGACGAATCGACGACAATAGCTGGCAAGTTCGAGAAAACTTCTGACTTGCTTGACATTCTTCGGGGGAGTCCAGTCAAGAATAGCTTGAATTCGTTCGGGATTGACCGCAATACCATCCTTGGAAATCACATGACCAAGGTAAGTCACTTCGTCTAGCCAGAACTCACATTTGGAATACTTCGCATAGAGTTTATGCTCCCGAAGCTTATCCAGTACAAGACGAAGATGTTCAGCATGCTCTTCTTTGTTCTTCGAAAATACCAGAATATAATCCAGATTTACCACGACGAATTTGTCGAGGTAGTCCATGAATATATAATTCATCAGTCGAGAGAAGGTTGCCGGTGCATTGGTTAAGCCGAAGGACATGACGGTGTACTCCTATGATCCATATCGAGTAACAAAGGCGGTCTTTGGAATATCCTCCTTGCGAACACGGATCTGGTGGTATCCCAATCTCAAGTCGAGCTTAGAGAAAACGGTGGAACCAGCAAGTTGATCATACAAATCATTTATCCGAGGGAGAGGATATTTGTTTTGAATAGTGGCCTGGTTGATAGGACGATAGTCTTGAACCAATCGATTTGTCCCATCCTTCTTCTTAACAAAGAGAGAAGGCGCTCCCCAAGCAGAGGAACTCGGACGGATGAAACCCAGACGGAGCGAGTTGTCAATTTCTTGCTTAAGTTCAAGGAGTTCATGTGGTGGCATTTTATAAGGACGCTTGGCAATAGGAGTGGTACCGGGTACCAAGTCAATGACAAACTCAACAGCTCGAGCAGGGGGAATCCCCGGAAGTTCTTCTGGAAAGACATCTTGGAACTCTCGGACCACTGGAATGTTTTCAATCCCTTCAAGAGGCGACGCATTTAATGCATTCAAAGCATACAGCCGTGCCTCAGCATTACGGACGAGATGAGCATGGTAGCTTACTAGTTCATCTGAAGGGTGTAGGAGGTGGACGGTTTTGGTGGCACAAACGATCGATGTCGTATGAGCTTTCAACCAGTCCATCCCCAATATGAGATCAATGTTGGATGACTTTAGTAGGATGGGGTTGGCAAGGAATCCTAATCCTTCAATTTCAACTAGAGCATGGGGGCAAACCACAGAGGTTCGGCATTCGCCCCCAGGGGTGTTTACCACTATGGGATGTTCATCTCTTCGCTCCTAATGTCATGCATGTATGCAAAATTTTCCGACATAAAGGAATGCGATGCTCCTGTATCAAACAATACAGAAGCAGGTACTGAGTTAACGAGAAGTGTACCCATCACGGTAGCAGGCTGGTCTTGAGCTTGACCCATATCAATGTTGTTGGCCTGACCACGAACATAAGCAGGCTTAGTGTTGAAGTTGCGGTTCTGGTTGTTGCCACGGCCAGTTGCGGGAAGTGTCAGCTGATTCGGATTCTGCCTGCAGTCTCTAGCACGGTGACCTGGACGGCCACACTTGAAGCATAGCCCGTCCTCAGGACGGGAAGGAGGAACTCGAGGCAGTGGAGCTGGGAGCCTCGGCTGCCTAGGTGGTGGTGGAGGCAGGCGAGGTGCAACATAGGACGGCCTCGGAGTAGGAGCAGGTGCATGGTACATGTTGTTGGGAATCCAGATCTTCCGCTTCTGTGCAGATGAGCCCGAAGATGAGCCCATGTCACGGTTGCGCTTGCTGCTATCTTTGTATTCCTGCAGACCAGTCTCAACCTGAATAGCCTTGTCCACGAGGGTGGCGAAATCAGCATAGTCCTGAACGAGGAGTGTGAGCTTGATATCAGGGTGGAGGCCTTCACGGAACTTCTCCTGCCTGCGTGCATCAGTCGCAATGTCTTCTTCAGCATAGCGAGATAATTCCAGAAATTCCCGCTGATAAGCATCCACAGTCTTGTTGCCCTGGACCAAGTTGTGGAATTCACGCTTCTTCCGGTCCATGATTCCCTGGGGAATGTATCGAGCACGCAAAGCAGCCTTGAACTCTGCCCAAGTGATGATAGTTCCATCGGGCTGAGAGCGCCTGTGGCTGTCCCACCATTGAGCAGCGGGACCCTTCAGAAAGTAGGCGGCAAAGTTGACATAGCTCGCCAGGGGCACATTGGAAGACTCCAGCTCATAAGAAATGTCACGGAGCCAGTCATCAGCATCTAGAGGCTGAGTTGACCTGCGGTAGATCGCAGGGTTGAGACGGCAGAAGTCTTGCAATGTCACGCCTTGTGGTTGGTTCATGTTCGGCCTTTGGAACTGATCCATGAGCCCTTGCATAAACTGGCAGTTCAGCTCAAACTGTTGGATCATTCCCGCCATATACTCAGGAGGCGGGGGTGGTGCATCGTTGGCAGGGCCACGCGAGCGGCCAGCTGGTCTAACCATCCTGTTAAATATTTAGCAGGGGTAGTTTAGCTTAAAGTAATTGAAAGGCATCGCACGCATTCATGAAGTAATCAAGCATAATGAAAGGGAAATGCGATAGATACTCCATAGTAGTTGAGTTCGACATACAGACCCATACATAAGTTCGATTACAGACTAACGATTAAAAATTCGAAATTTGGCGATAGCCCGGACGCATTTGACGATACCCTGGACTCACTAGGCGGCGCGCAGGCACGCGGTGGAAGAGTACCACAACGAGATGTAGCGATAAGGCTATATCAACGTCGGAGAGGACGATCGAATCCTGGTAGCTGGCGGTGATAGAAGGTAAGGACAGGACCCTGTGTCCCGTTGTGACTCTGGCGAGGGTACCGCATCCAGTCGAGCAGCTATGGTCCAAGTGCAGGGGTTCTACCCCCAACATCAGTCCACTCGAGAGCTGATGGTAGCTCTGTCCTGCTCGGCTCGCGGATGCGCATAGGTGGAACCCTCGGACAGTGTGATGCCTGTAGCTCTGTCAACGCGTCGTAAAGACGAGCGCGCGTAGCATACAACTCCACAGTAAGAGCTCGGAAAGCACGATCCATTGCCTCGGTGTACTGCACCAGAATCCGCGCGTCGTAGAGACGCGTCACGTAGGGGGCGCAGACAGCGACGTAGGAACGGTCGCTGCGCTCCCGAACGTCAGAAGCGTAGGCAGTGAGATCAGACCCAGTCTCATCCCCAGAAGGAGCATGCGGGATGTATTTGAAAGGGCTCTCCTCCAGGTGAGGGTACGCTCCACGGAGACGGGTGATGGCGATGTAGGCCGCATCATGGACGGCCATCTCGACCGACACTCCAATACCATAGAACACGTGGCGCTCGAGGGTCTCGCCGCCCCTCTGGTCGAAGATGCGAACCTCAGCCTGGTACTGGTGTTGGGGAACGTCGCATGGGAAACAAAAATTTTCCTACGCGCACGAAGACCTATCATGGTGATGTCCATCTACGAGAGGGGATGAGTTATCTACGTACCCTCATAGACCGTACAGCAGAAGCGTTAGAGAACGCGGTTGATGTAGTGGAACGTCCTCACGTCCCTCGATCCACCCCGCGAACAATCCCGCGATCAGTCCCACGATCTAGTACCGAACGGACGGCACCTCCGCGTTCAGCACATGTACAGCTCGACGATGATCTCGGCCTTCTTGATCCAGCAAGAGAGACGGAGAGGTAGAAGAGTTCTCCGTCAGCGTGACGGCGTTCCGGAGGTTGGTGATGACCTTGTCTCAACAGGGCTCCGCCCGAGCTCCGCAGAAACGCGATCTAGAGGAAAAACCGTGGAGGTATGTGGTCGGGCTGCCGTGGAAAAACCGTCTCAAATCAGCCCTAAAACCTCCGTATATATAGGTGGGAGGTAGGGGGCCTTGCCTTGGGGCTCAAGGAGCCCCAAGGGGGTCGGCCGAGTCCAAGGGGGAGGACTCTCCCCCCCCCCCAAATCGAGTTGGACTAGGTTTGGTGGGAGGGAGTCCCCCTTCCTTCCCACCTCCTCCTTTTTTTTCTTTCTCTCTTGATTTTCTTCTCCTTGGCGCATAGGGCACTTGTGGGATGTCCCACCAGCCCACTAAGGGCTGGTGTGTCTCCCCCAAGGCCTATGGGCTTCCCTGGGGTGGGTTGCCTCCCCCGGTGAACTCCCGGAACCCATTCGTCATTCCCGGTACATTCCCGGTAACTCCGAAAACCTTCCGGTAATCAAATGAGGTCATCCTATATATCAATCTTCGTTTCCGGACCATTCCAGAAACCCTCGTGACGTCCGTGATCTCATCCGGGACTCCGAACAACATTCGGTAACCAACCATATAACTCAAATACGCATAAAACAACGTCGAACCTTAAGTGTGCAGACCCTGCGAGTTCGAGAACTATGTAGACATGACCCGAGAGGCTCCTCGGTTAATATCCAATAGCGGGACCTGGATGCCCATATTGGATCCTACATATTCTACGAAGATCTTATCGTTTGAACCTCAGTGCTAAGGATTCATATAATCCCGTATGTCATTCCCTTTGTCCTTCGGTATGTTACTTGCCCGAGATTCGATCGTCAGTATCCGTATACCTATTTCAATCTCGTTTACCGGCAAGTCTCTTTACTCGTTCTGTAATACAAGATCCCGCAACTTACACTAAGTTACATTGCTTGCAAGGCTTGTGTGTGATGTTGTATTACCGAGTGGGCCCCGAGATACCTCTCCGTCACACGGAGTGACAAATCCCAGTCTTGATCCATACTAACTCAACTAACACCTTTGGAGATACCTGTAGAGCACCTTTATAGTCACCTAGTTACGTTGCGACGTTTGATACACACAAAGCATTCCTCCGGTGTCAGTGAGTTATATGATCTCATGGTCATAGGAATAAATACTTGACACGCAGAAAACAGTAGCAACAAAATGACACGATCAACATGCTACGTCTATTAGTTTGGGTCTAGTCCATCAGATGATTCTCCTAATGATGTGATCCCGTTATCAAGTGACAACACTTGCCTATGGCCAGGAAACCTTGACCATCTTTGATCAACGAGGTAGTCAACTAGAGGCTTACTAGGGACAGTGTTTTGTCTATGTATCCACACAAGTATTGTGTTTCCAATCAATACAATTATAGCATGGATAATAAATGATTATCATGAACAAAGAAATATAATAATAACTAATTTATTATTGCCTCTAGGGCATATTTCCAACAACTGGTACTGGTTGTACTCGCGGAAATCCTCGAACACAGTGTACTCGGGGTACCAGCGATATCCCAGCCTGGTCAGGAGATCGACCAAAATAGCCGGGAACCCAGTCGTCTCAGTGGCCTGTGTCAGGCGCACGTGCTGTCTTGCGGGACGCATCTGAAAATAAGATTGACGGATGTCAATGACAGTGTGTGTAATACATATTCAGGAGAAAAAGAGTATATAGTCCAGCTCCGGATTGATGTGATTCGAGAACCTAATGTTAGAGTTAGTAAAACTTTGACCCGAAAGAGAAGAGAAAGTAGAGCCCAGAGTATAGGAAAGGAGTAAAAGATACTAATACCACCCAATTGAGATGTGGGCCCGTAAGCCACAACATTAGTGTTAGTAAAGTTTTTCAAACACTAGACTCAACTTCGGCCAAGGAGTTGGAAAGGGGGCTACCTACACGCAGTCGGCTCTGATACCAACTTGTGACGCCCTCGGCTTAATCGTACGCTAAACATACACGCAAATGCGTACGACCAAACCCAAGGACTCACGGGAAGATATCACAACACAACTCTAGACACAAATAAAACAACATCAGCTTCATATTACAAGCCAGGGGCCTCGAGGGCTAGAATACGAAAGCTCGATAAACACACGAGTCAGCGGAAGCAACAAATATCTGAGTACAGACATAAAACATGGGGTGCCTTAGAGAAGGCTAGCACAAAATATACAACAATCGAACGAGGCGAGGCCTCCTGCCTGGGAACCTCCTAACTACTCCTAATCATCAGCGGCCTCCACGTAGTAGTAGGCACCGTCGGGGTAGCAGTCGTCGGCGGCGGGGACCTCCATCTCCTAGGCTCCATCATCTGGTCGCAGCAACGGATCAAGGGGACAAGGGGGGAGCAAAGCAGCGCTGAGTACTCATCCAAGGTACTCGCAAGTATTACATCAGCACTATTCTAATTATGCATCAGTATCAAAGAAGGGGGTTATATGTGGACTGACTGCAGCAATGCGAGAATAGAGAGAGAAGGCCTAGTCCTATCGAAGACTAGCATCTTCAGGGTCTTGCAGCAATAGACGAGAGTAGAACAGGGGTAACACATAAATAGTCATATTGTTGCAGCAATATTAAAGTGAGGTCACGCCTAAAGATCCTCCCTCGACTCCCTGCGAGGAAGCAATCCCGAGGCAAACTAATTCCAGTTAAGTAACAATTGTAGTTGTAAAAGATCGGGGCACAACTCCAAGTCGTCCTGTAACCGTGGACACGGCTATCCGAATAGTTAAATTTTCATCCCTGCAGGGGTGCACCACATGTCCCGTCACGCTCGATAACACTCTGGCCGGACATACTTTTCTGGGTCCTGCCCGGCCTCGGAATATCGACATGTGGCAGCCCCACCTAAGGCTAATCAGAGAGGCCAGCCCGCCGGTCTAAATCCTAAACACAAAGGGTTCATGGGCCCAGTTCCCCTTCACGCTCCTGCACGTGGCATGGGCGGCCGACGTCAGTCCTAGCATCCCTTAATCACAAGCGCGATGCATCTCGGGACCACTCGGGCGCGCGCCGCTACATTGCTGTTATCTGAAAAGTTTCGGCTGATACCGTGACGCCGAGTACCCATAATTCTTCCCGCGTAGCCGGTTAGTGCGAAAAGGTCTCCGACCAACCCAGATCAAATACCCAAATCCATTAACATTTTAATTAGTCCATCAACACAGTCTCACGGGAATCCACCCGTCTTACAACTAATCACCAATGATCCCAGTAACATGGTCGAGTAACTGTGTGGTTGTAACATCGGGGGGAATCCGAGGTATCACCCTCGTTGGATTCCGAACGATGTACCCGTCAAGGTGGGCTTAGAGGAATCACCCTCGGGGGTCCCACACTTGAGGGGTTGCACGACAGAGGCGTCATCGAGAATGGTAAAAGAGGAATCACCCTCGATAACCACGACCGACTAGCTATACTACAGAGATATCGTCAGGAGTACTTAGTGAGGTGTCACCCTCGGTACCCGATAGTATCTCTGTAGCGTCGTACAACAAAGGGGGGTGAATGTGCTGTGTCGGGTCTGGCTCGTCGATGAGAGATCGAGATTTAAAAACAAGCGGGAAACTGATCTACGGGGTCAGAGGAGATGACTGCTCCACCTATACTAAGCAGATTAAAGGTACAGGACTGAAAGTAGCAGTTCAATAAAAACACGCTATGCATCAGATATAGGAGCTAACTATAACAGTAGCAAAGTACTAATGCAAGCAGTAGGGAGAAAGACATAGGCGATATAGGAATGATCAAGGGGAATTTGCTTGCCTTGCTGCTCTGCGGCAAAGGACTGATCGGCAGGGTCGTAGATGTACCCGGTGGCAGCGTCAGTCTCGGGGTCTACCGGTAAGAAGAGGGGGAAGAAACAATAAATAATAGCACCGATGCAACACAAAGCATGACATGGAAAGATGCAGGCTAGACATGTGCTAACGCAGCAACATCCGTCATAGACGGGTCGGAAGAATATCTGACAATATTTTCCGGGTCTCGGGCTACTACCGGTTGTACTAGAAATGATGGACAATTTCCATGTTTGCTATGCTAGGGACGCGTGACAGACGAATGGACCGCGTATCCGGGTTCGTCTCGTTTTGCTGATCAACTTTCATGTTGAAAATATTTTGATCTGACTTACGGATTATTTTATATTAATTTTCAGAGTTTTATTAATTATTTAGGAATTAAAAACAGATTTAAATGATTTAATAAAAACCCATTATGACATCATCGCGATGTGATGCTGACATCAGCAGTTGACTGGTCAACTGACCAGCGGGTCCCGAACATCATAGGCACAAGTTTTAATATCGATTAAATATAGATTTATCAGATTAATTTAATGAGGGACCCACGTGGCATTCTCTAATTATTCTAATTAATTAATTTAACTAATATATCTATTTATTTATTTAATAAAAACATTAATTTTTTTATTATTTATTTTAACTATCGCGTGGGGCCTCCCTGTCATAGACAGCGGGTACGTTGGCCCCATCGGTAAGTGACCCTAGGCCATTTACTCATTTCATTAATCACAAATACATAACCATACACATGTCGTATTTCTCCACATGCCTATATACGCAAATACATACGTAAATACGAATATCAATACATACATACATACATACAGAATACAACATTTGTTTTTTTTTATTTTCTCTCAAAACTCTCATCTCCCTCTCTATTAACAGAGAGACAAAGAACTCTCTCTGCTAACTCCACCTAGAAGAACCAAAAGTTCAAACCTTCCTACCGGAGTCTACCGTCGACGGATCGGGGTCCCGTTTGCCGGAACGGAACCGGGGCGGCGAGGAGAACGACATGGTGGGAGGAGCCCAAGGAGGGGCTCACCGACGTTGACGGGAGGGGCCGGTGAAGCCGGAGTTCGCGGGAAGCGGCGGTGACGGCGAGGAGGAGGACGAGGCGGTGATGATGATCGCGTTGTTCCGGTGAGGACGGTGACGGTCGTGCCGGCGAGGAGGAGCCGGCCGGAGGTTCGCCGAGAGGGGCCCCGGTGTGGAGAGGCCCCCAGAGATGGAGCCGGCCGGAGTGGGTGAGGCCGGCAAGAGGGACCTCGAGGAGGCCGGGGCCCCTGCCGACGGGGTGTAGGCCGAGGGGGGGGGCGGCACGCCGGCGGGAAGGAAGAGGCCAAGGGGCGCCGCCCGAGGTGGGGCGAGCTGGAGGCCGAGGGGGGCGGCTCGCCGACGGGAAGGAGGAGGCCGAGGGGCGCCGGCCGAGGTGGGGCGAGGTGGAGGCCGAGGTTCGTGGGGAGGGAGAGGGGTCTGCCGGAGGGAGAGGGGGTCGGCTCGCTGGCGGGGGGGCGGAGGCGCGCCGGCCGAGGTGGGGCGGATCTGAGAGGGGGGGGGCGAGTCGTGGGGGAGGGAGTCACGGGAGAGAGGCGTGGGGGTGGGGGGCTCTCGTGGGGGTGAGGGGCTGGGACCGAGAGAGGGGAGGAGGTGGCGCTGTCGGTGGGCGGGTGGGGCCCGCCCACGAGGGGGAGGCTGGCGGCGGCGTGGGAGGCGAGTGGGAGGGAGGCGAGCGAGGCAGGGGGGTTCGCTAGGGTTTGAGCGGGAGGGCGCGCGGGTGGGCTGGCCAGCTGGGCCTTTTGGCCCAGCTCGGCCAGGGGGGTGGGGGTTGTTTTTTTTTCCCCTTTTTTATTATTTCTTTCTTTCCTATTTATTTTACTAATTGATTTTTCTTTTTATATACTTTTTTTTACACTTTATTTTATCATTATTATTTTTAATACTTTCCTTTTTATATACGTTCTTTTAATATTTGTAATGAACTTATAAAGTACTTTTCTTTTGCTTTCAAATTTTGGATCCGGACAAACTCGAATCAACGCGGGTCTGAGATGAGAATTCGATGACGTGGCATCATTAGCGGTTGATCACTGTAGCCCAGTTACAATAATCACTGTTGCAAAAGTCGAGGATGTCATAGATGGGGACTCACCTATCTTTTAGCACTGCTTTCCATCCCCAATCAAGTGGTCAAGTAGAAAGAGTGAATCAAATCCTAGAAGATATGCTCCGAGCTTGTGTTATATCGTTCGGTATGAATTGGGAGAAGTGCCTTCCATTCGCCGAATTTGCTTATAACAATAGTTATCAATCAAGCTTGGGCAAAGCTCCTTTTGAAGTTCTCTATGGACGAAGATGTCGAACACCTCTTAATTAGTCAGAAACCGGAGAGAGGCAACTCTTTGGCCCGGATATGATCCAGGATGCAGAAGAGCAGGTTCGCATTATTCGTGAAAAGTTGAAAACAGCCCAGTCTCGTCAAAAGAGCCAATATGATCGTCATCATAAGGCTGTGACCTTTGAAGTTGACGAGAAGGCTTACCTTCGGGTTACACCTTTGAAGGGTACCCATCGATTCGGTATCAAGGGCAAGTTGGCTCCTCGTTACATTGGTCCTTTTCGCATTCTTGCCAAACGAGGAGAAGTTGCCTACCAGTTGGAACTTCCTCCGCATCTTTCCAAGGTTCATGATGTTTTCCACGTCTCGCAACTCAGGCGTTGCTTTTCGGATCCTATCCGTGAAGTGGACCACGAAATGCTTGATCTCCAAGATAACCTTTCATACTGAGAATACCCCGTGCGTATTCTTGATCAAGCTGAGCGTACCGCTCGACGTCGAAACCTCAAGTTTCGTAAAGTTCAATAGTCAAATCATTCTGAAAAGGAGGCAACTTGGGAAAGAGAGGATCGTCTCCGACTTGAGTATCCTGCGTTATTCCCGACGACTTCTAAATCTCGGGGCGAGATTCTTTTGAGTCGGGGTGAGTTGTCACATCCCTGACACCTTAATCAAGTTAGCTTTGTGCTCATGTTTTCTTTGCATTGCATCTAGGAAATTTTCAACAAGAACAAAGTAAGTGGTGAAGGAAAACTCAAAAACCCTAGCCACCTCTCAAATTAAAGGAAATTTCAAACTAGTTAAAATCAATGAACCCAAAATGGCCTCAAGAAAAGTTCAACTTTTCTAATAATTCTTGGAAACAAATAAGCAATGAAGGAAACCATTTCTTTTATATTCTTGGCATTTTAAATAAATGCAAAAAGCTACTGGTTTCAAGTTTAAAATTTGAAATCAGAAACTTTAAGCTTTCAAAAATGTTGAAAACTTTAGGAATGGTTGGAAATATTCCAACTAATATTCTGGTGTGTTCAAAATGTTTTTACAAACTATTTTGGGAGCTGAAATAAATAGCAAAACAACAGTTAGCAAAACAGAAACGAAACAGAAAAGAAAAGAGAAGGAAAAGAGGAAAAACCTTACCTGTCGCCTGAGAAGGCCCAGCCCACCAGGGGCAGGGTCGTCTTCTTCCTCTGCCTTCTGGCAGAGGGGAGATCGACCACGGCGGTCCCCTCCACCTCCTGCTTCGCCGTGGCGGCCTCCAGAGCCCCCCAGGACAGCGCGACAGCGGGGATATCCACCCCGAGCCCGTCCCTATCCGTTCCCCAGCTCTAGTTTCCCCCTCCTCTCGGGATCTCTTCTCCCTCCTTGTACCGCCATTGCCAAGAGCTCGAGCTCGAGCTGCCGCGCCTCTAGCCACAGAACCTCCCTTCCGAGTAGTCAAGTAGCTTTGCCTCGTCGAGTTGGTTCTCTCTGCAACGGCTGAAGTCTCCCCGAGCTCTGCAACGTCCCCAACGCCATCCTCTTCAACCTTCAGTCGCCGGCAAATCGACGGTGAAACACCGGCAACAACCCCTCCCCGAGCAGTCTGAGCCTAGCTTCACCTCCACCGTGAGCCTGCGATCATTTCCCCTCTCCTTCACCTCGGATCCGTGTCCCCTAGCCACTGGACCATCAAACCCATACTCCGGCAGCCGCCCCGGCTCGTCGCCGGCTTGCTCCGGCCACCTATAGCCCGCCCTGAGGCCAGCGCTGGATGAGGTCGAGCCTGGAGATCACTCCAGTGCTCTTGGCATCCTCTTCCAAGCACCACAGCACGATATAGCGTGTCTCCGCTGAGGTTCTGCCACGGATCTGGTCGCCGCCGGCCAGGCTCCGGCGAGGAACGACGTGGCCAGCCTAACCCAGTAGTTTAAAGCCTAAACACTCGCTGACAGTGGGCCCAAGGCCAAGTCAAACCCACTTAGGCGCTGGTCAGTGCGGGATTAGCCCCTGAGACGCTGACCAGTGGGTCCCCCCTGTCAGTTTTGACCTGATCAGGTCAGTTGACCTGCTGATGTCATGCTGACGCAATAAAGGGGTTTTCCAGTATAAAAATAATTCCAGAAATGTTTAAAACTTCAAAATATCATAGAAATTAATCTCTAACTCCAATGAAAATAATTTATATATGAAAAAGTATCAGAAAAATTCAAGGAATCTAAATATGTCATTTTGAAACATGTTTCGAAATGTTACTGAACCCAAACATGCAGATTAATGAATAAGTTAATTCTTATAAATACTTTATAGATGGAATTTGGAAAATATTTAAATTTCACTATAAATGACATAATCAAACACTGTCCAAATTACAAACCAGCAACCTAACATGTCATCCCATGCATGTTAAAATCAAGTTGATCTGAGCATCAGGTCGAATCAATTAAAATGGTATCCGAGAATACCTCGTTTGTAGTGATATTTGAATTTGATTCAAATCAACTTCAAACCTAATACATGTTAGCTATAATAGTATACCATCTTGCATTCTCATGCCATGCTCATCAATGATCTTGATTGCATATGTTTGATATTGATTGTTGTCATTCCTTTCGGTAGGCTCCGCTCCCCCGGATTCCACCGAATATCCGTCTGACGGATATTGTCACTCCTCTGAGCAACAAGGCAAGCAACCATTTTGATCATCCCGATAAATCCCATGTTCTTGCTCCTGCACTTACTTATTGCATTAAGATCAAATGCTTCAAATGCTTTTGCCACGTTAGTTGAACCCACTTCCTTTGCATGACCTATCCTTCTCACAGTAAATAGCTGAACCTTGCAACCTAGCATACCTGGTAGTTGCTTGAGCCATGATGTGCCTTATCCTGCTATGCATGCTATGCTTAGAGTTGTATATGGTCTGTCATCTGGGAGATGAACAGAATTGTGAGAATGTGTTCGGTAAGCAAAGGTTGTGTGTTGAACCTGATTTGGTAAAGGTACCGGTGAAAGGCTGTGTAGGAGTACATGGCGGCTTGTTTCATTGGAACCGTCCTTAGGAACTGAGTTCCGTGTATGTAATCCAAGACGAGATACTACCACATGCTGGGCCCTGAAATATGACCCCGCTCGACTTATTAATCGCTTAGTACTCGGTCCAGGAGTTGCAAGTAGTTTCTCGTGTTTATAGTCATGCTGGAGGCCGTGCATGGTGCTGACCTGAGAGGTGGGCTGTGATGCGGTAGGCAGTGGCACGGTGTACCAGGTGGCACCCGGATGGTGGGCTTGGGAACCCTGCCAACATCGTTTGGGGCCATGGCGGAAACATTGGCCAGACTTCCGTGCGGGTTACCCTCAGATAGGTGATAGACCAGGACTAGGTACTAATGTGGTTAACGGTCGTGGCCGACTCCCTCGCTGGGCTTCCGCTTGAAAGTTGCCGAGGTGCATGACGTGCACATGGCGATAAGTGGCGAGAGCGTGTTTGACGAAGTACACCCCTGCAGGGTTATGATCTATTCGAATAGCCGCGTCCGCGGATATGGACTACTTGGAGACATATGTTGTTCATAGATAACTTAAATGGCTACTCATAAAATTGTCAAGATAAGCGTGAGTGTCGTGGACGGCATTTCCGTATGGAGACGGAATGAATCCATGATGGAGTATTGTTGTGGTGTTAGTGGAATCGAGTGCGAGAAATCAAGTTGTCAAAATTATTTAAAAATGCAAGTTGTCTAGCCACGAGTCAAATGCTGGCTTTCCGCATGAAACCCCACAATACCTTATTGATACTTTGCATGAGTAGATAGTTATCCTAAAGTCTTGCTGAGTACCTCCGTACTCATGTTTGCTTAATAAATGTTGCAGAGGTTGCTAATGACCCTAATGGAGGGTTCTTCATAGACATCGACGACGACGAGTAGCTGGTGTCCCTGCTACGATCTGGCCCTAGGTTGTGTCTGTAGTATAGTCAGGCCATGTGCCTTCTAGTTGCACCTGTCTGTACTCAGACAGTTTTAAACACTTCCGCTAGCTTGTAACTGAATGACTGCTATTATGGGTCGTGAGACCCTTACTGTGTAATATTATGTGTGTGGCTCTTCCGAGCCACTTAAATAAAGCTTGTATGTTTATGGTTATGTTGTGATGCCATCGATGTATCTATACATATCGGTATGCCATGCGTACGTGTGTCGTACTTGATATGTATGGGGTTCGACTACCTAGCCGTGAACTTTAGTAGCACTCCTTACACGGAAATGCCCCTTTGTGATCCAACGAGCCATGGTAGCTCGCTACTGCTCCGGACACATTGGTTGACCGGCATGTGTCCTTCTTAGCTGTTGTGTGTGTCCCCTTTGGGGAAATGTCACGCGATGTAATGGAGTCCTTGTAGCTTGCTACGACTCGTCTACACTCGCTGGTGACCGACACCTGCTTTGTTGGGTCATGTATGCCTGTCCTTGTGCGGTACTGCCACTTTGGTTTATGACCAGACTTGTCGATCCGGGTTGTTTGACATTGGAATGCTAGCGACACAATTGCATACATGAATCAAAAGGCGCAAACGGTCTCGGCTAAGGTAAGGCTGCAACCATGGAGTTAACCGTGCGTGAGACCGCAAAGAGACGCGATGTGTTACAAGCTGGATTCCTATGGCTTAGGATCGGGGTCCCGACAATTTTGAGCTATAAGACCATGAAATTGAAAAGAATTTGAAATGAACTCTGAAAAGGTTCCAAGTTGGCATGGTCTCATCATTTCACCCACATAGCATGTGCGAGAAAGTTGAGAGGATTACGACAAAAACTGGATGCACTTCGTGTACAAAACGGACAATCTCTTTTGAAGTATCAGGGTTTCATACGGAAACTTGTGTGTTACAAAGGGATTTCATTTTTTTGAACTTATTTGAACTCCATAGTTTTTCTGTGTTCAAAATGCACCATTCAAAGGCACATCATCAATTTACAACCCGTTTTGACTTCATTTGTTATTTTTCATGCATTTACTGATTATTTTGAGCTATAAGACCATGAAATTGAAAAGCATTTGAAATGAACTCTGAAAAGGTTCCAAGTTGGCATGGTATCATCATTTGACCCACATAGCATGTGCGTGAAAGTTGAGAGGGTTACGGCAAAAACTGGATGTACTTCGTGTACAAAACGGACAATCTCTTTCGAAGTATTAGGGTTTCATATGGAAACTCGTGTGTTACAAAGGGATTTCATTTTTTCGAACTTATTTGAACTCCATAGTTTTTCTATGTTCAAAATGCACCATTCAAAGCCACATCATCTATTTACAACCCTTTCTGACTTTATTTGTTATTTTTCATGCATTTACTGATTATTTTGAGCTATAAGACCATGAAATTGAAAAGCATTTGAAATGAACTCTGAAAAGGTTCCAAGTTGGCATGGTATCATCATTTCACCCACATAGCATGTGCGAGAAAGTTGAGCGGATTATGGCAAAAACTGGATGCACTTCGTGTACAAAACGGACAGTCTCTTTCAAAATATCAAGGTTTCATACGGAAACTCGTGTGTTACAAAGGGATTTCATTTTTTTGAACTTATTTGAACTCCATAGTTTTTATGTGTTCAAAATGCACCATTCAAAGCCACATCATCAATCTACAACCCTTTCTGACTTTATTTGTTATTTTTCATGCATTTAGTGATTATTTTGAGCTATAAGACCATGAAATTGAAAAGCATTTGAAATGAACTCTCAAAAGGTTCCAAGTTGGCATGGTATCATCATTTCACCCACATAGCATGTGCGAAAAAGTTGAGAGGGTTACGGGAAAAACTCGATGCACTTCTTGTACGTAACGGACAGTCTCTTTCGAAGTATTAAGGTTTCATACGGAAACTCGTGTGTTACAAAGGGATTTCATTTTTTTGAACATATTTGAACTCCATAGTTTTTATGTGTTCAAAATGCACCATTCAAAGCCACATCATCAATCTACAACCCTTTCAGACTACATTTGTTATTTTTCATGCATTTAGTGATTATTTTGAGCTATAAGACCATGAAATTGAAAAGCATTTGAAATGAACTCTGAAAAGGTTCCAAGTTGGCTTGGTATCATCATTTCACCCACATAGCATGTGCGAAAAAGTTGAGAGGGTTACGGCAAAAACTCGATGCACTTCTTGTACGTCACGGCCAGTCTCTTTCGAAGTATCAGGGTTTCATACGGAAACTCGTCTATTATAAAAGTTTTTCCATGTTGAAAATGCATCATTCAAAGCCAGATCATCAATTTACAACCCTTTGTGACTTCATTTTTTATTTTCATGCAATTACTGATTATTTTGAGCTATAAGACCATGAAATTGAAAAGCATTTGAAATGAACTCTGACAAGGTTCCAAGTTGGCATTGTATCATCATTTCACCCACATAGCATGTGTGAGAAAGTTGAGAGGGTTGCGGCAAAAACTGGATGCACTTCCTGCACAAAACGGACAATCTCTTTCGAAGTATCACGGTTTCATACGGAAACTCGTGTGTTACAAAGGGATTTCATTTTTTGAACTTATTTGAACTCCATAGTTTTTATGTGTTGAAAATGCATCATTCAAAGCCAGATCATCAATTTACAACCCTTTGTGACTTCATTTGTTATTTTCATGCAATTACTGATTATTTTGAGCTATAAGACAATGAAATTGAAAAGCATTTGAAATGAACTCTAACAAGGATCCAAGTTGGCATTGTATCATCATTTCACCCACATAGCATGTGCGAGAAAGTTGAGAGGGTTGCGGCAAAAACTGGATGCACTTCCTGCACAAAACGGACAATCTCTATCGAAGTATCACGGTTTCATACGAAAACTCGTGTGTTACAAAGGGATATCATTTTTTGAACTTATTTGAACTCCATAGTTTTTCTGTGTTCAAAATGCACCATTCATAGCCACATCATCAATTTACAACCCTTTTCTGACTTCATTTGTTATTTTTCTTGCATTTACTGATTATTTTGAGCTATAAGACCATGAAATTGAAAAGCAATTGAAATGAACACTGAAAAGGTTCCAAGTTGGCATGGTATCATCATTTCACCCACATCGCATGTGTGAGAAAGTTGAGAGGCTTACGGCAAAAACTGGATGCACTTCGTGTACAAGACGGACAATCTTTTTTGAAGTAACAGGGTTTCATACAGAAACTCGTGTGTTACAAAGGGATTTTATTTTTTGAACTCCATAGTTTTTCTGTGTTCAAAATGCACCATTCAAAGGCAGATCATCAATTTACAACCCGTTTAGACTTCATTTGTTATTTTTCATGCATTTACTGATTATTTTGAGCTATAAGACCATGAAATTGAAAAGCATTTGAAATGAACTCTGAAAAGGTTCCAAGTTGGCATGGTATCATCATTTGACCCACATAGCATGTGCGAGAAAGTTGAGAGGGTTACGGCAAAAACTGGATGCACTTCGTGTACAAAACGGACAATCTCTTTCGAAGTATTAGGGTTTCATATGGAAACTCGTGTGTTACAAAGGGATTTCATTTTTTTGAACTTATTTAAACTGCATAGTTTTTCTATGTTCAAAATGCACCATTCAAAGCCACATCATCTATTTACAACCCTTTCTGACTTTATTTGTTATTTTTCATGCATTTACTGATTATTTTGAGCTATAAGACCATGAAATTGAAAAGCATTTGAAATGAACTCTGAAAAGGTTCCAAGTTGGCATGGTATCATCATTTCACCCACATAGCATGTGCGAGAAAGTTGAGCGGATTATGGCAAAAACTGGATGCACTTCGTGTACAAAACGGACAGTCTCTTTCAAAATATCAAGGTTTCATACGGAAACTCGTGTGTTACAAAGGGATTTCATTTTTTTGAACTTATTTGAACTCCATAGTTTTTATGTGTTCAAAATGCACCATTCAAAGCCACATCATCAATCTACGACCCTTTCTGACTTTATTTGTTATTTTTCATGCATTTAGTGATTATTTTGAGCTATAAGACCAGGAAATTGAAAAGCATTTGAAATGAACTCTCAAAAGGTTCCAAGTTGGCATGGTATCATCATTTCACCCACATAGCATGTTCGAAAAAGTTGAGAGGGTTACGGGAAAAACTCGATGCACTTCTTGTACGTAACGGACAGTCTCTTTCGAAGTATTAAGGTTTCATACGGAAACTCGTGTGTTACAAAGGGATTTCATTTTTTTGAACATATTTGAACTCCATAGTTTTTATGTGTTCAAAATGCACCATTCAAAGCCACATCATCAATCTACAACCCTTTCAGACTTCATTTGTTATTTTTCATGCATTTAGTGATTATTTTGAGCTATAAGACCATGAAATTGAAAAGCATTTGAAATGAACTCTGAAAAGGTTCCAAGTTGGCTTGGTATCATCATTTCACCCACATAGCATGTGCGAAAAAGTTGAGAGGGTTACGGCAAAAACTCGATGCACTTCTTGTACGTCACGGCCAGTCTCTTTCGAAGTATCAGGGTTTCATACGGAAACTCGTCTATTATAAAAGTTTTTCCATGTTGAAAATGCATCATTCAAAGCCAGATCATCAATTTACAACCCTTTGTGACTTCATTTGTTATTTTCATGCAATTACTGATTATTTTGAGCTATAAGACCATGAAATTGAAAAGCATTTGAAATGAACTCTCACAAGGTTCCAAGTTGGCATTGTATCATCATTTCACCCACATAGCATGTGCGAGAAAGTTGAGAGGGTTGCGGCAAAAACTGGATGCACTTCCTGCACAAAACGGACAATCTCTTTCGAAGTATCACGGTTTCATACGGAAACTCGTGTGTTACAAAGGGATTTCATTTTTTTAACTTATTTGAACTCCATAGTTTTTATGTGTTCAAAATGCACGATTCAAAGCCACATCATCAATTTACAACCCTTTCTGACTTCATTTTTTATTTTTCATGCATTTACTGATTATTTTGAGCTATAAGACCATGAAATTGAAAAGCATTTGAAATGAACTCTGAAAAGGTTCCAAGTTGGCATGGTATCATTATTTCACCCACATAGCATGTGCGAGAAAGTTGAGAGGGTTACGGCAAAAACTGGATGCACTTCGTGTACAAAACGGACAATCTCTTTCGAAGTATCAGGGTTTCATACGGAAACTCGTGTGTTACAAAGGGATATCATTTTTTGAACTTATTTGAACTCCATAGTTTTTCTGTGTTCAAAATGCACCATTCATAGCCACATCATCAATTTACAACCCTTTTCTGACTTCATTTGTTATTTTTCTTGCATTTACTGATTATTTTGAGCTATAAGACCATGAAATTGAAAAGCAATTGAAATGAACACTGAAAAGGTTCCAAGTTGGCATGGTATCATCATTTCACCCACATAGAATGTGTGAGAAAGTTGAGAGGCTTACGGCAAAAACTGGATGCACTTCGTGTACAAGACGGACAATCTTTTTTGAAGTAACAGGGTTTCATACAGAAACTCGTGTGTTACAAAGGGATTTTATTTTTTGAACTCCATAGTTTTTCTGTGTTCAAAATGCACCATTCACAACCACATCATCAATTTACAACCCTTTGTGACTTCATTTGTTATTTTTCATGCATTTACTGATTATCTTGAGCTATAAGTCCATGAAATTGAAAAGCATTCGAAATTAGCTCTGAAAAGGTTCCAAGTTGGCCTGGTATCACCATTTCACCCACATAGCATGTGCGAGAAAGTTGAGAGGGTTACGCAAAAAACTGGATGCACTTCGTGTACAGAACGGACAATCTCTTTCGAAGTATCACGGTTTCATACGGAAACTCGTGTGTTACAAAGGGAGTTCATTTTTTTGAACTTATTTGAACTCCATAGTTTTTCTGTGTTCAAAATGCACCATTCAAAGCCACATCATCAATTTACAACCCTTTCTGACTTCATTTGTTATTTTTCAGGCATTTACTGATTATTTTGAGCTATAAGACCATGAAGTTGAAAAGCATTTGAAGTGAACTCTAAAAAGGTTCCAAGTTGGCATGGTATCACCATTTCACCCACATAGAATGTGCGAGAAAGTTGAGAGGGTTACGGCAAAAACTGGATGCACTTCGTGTACAAAACGGACAATCACTACTGGAATCTGCTAGTTTGCCGACAGCTTTAAGCTTTGCCGTCAGCAATTTCACGGGGCTGAGGGCAACGAGACTTTGCCCTCAGCCAAAATAAAAGCTGACGGCATAGGAGGGGCTGACGGCAAATAAAATATTTGCCGTCCGCTTTATCTAAGCCGGTAGCTAGCTGACGGCAAAGGACAAAAAAGCTGTCGGCATAGAAAGGCTGACGGCATAGGGGCTAACACAGTCGCCGCCTCGACCAGAAAAAAAAAACGGGGGCTCTCTTTGCCGACAACCAGTTGAGGGCAAAGACTAACGGCTGTCTTTGCCCACAGCTGGCTGAGGGCAAAGAAAAAAAACTGCCTTATCCCCCGTGCCTACCTCTTCTCTCTCTCTCACCGTTCTCTCTCTCACCCTCCCACACGCATACAGCTGCTCTCCCCCGCACTGCGCCGCCCCGGCCCCCGCCGTCGCCCCGGCCCCCGCCGCCGGAGTCCCCTCCTCCTCCTCCGGCTCGGGCCCCCACCGCCCCGGCCCCCGACGCCCCCCCCCCCCCCCCCCCCCGCCACCGGAGTCCCCTCCTCCTCCTCCGGCTCGGGCCCCCGCCGCCCCGGCCCCCGCCGCCCCCCCCGCCGCCACCCCGGCCCCCGCCGCCGGAGTCCCCATCCTCCTCCTCCGGCTCGGGCCCCCGCCGCCCCCCCGCCGCCCCCCCGCCGCCAGCCGCCGGACGACGAGGCGCCGCCCGCCACGGCCCCCGCCGCCCCCCCCGCCCGACGCCGCCGGAGTCGCCTCCTCCTCCTCCGGCTCGGGCCCCGCCGCCCCCTCGCCGGCAGCCGCCGGACGAATTAATCGGGTCAGGCCCCTACTCGTTCGCCCTTGTCTCTGCCCCTGCATGGAAGAAAAAGCATCCCGGGTCACAAGAGGAGAGAAAAATCAACTAGTTTACCACTGTTAAGATTACCTTATCTTTGCTACTTAGGGTGTGTTTGGAAGCTAAGTATTTTTAAGGTTTTCTAGGAATACTGTGGTTTATGAAAAAACTTCAGTATTAAATACTTTAAGGTGTTTGAATTAAAAAAATACTGCAGCCTAACAAACCATAGTATCTCTAAAACTATGGTATTATTGTAGTATTTGAAAAAGAGGTCGGGACCTCTTTTTTTAAAACTGAGAAACGCTCGCTCATTGGTCTCTCTAAATCCATCAACTTATGACCAATAGTTGCTAGACGATAGATCTATCTGGCCAGTCAGGCAAGATCGAGGTGTGCATACTGCATAGATGTACGTATGACTTAGCACCGGCCGGAAACAAGTGCATGCGGAGGCGATTCTTACAGGGGTGTGTTGCTTCTGATCACTTCTAGACGCACGAGCTGCACCTTCAGTGCCTGTCACAATGCTCCGCCTTTGATCCATCACAAGAGATAACTTGACTATGTATTCTAGCACTACAGAGAGAACCTGCTCATGCCCAATATGCATACGGTGCCTGTTAGCACGAGTTGATCCGGCCGTGAGTACAGCTGAGTTAGGTTTGGCTATAGTTATCGTCAAGATTATCCATGCA